>NW_004955417.1:28683244-28767870 GCF_000276665.1 Chinchilla lanigera
AGGAGGAAGAGGAGGAGGAAGAGGAGGAGGAAGAGAACAGAAGGGAAAGAATAAACAATAGAAATAAGAAGAGGGGGAACAAAGGGCCATTGTGGCACTTAGGGTGGAAAGCCAACTTGGTGGCTTTGGGATCTGTCTGGGGCATCGCTGGAGAATACCAGTTGGTGTGTCTGGGTGGGTTTTGGAGCTGTAGCCTTGGGCACTATATCTGGTCCCCTCAAACCCTTCCTCTCTGGCACTGTGCCTCTGCTTTTTTTCCCAACGGCCATGAAATGAGCAGCTTTGCCCCACGACACCCTTCCATTGTCATGCTCCTGCCTTGCCACCCACTGACCATGGACTGAGTTCCCTGAAAATGTGAGCCTAGTTCAACCTCCCCTCCTTTAAATTGTGGGAGTCAGTAAATGTGTTCCCGCAGCAGGACCACTGACTGGTGCACCTATAGCCTTCTTCCTTCCCCCAACCCCGCCTCCTTTCCCATCCCCTCCCAAGGACACCCTCATTCTGATCTCATCAGGGGATTGATTCACAATTGAACCCAAGCCTCACTCTTTAACTCATGAGACTTCAGGAGAACATTTTAGATCTAAACCACAAGAGCAACTTGGTGCAAGCAGGCCA
This sequence comes from Chinchilla lanigera, assembly GCF_000276665.1. Lineage (NCBI taxonomy): Eukaryota > Metazoa > Chordata > Mammalia > Rodentia > Chinchillidae > Chinchilla > Chinchilla lanigera. The sequence continues at coordinate 28,683,866 of NW_004955417.1, forward strand.
CACACTAACTTGATCACATCTCCAGGTGTCTGTCACTCAGCAGTGATCTTTTGCCTAACACATAGCATCTCAGGAAATATTGCATTTTCTTTTGGCAGACTGTGGCAGGGCTGCACACGAAAACAGCAAGCATGCTACAGATGACAAACGGGTGGACAATGTGCTCTTTTTCTGTGTTGTACATAACTTCTTTGGACAAAGCGCAGCTTGAATCATGTTGGAACTAACTGCTAGTGAAGTGTCTTCCATTTGCCTCCCGTTTCATATGCATGCTTCCTATCCATGGTGTAAATTAAGTGATGGTATATTCTTTCAAATTATATTTATATCTCCAAACCCAAATCCCTAATTTGCCTTTTTACTTAATGCTTTTTTTTTAACTTGTGAAGTCTAAAGTATTTAAAAAATACCTATTCCTTGAGAAGATACTGAGCTTTTGCTTAGGGTCATGCATAAAGGAGGTTGATTTAAATAATCACAGGAGTTAAATTGCTTCTGTCAGGGAGTTCTACATTTTTGGCAGTTATAGGCTGCCTTTATTCAGTTTAATGGTGAAGATTTGACTTTGTTAGATTTTTTTCTTCTTAGTAAATGAATGGTGCATCTTTCTTTAATTGTGATCCTCATCAACCATTTGGCCCAGTAATGGTATGCAAATTAAACCCTTTAAAAATTAATGCTAACATTTATTAAATAATGCATCATACAAAAAGTTAATTTGAAATTCCAAGTTGAGCTTCCTGTCTGCTCATGAGAAAGTGTTTTTGTGCAATCTTCATGAAACATCTTTATAGTTTTTCTATATACCTTGAAGGCTCTTCAGAATTTGGGAAATTGTCACTGTGGAGACTGTCTGTGGAGACAGACACTGCTTTTCAGTTTTGATTGATAGACAAACTCAAATTTTGAATCTATATCACTCTTCTAACTTTCTATACATAAAGTGCACATGAGTATTTCCTTACCAAATTTAAGGACAAGTCTGATTAAGAGCCATGTTTACTTATATTATGCAAGCTTACATTCCCCTTGCATTCTGAAACCAGAATGTACATTGGTAGCTGGGTTAGAATTGTAAGCCTTCTGTACCCTCCCCACCCAGACAGCACTGACATTCAGTCTTGCATGAATACTGACTTTATAAATTTGCTTTGGAAAGCTTAAATAAGATGGTGACAATGATCAGCATAATCTGGGAAGAATGTGCCATCTTAGAAGGGAGGCTGGTAGTGTTATAACAAGAAGGTGACTGATGGGGTCTTAATGCCAGCTTTTGTCACCTGCTCCTTGGTCCCAGACAAACTCCTTAATCTCTCTAGGTGTCATTTCTTCATCTGTGAAAGTAACAGCAGCAACAGCACTTGCTGTGGCTTAGATCTAAAGTGTTTCCCAAGAGTTTCTTGCACTCAGACACGGGGCTTTGGAAGATGATGGTGTCTTAGGGGTGCTGCACTCATCACTAGATTGGCTCATTGAAGAGCTCATAGCTGACTGTGCTGTTAGTAAGTGGTCACTTGGGCTGTGACCTGGAAGGGTGGATTCTTGTCCCTGGTGTCTCCTTTTTCTCCGTGCTTCCTGGCTGCCATGGCATAAGCCTTTTTTCTCCACCTTGCCCTTCTACTGTGCTCTTTCTGTCTTGGAGCCTACAGACCAGGGACTAACCATCTGAAGCTGTGTGCTATATAAGCCTCTGCTTAGGCTCCAGGCGTTGGTTATTTTGCCTCAGTAATGGGAAAGCTGACTAAAATAGTACTGATCCCATAGGATTGTTAAGTTCACAAGAAATAACAAATACAAGGTACTTCCAACAATTGCTAATATGAAGTGCACACTAGCTATTGGTGAATTATCATCATATTGAGCATTTTCTTCTCACTGAAAAGCCTTTAGCTCTACTGCTTGTGTCTTTAAAGTTTGAGAGTAATTTACATTTGCCATGCTAACATAGCACCCCGTCAAATATTTACCTTTGCAGTGTCTGTAGTAATGAAGTTTGAAAGAGAATATAGAATTAATTTTTTAGTTGCTGCTGTTTCTTCCATCCAATGTGAATTAACACTCAGAATTTTCCCATGCAGATTATCACTTTATCAAATATGCATTTAACACCTGTCTTGTGCAAGGGTGGATTCTTGAGCTGGCAGTAGCCGGGGACTTACCAGGAGTGATATGGTCCCTTTAGGAGTTAGTCCTATGGTTAGCAAGAAACCCCAACACATCAAATGCTAATTCTGACATAGAAAATTGAAAAGATATTTTGACAGTGTATAATAGTAAAAGTATACCACAAAAGAACACATGATTAAACATCTGAAAATGAAATGAACTATCAGGGCAAGTTTGCCTACTTTTTACTTCTTTTATTTAGAGTAGCTGAAGCTAAGCATTTGGAGTAAATTGAAAGCCCTGTGGTTGTGTTGGTCTGAGAGGGCTTCCAGCGAAGGCAAGCTTCAGGAAGAGCTGAAAGACTGGGTCTCCTATTAGCGTTCCCTATTAGATGGCCTCTGCATGTTAATGAGCACTGCAATTGTATGGTTAGGCTAGAGACAGCGGAACTTAGAGCGTCAACAACAATACCATCTCTGGTCACTGTTTGTAGCCATGCTCCAGTGAGTTCACAAACTTCCACCAAGAAAAAGGTGGCATTAAACGTCATGGTGACAAGCCTGACCATGTGATCACCATATGTTTCTGAAGGACTAGGTCAGTATCACCAAAGGAAAATGATTGAATCCATCCTAGATCCTAGAAAGGTGGGTGGAGCATGTTGTTGGCTCCCGGCCTCCGGCTGCTCACACATCATGTCAGAAGAACTTGCTGTGCTCCACAGCACCTGTGGAGATGAGGTCAAGCCGGTGCTGAGACACAAGGCGGGGCTGGTTTAGGGGTGGAGGCTGCCACAGGGAGGGTTCGGAGAGCAGCCAGGGTGTTCCCTTCTCTGAATTCCTGAGTGGAAGCCAAAGAAAAGTTTTGTTTTGAGTCAATTCAAAGTGCTTCACTACAGTTTTCTTTCCACAGAATCTCAAGAAATGGTGAGTCAGATTTGCTAAGAGAAGCAGCGATCAGTGATCAGCGATCAGCGAGGAATCAGCGGGACGATGGTTCTTCTCCACAGTCCTACTTGGTGTCCTGGGAGGTTGCTTTAAAAATGTGTTTGGGACTTAGATGCCTGAGTCGGTTGGGAGACTTTAAATCACAAACAAGAAAAGCGCTGGATATAAGCAAAAGCTGTTTTTTCATAAGCAAAGCAAGAGCTGCTTTCTCCACACAGTCTCAGTCGTACAAGTTCCATGCTTTCCAGAAGGCTCCCCCGTGTCCGCACGGCACTGTCCCCCAGAGGTATAGCGCATCTGACTGTGAAGCAAATCTTACCGTATAACCATGCTGCACAAAGTATTCAAATGAGGAATCACTGCGGAAGGGAACTTCCCTCCACTGTTGGTACATTTAGGATCAGGTGGAGAAGGACATTCTGAACCCTTTCCATAGGGATGTGGCGCAGCTGTGAGGAGGTCAGGAGGCGAGGCAGCAGGGTTGGGGTGACTGACACCCAGCTTGCCTTCAGCCTCACTCTTCCTTCACTGTGGAGATTTTGGGAGATGGTGGCTGGAAAGCTAGACGACTAAAAAGTTCCAAACGCAGCTTTTCACAATTAAAAACTAACAAGGAAGAGGAACAATTGAGTCAATGTAACTAATTGAATGTGGAGACAACTAACCACACTATCCATTGATAATTTTCCAGACCATACTTTCTGAAAATAGGAAATAGCATGATCTTTATCTTTGATAACTGAAAGTATGAGCTCAGAGAAAAAGCAGGTCTGATTGTCTCTGCCTATAAGTATAAACTGAGTAGATTTCAAGTGCACACATCTTAGCAAAATCCTTTCTGAGTGCAGACAGCAATTAGACATCTCTAATTGTTCCAGTTCATTACTTTTTGAAAAATTCTTCAGGCCAGAGTTTGATGTTTAAATTTATCCATAGCAAGAAAAATTTACAAAGATCTTTGAAGACAAATCCTAACCCTAAGTGGCTATTTCATGCACTTGTAAGAAAAAATTCAAGAAAAACAATTTCTGGTTTGGTTTGTGTATTCATCCCAGAAAACACTCTGAACCAGCTACTATATACTAACGCATGATAGGATACTATACTTCCTTTTTTCTGACTTAAAATATTTAAATATATAAAATGAAAAATAGTATTAGCAGCACAATGAATTTTTATGTTAGCATCCAAACATTGCAGATATTCAGCAATGAAAACAGTCATAATTTACAAGAACAGGTATCTGAGGTTTGGGTAATGGGAGATGATTTGACTGTGAAATTCTGGGCAGTTAACTTTGTGATGTTTGTAAAAAGCAAAAGTCAGTGTTTCACCCCCGTGTTTAGACGTTTCATCTTCGTCAGCTGTTATTTTCTCCTTTACTATTTGTAATATACAGTAAAACATGGTTGATTTTAAGAGTCGTAAAATTAAAATGGCCAATGGTCTTATGGTAAATAGTTTGCAGTAGGCTTTTCACAGGGTGACTACATATTAGTTACTAGTGAGATTCAGGTATTCTGTGGTAGCAACCCTTATCAGTATCAGGAAAGTGAGATATTCTCTACAATTAGTTTATTTCCCGGGGTAATCCAAGTCTGTTGAGAAGTAATTCTAAGGAGTAAGAAAATTATTACAATTTGTTTTAAAATAGGGCTTCTCCACAAAACTCACAACAAAAACCCCACCATAAATAATTTTCTAAGCAGAGCTGGATGAACCCATTGTTTACATAGTTGGAAAAATTAGGTTAAAAAGCTGAAGCTGAAAAAAGGATCAAAACAAAATCCTGTTCCCATGGAACTGACATTCTAGTGAGGGAGAGAAAAGTAAACAAAAAATATAAACAAATGAAGGTTTTATGCATTGAGAAGTGCTATGCATGTACTCCAGTTAAAGACGTAATTCCTGGGTAGCTCCTGAGACTGGAGACCTTGTAGAGGAGATGACAGACACATGAAGATTCAAGTAGCACGAAGACGGCTGGAGTCAAGTTTAAGGGAAAGATCCCCCAAACGGAGCAAGTGGCACTAGGGTAATGGCATACCAAAGGTGTCTGAGGAACTAAGGAAACCAGTGTAGCTGGAATATGGAAATAGATGAATTGGGAGTGACAGGGTTTTGATAAACTGGGCATTACCGGGAGACTTACTGAGGGACTCAGTGTGCTTGATTCATAGCACACAAAATGTTCTCACTTCTACGAGGATGGCAAGAGTGAAGGCTGAAGAGCTGTTAGCAAGTGTGCCACTGCCCAGGTGAGAGAGGATGACCGTTCGGGCTGGAAGGAGGTAGTGTAGACAGAATGTGCACAGGTAGAGGCAGCTTTGGAAGTAGAATGGACAAGACTTGATGAAGTACTGGAGTCAGAGGCAAGGGAAACTAGGGAGTGGAGTATTTTCTATTGATTTAGAGTGGATGATGGGGCCGTTTACTGAGCAGGGGTAGTTGAGGAGAGGGGTACTTTTGGTAGTGAACGTCAGGAGGGCTATTTTGAAGAGCATATCAGTCACCTGGGACTGCTGTCACAGAATGCCAAAGACTGAGTAGCTCGGCAAGTAGATATTTATCTCTTGGTTCTAGACATCAGAAAGGGTAAGACCAAGGTTCCAGTTGGGTTTTCAGTGAAGGCTCTCTTCCTGCCTGGTTCACAGTGACCTTCTCACCATGTCTTGACACTTGTCCTCTCTCCCATCTCTTCCAGGGAGGACACATCCCATTAGATCAGGGTCCTTAAACCACGATTTCATTTAATTAATCACTTTGCTATTCTAAACACAGCCATATCAGGGTTAGAGCTTTAACACTTGCATTTGGGAGGTACAAACATTTCATCAAGAAGAGTCAGAATATTGAGAAGTGGCCAAATAGATAGAAACAAAACTAGAGCAACAGAGGGCAAGAAAAAATAAAAAAGAATTTATGGAGACCAGGGGATTTAACTATGTCAAATACTACCATGAGGTGAACTAAAATGAGGACAGGAAGCTGATCAGTTGATGTATCAACTTACATACAGGTCACTGGTGAACTTGACAAAAACCAGTTTCCATGGAGTGGTAGGGCAGGTAATTACTGGTGAGGAAATAGAGATAGTAGCTCTAGAGTAACTCTGAGACTTCATCCTGCAATATCACCTCCTCCATGGGATTAAGAAACATCCAGCAGACAAGTAACCTGCTCCTGGGCGTCTGGAAGGGCCACAGAAGCAAGACACCGGGTACTGTATCTGACGCCTCACCCTTCATCTCTGACACTCTTCCCCTGCCTGATTCCTGGCCACCATGAACTAAGCAGCTTCACTCTGCCAGGCCCTGTTGCCGTGATGTCTGTGCCTTGGGTCAGGTGATCATGGGCTGAATCCCTTGAAGCCATGAACCAAATCAAACCTCTCCTCTTTAAACTGTGAGCATCAGGAATTTTGTTCGGCAACAGAAAAGCTGCCTAATACAGTAACTGTTCAGAGGAATTTTGCTGTGCAAGGAAATTGATGAGGGGAATAATAGCTAATGGTATTATTCTGATAAGGAGTCTAACACAGAGAAAGAATTGATTTACAAAGGAAATTACAGTCGTGGAAGATTTGAGATGATAAAGGGGAAGGAGAAGAGAGAGACAGGGCTTCCAGAGAAGAAGACACATTCGCTGGGAGCAGAAAGCAGAGTGTAGGTCTTGATAAGTCTGGGTTGGTGAATTCTACAGTGGAGACATGAGGGTTCTTCTTCCTGTTTGATTATTTCCACATCGCATGTATTCAAGTGCTCTGATTTCAGGAGGTATTGTAATTTGGCATCTACTATGAAAGTCACAAAGGGCTTCTGTATAGAGTATAAATTCAACCGATTTAGAGGAATGCTGAAATCCAGAACTGAAGTTAGATCATTCTGAGGGTGTCTCCCCAAATATGAATAATTTATCATAAAATTAATAAAATGAAAAGGGAACAAGAGTATTTAGTGGCGAGCAGTCCATTTTCTTTGACATCTTGACCATCCTACAGTAAGCCATGCAGAGAGCGATACCAATCCTCAGATTTGGAGATAAAACATCCTCCACAGACCATGCTAACCTTGCCAACTATCCGAAACCTCCTTCTGCATGAAATGAATACATACATGCTCTATGTTGTGTAGCGTGAGATCTAGGGTGTGCTGTGGTACTCCAGAAGCTCCATAGAGCTGAGGTGTTATTGTGCGGGCAGAACTGTGGTTGTGAAACAGTATCCCTCAGCAGTGCCGCAGTGATTCAGTGTTCCAGGTGTGCGTTCTGGTTGTTTGGAGACCTGGAGGATAGCTGGAGGCCGATTACCTCAGGGATGCTTACTCCTCCAACTATATCGTCAAAGGAGAGGCTAAGGTTCCTAACTCCCATCCCCGAGAAGCACAATTCTGCTCCAAACGCCACAGATTTGTCCAGTGTCAATCATCACAACAAAGCCTGTTTTATTTTCTCCTCAGAACTACTGAAGCATGTGAGTTACAATACAGTTATTTCACAGTTTGGATACTAAAGTTTTCCTATGAAAGATCAAATGTGCATAAAAGACATAGTCACTACACCCTGAAAAATGTTTCATGGAGGTCAGTCTCTCCCCACACAAATTCCATTTTCAAATTAGAAGCGTAACACACGTTATGGTACAGATTTAAAACACGCTCCCTAGTCTCACATGCTTGGAAGGTGGCTGGATGGCGGAGCGATTGGATCGTGACAGACTCGTGGTTGAATGAGCTGCGAGGAGGCTGGGCCTGGTTGGAGGTTGTCCATGAGGGGTGTGGCCCGGAAGGGCGGATTCTTGTCCCTGGCCCCTCCCATCTCGGGCTGCTTCCTGGCTGCACGCTGTGAGCGTGTCTCCTCCACCAGACCCCTGTGCTGCCCGCATCTGCCTTGGAGCCAGCTGAAATCCCGCGCCAAAGTAGACCTCTCTTCCTCTAGTTGCAGATATGGTGGAGTATTTTGTCCCAGCAACGGAAAAGTGACTCATAGGCACCAACTTCCCCATTTTTTAAATGGAAAGAACCATTGAGAATCTCTGTAGCAAAGCTGGACAGAATTTCCCTTTGGTGCCCTATAATAGGAAGAAGGTATTGAAACCAGGAGATTTCAGTTTACAACTAGCAAAAACTCCCAGAAATAACTTTTTAAATTATTAAATCCCAGCAATAACTTTTTCCTTGCTTTGGGGAATAGTTTGAAGTACAAACTTTACTTCTATGCTATAAATATTTTCCCTAAAAATGATACCTCTCAGCAATCTAGTACAAAAGCTCACATAGAAAACATTATATAAATCTTACTAGATATAAGATTTTCTTGTTGAATAGGTTCCTATTAACTTATCAGCCCTCTTCCTTCATGAGTGAGAATGAGACACTCCCCTCGCACGAAGAGTCGCAGTCCTGCCGCCCTGTCCTGTCACCCCGTGATTCAACCAGTGGCTCCCAGGCAAAGCGCAGGCCTGAGGCAAGGCCGCAGCTCAGGAGGCTTCGGCTTCCGCGCGCACCCCCCTGAAACGCCTTCGTACACAAGACCAGCGTTTAGGGACCACTAGCTCCTGACTGATAGGGAGTAATCTTCTGTATTCACTTAAGTACATTCACTTTAAAAAGGAAATGTTACATTATGCCGCCCAGCAACAAAACACAGTATACCTGTGAATATCTAAGATAATTACAATCGAAGTTATTCATCCATGTTAACAGAAATGACAAGATGTCTTTCCCTTTTTGAGGCTGAAAGATATGCAGTTTTCAAAAGGTAAAGTAAACAACAAAGCATAAATAATAAAATCCCACTACATCTATGAAAATTCATATTTAAAAACAAGTGCCTTAAAGAGAAAAACAACGATTATGATTTTTGCCAGTAAAAATATTTTCTAAGTACTACTGATGTCACACTCACAAAACATACCTCATTTCTAGCACACATTTTACCTTTGTGCTTCAAAGTTTCAAACCACCTGATCTAGCAGAGGTTGAAGGGAAAGAGTAAGAAAGAATGAAAGAATGATGGCGGGAAGAGAGAGGGAGATGGGAGGAAGGGAGGGAGGGAGGGAGAAAGGAAGGAAGGAAGGACGGAAGGAAGGAGGAAAAGAGGAAAGAAGGAAGTGGAGGAGGTAATTTTCCTGCTTCCCTTCAAAATATCTTTTAAGATGCTTTCTTTCCTTTCTTTCCCTCATACCTTGTCGGTTTCAAAGGAGAATCTGAAAGTTTGAAATATAGCTTTAAGAAAGACAGGCTGCATAAAATGATAAATAAATAGGAAAAACAGGGACCAGCCCGGAGGTGACAGAGCATATGCAGGGGGTGACTGACTTCCTGTATCCAGTGTGGATGCTCAGGGTAGGTTTCCTGGGACCCAGGAAGACGGGAGCAAGCCAGGAAACTTGTGAGTTGCACAAAGGCACCATGTCATGCAGTGAACACAACATGCTTTTCATTTTATGTTCTGGTCTTCTTTCATAGTTACTTGTGAAAGAAGTGTTGTGTGAAAACCTTGACAGTACGTCCACAGTACCAAGCTGTATCCTCCCCTTCAGAGCACCGCACGTCGGAGGCGGGGGTATAAAGTCATCAATCAGGGCATCAGTTTGATCAGGGGCCATGCTTGCTTTGTCCAAGTGGATTGGTTTCTAGGGGTCTGGATGGCTTCAAAGATAAACCTTAGGCTATTTCGAGAGAAAGATAAGCTACTAGTTCCCAAACTTTAGCATTTTCATTCACATTTGTCTAGTGTTTTCTACTTTCTTTTTTTTAATCTTTGTTATTTTTTTCCTACTCTAGTATAGTGATTTATATTTTATTTTGAAAATTTAAGTAGTAACTGAGCAGATAGCATTTTGTGGTTTTTTTTATTCTGATAACCAAACAATTGCATGGCAGAAATTTAGAAAAGTCAACAAAATATATAAAAACTAAGAATATTTAAATCCCAGCAATAGCTTTTTCCTTGGTTTTTGGAATAGTTTGAAGTAAAAACTGTACTTCTGTGCTATAAATATTTTCCCTAAAAGTAATATACCTGTCAGCAATCTAGCATAAAAGCTCACATAGAAAACATTATATAAATCTTATTATATATAAGATATACATATTATATATATCATGTTACATATGGTATATAATATATATATATATATATATATATATATAGCATATGTATAGAAAACTGTAGGGATGAGTTTTTTTCCACACAAATGTTAGCCAGTATGTGTGTGAGAGCATGTGTGTGTTTTCCAAGGTAATTTTTAAATAACAAGTTACTATTTCCTTCTTCCCAGGCCTGTCCAAGTTAGCAAGCCTCATTCCCTTCACAACAGCATAGCATGAATTGTGCTGATATTTCACAGTTCATTTCATGATCCTTCATTTGTGGATATTCGAGATGTACCCAGGCTTGTTTGCAAACAGTACTGAAGGAGACATCCTTGCATGTATACTTTGATGTACACAGGCTGGCATTTCCAGAGGATCAACCATAAAACTTGGCGCTGCTCAGGAATAGTTCTGTGTGCTACTGATTTGAAGAGTGACCCACATCCAAAGACTCTGAGTCACTTTTACAGACATTCCTTGTTTAATGACCAAATCACATTCCTGCACCTAGGTCCTTAAATGAATTGGTCGCTAAATGAGGAATGCTATTTAGTATGTACATTACAGTGCTCAGGACAGAGAAATGGTCAGAGGGAGCTCCAGCCTGATGACTTTTTTTTTATTTGCATAACTCCTACAGGCGGTACTTTGGTGTATGAAAGAACACAGAACTATAGCACTGCAGTACACAGTAAATACCATCTGCACAAATTGCAGTACTGTATAAACAAGGTGTACTGCACAAAAATACATACAGACTCTATAAGTAAGTGGTACAGAACTGTACACAAAAAAAGAGAGGTTGTAAGTTTGAACAGTCATTAAATGGGCAGGTTGGTAAGTGAGGAATATTTATACTCCTCTAGGGACAGAGTTGATTTCACTCAAGTATTATACTTTATAAATGCTCATGTTATAATATGACCATTTTCATGAGCATTAAATGTCCTTTGACTTTCTACTGCTCCCAATGGTAGGATCCACAGATTTCTTTGTATTAGATAATGCAGTACAAAATGTTAGCATTGCGCCTGGCTTGTTCAAAGACTCTGCAAATGCTGCTCCAGTGCAGGAGTGGAAAGAATCATCCTTATTCCAGCTCAACAACTGACCAGGTGCCTTGACCGCTTATGTCTCGATTTCCTCCTTTGGAAAATAGAGGTAATTACAGTGCCCACCTCTGGGGGTTGTTGTGAGAGTCAATCAGGGTGCAAGGAAAGGGGGTCCGGCATTTAACACACTCTTAAATGTTTGAGATCTACAACAGGTACTTTTACTACGAAGCATAACTGTTTAACATTCTCTCCTCTCCAGATTTTGACTATGGTCAAAAGGATGCAGAAAGATTCTTTGTGCATAAAACTTAGTACATATTTCTGATTATTTCACTGAACTCACATTTCTGGATCAAAGAGTATACACTATTTTAAGGCTTTTGATAGCATATATCCAAATTTCTCTCCAGAAACTGTATGTAATGGTCACTTTCACCAGTTTATATTCCCACCAGCAGCAGATGAGCCAGGGCCTACCTCAGTACCACCCTGCCAGGGTTCAGAGATACTATACTAATTCTTATCTTTTCTAACCTGATAGTAAAATTTATAACTCATTGTTTTTATCTGTATTTCTACGAATATTGGAGATATGTAACCATTTTTCCCACATGGCTGTCAGCTATTTTTTTTTTCTGTGAAATATCTGTTGCATTTTTTTCTAGTGTTTAATAGAGTATTAGTTTTTTTTATTAATTCATAGGATTGTTAGACATTAACCTGTCCCCAGCAATATTGAATGGCATAAATACTCAATTATACCTTCTCATGAATCCTTTCTGCTTTTGCTTCTAACTGCCAAAATTCTTTCCTGTCTCCGTTTCACTTTCCTGAGGGGATGGTCTGACAGTCAAGCTTGTATTTGGGAACATAATGATGAGGTCCAGGCTCTAGAAGACTATATTCCTTATAAATTATATATCTTGATGGAAAAACTGCAGCCTGAGGGTTAGTGTCCACGTGGTACAGACAACTGACTCAGTTGTTTATGCAGAAGTTAGCGTCTCTTAAATTGAACAATGTGAAGACACCGTGAAACATATCTAGTTCATATTGAACAGAATTTGCTTTTTCTGAACAGTTAACGTCCTCGACATCAGGTTTATTTATTTTCCCCTCTGCTTTATGCATCCTTTATCAATTGTTAAATTGCTCTAAGCACTACAGCCTTACTTAAGGCCGTGTATTTTAATGCCATTGATTCTCCAATTCTTATGCCAGTTACCTGTTTCAATTAATTTTTATTTCTATTACGTAATTGTTGGAAGCAACTCTTTTTCTGTAGATTTTCACAATTCATTTAGTTATTACCGTAGACCTTAATTCAAATGAAAATACGGAGATATTTTCTAAAGGTTTCTCTCAATAAAAATCTATAAATTATAGAGACTGCAATGGTTAAATCTGTAAATTAATTGGGGAAAATTGACGTTCTCTCCAGTGCAGTGAATTTCTTGAATATTGTCTGCAAATATTGCTCATGAAATAGTTCTCTTGAATTTATTAAAATTGCTCTTTGTAGCCTTGATATGATTAATTTTTGGAAATGTTTTCAGAGTACTTGGAAGAACTACTTTAAGGAACAAAATCTGGGCATATTTGCCTGAGTCAGTTTTACTATTCAAATGTTTGCATCCCTATTTTAAAGCCTTATATTATCAAAAACAGATGTTTCAAAACAGAGCGTAGGATCATAAACCTTTTTTTCCAGCACTCAGTTTCAACTGTTATCAGCTTACAGCCAGTTTTGTTTCATCGTTATCCTTAATATTTCCCTATTTCTGAATTACTTAAAAGTAAATCCTAGATATCAACATTATTTATAATTATTCAGTATATGTTTATATATAGGAGTCTTTGAAACATATAACCCCATTATTGCACCCAGATAAAACTAACAACATTACTCATTATCAAAGATCTCCCGGTTAATGTTCAAATGTCTGTCTTACAATTTTTTCTTTTCCTAATGTTTTGTTAGAATAAAGATCCAGATAAAGTCCAAGCATCACAATTAGATCGTGCGTGCCCAACATTTCTTTTAAACTGTGGACATTTTCCTTCTCTCCTGGGATTTTAATTTATCTGTAGAAGAAATCAGCTGTCTTTTTTTTTTTAAGTGTCGCACGGTCTGGATTTTGCTGATGACATCCCTGTGTCCTGGTGTAACATGTTCCTCTGTTCTCCGTGTTTGTTATCACTTAGGCAAAGTGTGTAATCAGAGTCAGACTCAACGCGTCTCTTGAGCACAACTGCTTCGCAGGTGGCGGTGCCCTTCCGTCTCGAGGCTCGCCCTCCGACCCTCCTCTTTGGGGTCCAGCCTTCCATTTCACAGAGAGTCGCTGCAGGGTGCTGCTTTGCTTCCATCATTTCTTCACTTATCAGGAAACTTTTAGAAAGAGAAGATTCCCTTTATTGCCCTTTCGGTTACCTAGAGGAAACAAGATAAATACGTTTTGTTTCCTTTATTCACTTGTCACAATTTTTGATCTATTTTAAATGTCAGAGTTTGGGCAAGACTGTAGTCACTAAAGGCGATATTTCTCCGCACTCTTTCTTGCAGTTTCTGCTTTGAATGTGCTCTTCGTACTGCTGGGCACACAGCATTTGTACACCTTCGGTGTACTTTTTATTAACTTGACTTTATATCTTTTGTCAGGTAGAGTTGAGGGCTAATTTTATTTTGTCTGAAATTGGCATTGCTGGCTCACTTAGCTTTTATTTAAATATTTCTGGAGAATTCTTGCCCGTCTTTCCTTCCCCTTCCATTGCAAAATACTGCCTTCTTGTTTTACAAATTCAAATTAAACAGAATATACAGAGAAAAAGAAAATATTATACTTCCCTCAGTGTTTGCTTACCAGGATAAGCCATGTGTAACAGTTTGGTGAATATGGTTTTTGACATTTTTCTACATTCATATAAATACACACAGAGATCCTACACATACATGCAAATACTTTTCTAAAAATGAGTAGAATTAAACACACTAAAGTTGCATTTCACCTTGTTCATATGTCATGGATCTTATCTCCGTATGTGTAATTAAGTTTATCACTGCAGTGGGTACACTGTATTGCACTGTGGATCTACTATAATATGTTTGCCAGTCTGCTATTGATGACAAGTTTTATTCTTATATATCATGTAGCAATAAGTATTTCTGTGCATATGGACCATATGGATGCTTCCTAGAAATTGGATCCCTTCTAAGAGTATATGTACTTCAGATATTTTTCCTTTCTGAAAACTTCCTCACAAGGAGCTTGTCTAGGCTGGTCTTGTTCTGCCCCAGTATGACTGTGCTTTTGGCCCTACACTCTTTCCAACATTCTCTATTCATTCCTTTAAAATGCTTGCTGATTTTACTGGGGAAATTCTGGTTCATTGTTCAATTTGTATTTTCCCAATTTTTAATGTGGTTGAAGACCCTCATTTGCTCCACTGTGTTTACATTTCTTCTAGGAGTCGACAGCTCACGTTCTCTGCCTGTATATTTTCACAGGCAGGCTATGGCTACGGTTTGTGGCTCCATACCAGGGGTAAACTCAGCTCAAATGTGTGGCCAAGGATTTGGTTGCAATAGGACAGCAGAGTGTGGAAGTTGCTAAGTAAGGCAAGAACAGAAAGGGCAAGAACTTTCCATTGATGAGCAAAAGCATAGTCTTATATTTTGGTAAACAGCCAGAGGTTAATCTTGTGAAACTCAAGAGTGGGCTTTGGGTGGGTAGAAGTAAGCAAAAGTTTCCTTCCTCTCATTTCACCTCACCAGGATAATGCAAATGTAGTGCAAGATGCTAACACCAACATTTTCCCCAGGAATAGTTCTGAATGGACACTTGTAACCCTGGCCAACTTGCTGTGAAGGAGCAGCAGCCCATGGCTAATATTTCCCTGTCCTGTCCCATGGCAGACATCACTAGTCCATCCTGATAGTCTTCCTCTTGAACTTGCATGCAACTACCATAGTCTTCCTTATCATAATGCTCTGAGTTTATCTCTAGCTACTTGACATAGATAAGCAAGCTGAAGCTGCTCACAGTTCCTGTCATACACCTTCCCAGGCGCATTAGAACTTGAGCTCAAGTAGAACACAGAGCCGTCTCTTTTGTTTCCTGATGTTTACAGCAACACACGAAACGTATGGGGCCCTGGCTGAACAGCTGTTGAATGAATGGACATGTAATAAATTTAGACAGAAAGTTTTCAAAACAGATTCAAACAGCTCTCACATTCACAATAGAATTTCAGTAACACATTTGTGGGATTTATATTTCTGAGCATTTTAACTTAATGGTCACTAGTTCTGAGGGTGTTGAAGAAAACCTTTGATTTTGGTGCTATCTGGTTATTCAGTTTGTTGTAAGAAAATTTTTTATTTGAAAATAAAATTCTGCTGAATTTCTGGGAACAATAGCAATTATAACACAAGTATCTATGGAAAGGGGCTGTGTTTTCAAACACTTCCAGCATTATCAAGTTGATTGGCACTCTTCAGTTCTACCCCTCCTGAATTTAGAATTTGACTTTGGAACAAACTGGAAAGCAGCTTTGACTGTGACTAAATTGAACTGGCTGGTAAAACTGATATCTTATTTTTCTAAGGTCAACATATTTTCTGACCCACATGTGAGTGTTACACTGGGAAATGTGCTTCTTACTGGTTTGATCAAGGGGCACACATGGTTTGTGTTCATTTTACTTTTTATTTTTTCCTTTCAGTAAAGGAAAGTGCTGACATAGACCAAGGTAAATTAGGAGTTGTGGCATCTTAATTTGCATTGCTTGAAAATTGCAGCTCAATTCAAAATTCAGTAAGGGAGGAACAGGAATAAGGAAGAAAAGAGAATAATTTCTTTCAGAGATCAGGAAATAGTTCAGCTATGTAGCAGGCTGGAAGATTCTCCTCCCAAGGAGTCCCGTTACACATGGCCACTAAGCCTGTATCCTCAGCTTGATTAATTTTCCAGACTTCCTGGTCGCCTTCTTCATCAATCTTATTTGAAAACTAAGGATGTCTCAAACATTCACTTTCAAATCATCTCTCACAATGTCTATTAATTTCTGGTTTACAAAATGGAAACATTTCTACACATACTCATTTAATGCTACCAGGTCAATTTTTTCTCCTTATTTGGATGCAAAAAAAAAAAAAAAAAAAAAAAATCAGACTCAATAAGGAAGGGTCCTCAGTCGCCATGTGACCGCATGGCTAGGTAAGTGGCAAAGCTGTGTTCTTCAGACTCCAAATCAAATGCACTTTCCAATAAACCACTTCTGCCTGAAATTACATAACTGTGACTGTTTTTAAAAAGAGAAAAAAAAATTGAGGTACATCGAGAATGCAGGAAGATTTTTACGGGCATTTAAAAATGAATGGAAAAAATGACTGTGGTGGATAGTTAGGCATTTCCTATGTGAGGGTTTTATTTTTAAATAGCTCATGAATAAGTGAGTAACTTTGCTGCTCCCCTCTTTGTTACAGGCTTGGTGGCTGAGAGTGAAGCGTCTCTTCCTTACAGCTGAGCTTAATTTGTGGTTCAGATCATTTTCTTGTGAGAAGTGAGAAAAGCGCTATAATAACGTGGTGACAGTAACTGTTTGACCAGCACGCATAGTAATCATTAGATTATGTGTGCCTTCTGCAACAGAATTTAATCCAAAAATCTCTACAATTCTGTCTTCCCAGTAATTAATCTATAAAAACCATGCAAGTGTAAATGCTTGGAATCTCTAAGAAGGCCTAATATTTTTTTGCATTCCTTAGCGGTAGCATGATTATTTTAGTCTGATTGAACTCCAGTTTTGCAGAGCCTGAGTCTGTCTAATATCCAGATATTTGGAATTCTAAATGATGATCAGTTCGTTCTTCTGGAATCTCTTGGCTGTGGAAAGTCGGAAAGCCTTAAAGGCTGGTTTGTATTTGAAGATGGGAAATGCCTTAATAAATACATTTTAAAACTGTTACACTCTTCCATTTGGAATCCATCTCTGGAGGAGAAAAAGCCTAGGGACTGGGAAAATGTTAGCTTTTTTGCCTGCCTGTCTGTGGTGAGATGTGCTGTTTGCTTTTTAAAGCAAACTGATCCACTTTCTCCCTATGAGTGGGATGGAGGCCTTGGGACACAGGGCTCTGGCCCAGGGAGCTGTCAGACCCATGCCTGAGGGTACAGGGATGGCCTTTTTCTGTGGAATTACAGATGACTTAAACCAGGGTAGCAACCCCGGTTATGCACATGCTGGTTATGGCATCATATCTCAGATTAGCTAATCCTAGCAGAACCTGGGAGAATCGGGGTACTTTTATTAACTGAAAATCAATCCTTTTGTGCGATTCAATTAAAAACATCAATAAAAACCTTATTCCCCAAGTCACAAGTAGTGAACCTACCAATGTAGCTCATCCACAGAGAGAACTTGCTCTCCCCCTCTGAGTCATTGCTGGTTTTAATAAGTATTCAGAAATTATACTCAGACTTCAAAAGAAATTGTAAGGAATTGTTAGCAGGTTTATTAATGTTTTATGTTTTATTAAAAGTTTGGGTGTACATTTCACAATGAGCAACATCAAAAATCAGACTTTCTGCCTGTAATTTTGCTTCCTCCTGTCTTTCTGCCTTTGGGATTCACTCTTTCCCTTTCATCAGCTGCCATTTTCAGCAGCATGCAGTAATTTCATGGCTCATTGCAAGCGCTGAAAACCTTTGAAACCACAAATGCTAACCTACCTGGCCTGCAGCCATTTAGGAAGAGATTAATTTAGCAAACAGAAGCAAAACACTTTCTACTTCTAGCCTGTGCATAATTTCACTTCTATCTATATTTATTTTACAGTGAACAGCGTAATGACAATTTCAGTAATTGCAACTCTATAAAAATTTGCCTACCTAGCTTATCTCACTATCACAAGACTGTGAGTCAGTCAGATTAGAAAAAGTACAGCATGTGAAATAGCCCTGGTTGCCTTCCAAAAATATGAGCCTTCTATAAAAACTCAAGTGATGCTCTGCACTTGTTTGCGTTCTTATCTATTGGGCAACGGCTCTTTCCTGATGTTTTGATTAGGACATGCGCGTTCCTCTTTAATTCATGGTGATTTACGGGGGCGCTCTCCTTACAAACAGACCCATGGATCTGGGAGGCTAGGAGCCCCAGCCCATTTCTGCAGACTTTGTTATAAATGGCTGTTATGTTGCTGTCGAGCCATTGGAACAGAAGAGAAAGTCCATCTGGGGCGAATTTAAGCTATCATGCTTGGAAGGGTTTCAAGGACTAAATTAGCCCACAAACTGTTAGCTAAAAATAAAAGTTTTATTGTTTCTTGTCCAACTTAAAAATCCCACTATTGAAATTAACACCAATTATACCCACAGTATACGCGAATATATGTTTTCCCCTAAGGAACCATTCATTTTATTCATTCCTGTAGTACACACACACACACACACACACACACACACACACTCACACACATACACATACTCACACACACACACACACACACACACACACACATGTTTAGCAGATAATGATCCCAGGGAAAAATAATGACTCAAACGAAATAATATTTAAAAATTAGGAGAGACCGTAATGAAAGTTGAAGTCAGCCAGTGTGTCAGAGAAAGTTTTTAGCATTTAACCAGTAGGAGGCCTTATGACGGAATTAAACAAGAGAGGGGTGGAGAGCGGAGAATCTAGTGCGCAGCTGTTGACATCCAGCCCTGGAACTGGGGCTTATCTCAGAGGCAGTTTTACATGTATGTAAAGGATAAGCCGAGAATGTCACATTGTTAAGTGATTCTTTTCTTAGATCATTTGGGGCACGGGGAGGGAACTCTGGACAAGTGACTGGGATGTTTGTTGCATAAGGAGGAAGTCAGAGATGGGAATCTAGCTAGGGAACAGGGCTGGGTGCTGTGGCTTGGTTTTTCTTCAAGACAAAAAAAGACAGCAATCACTGCCTGGCCTGAAACCAGTCCTCTTATAAAAGGTCCTTGCTCATCAGCCTGGGTTACAAAATACAGCTACCCGTGAAACAGGATGGCGTAGGAAAAGGGACAGAGGAGGACAGGCAAGTACTACGCACAGGCGTTCCAGCGGGGCCGCTGTCTCCGTTCATCCTACACACTCCTTTCCCCAAGTAACAGCAGTGGAGCATGATCCTCTACTTCTTTCCTCAGATTTGAATATTTTGTGCTCTGTGGAGGAAATTATATGATATTAAACTTGTTCCTGCACTGTTTTTATATTAGCTAATTCATTTAAGCATACAGATCCACAGACGGCAGTGGGAGGACTGGCCAACCCCCGCAGATGTACACCTCCAATCTGGCACCCCATAGCATTCATAAAATATGTCAACACAGCCTGGAATGTTTCCATGGTTTATGTTATACCACTGGTGTTCGCAGCATACTGGCAAAACATTTCATGTTGAAATTCATAGTAGTAGAAAAGAAAAAAAAGAAATTCTTCCTATGTTTTGAGGCCATTTGCAAAAGTACTTGATCAATATTCTTCAACTACTATAAACACAAATTGAACAAGAAAAACACATTTGTGTGCCTGGGTGTTGTATAATAAATAGCGAGTCATTTCTTTGAACAATTGGTGGTAATTATGCTGTCTTAATGATCATTTTAAAAATGCAGTGCATTCTTGCAGCAATGCCCGAAGAATCATAAGACTGTGTGATAGAATCAAAGCAATAGCCAAAGCACATTTATACCAATATTGGTAAGTCTTTTAGAATTCACTTCTTAAACACATAATAGCCTTCAGTAAAAAGTGTAACTAAGTAGTCTGTGACTACCGATGGTGAAAAATGATAGCCACATGGATTGCTTATTTGGGAAGACAGATTGGTGAGTTTACATTTTCCCCTCAGTGGGGGATTTTACCTTCTGGTCACTCGAGGTTGCATCTTGCTGAGCCCCGGTCTGGTACCCCGAGGGACCACCGGCCAGTCCTTCTGGCTGGAGAGTGAGGAAAACTATTACGTGGTCCCCCAGGGCCTCCGGTACTCCACCTTATGTCATTGTCCCCCTTTTATCTTCAACTTTGGAAGTTCCAAGGGTTTTTGTTGATGTTCAGATCATTTGATTGGTCCTCAAATTAAATGGAAATCATGGAATAACCCGGATCTCTGAAATTTAATGGTGGCTGTAACCTTTCCTCTAGTTCTGCTTTTTAAAATGTGCAATTTTAAGGGAGTATCTTTCCTTCCCGACAGGGTCTAAATGCTTGTGCTACCTTAAAATGAGTATATGCGAGCCCTACCCTTCAGGTGATGGCATTAGGAGGTGGTGATTTGGGAAAGTGATTAAATCACAGGGCAGAGACACCCACGGTCCCTTCCATGAGGAGAGCACATTGCAAAAAGAAGGCTGTGTGTGAGGAACTGGGTCCTCACAGGACCCCAAATCTGCCCTCACATAATCTTGGACTCTGAGACAAGTGTCTGTTTACAAGCTACCCCATGTATGTGATGTTACTGTAGCAGCCCCAAAGTACCAAGGCATTTCCTGAGCATTACTTTGTTCTCCATGAAACGGAAATAAGAGCAAATGGTGTGGAATGCTTAGTAAGAGTTGGCGTTGCTGGCATCCCTACTTTACGGTGGAAAACACAGGGAGTGCAAATGTAAAATGATCTGCAGGGCTTCGCCCAGCCGGGCCCTGTGGGCTGGGCTGGTGCACTGGAGACCACCGTGCCACCTTGCCTCACACACGTGCTCTTCCCCTCTGCTGACTGTTGCAAGATTAGCCACTTCCTGGCCGTTCTCTGCTTGGGCCTTTGGCACCTCCTTTATGTGGTCTCATTTTCACCCCCACACTTCGGGACGTGCCAGAGTGTCTCCATCATCACAGCATGCAGTTGTTAAGGAGACTTTGGCTGTGTCTTGACTGCCCCAGTGTCGGGACCATGAATTCAGACAAAGAACTTCTTATGGTTTCCCACTATGGTGATCACACTGGGCAGTTGCAAAAGATAAGGTTGGGTAAATGGGACTTTGTAATATATAAAATAGATTAGTGATAAGGAAAAACAGATATATAGTTTATTACTGAATACTGTAGTCTGAATTTCTCCAGCTATTTTAGTACCTTATAGTTTTATATAAAAGACACTCAATATGAGATTTTTTTTGAATTTACAGTTTCAGATTTTTGCTTTGTACAGTTTACATTGAGCTGGTACAGAGATTACCTATTTTCGGTAAATAATATAGAACAATATTGGCTCACTGGCTCTGCCATGTAGAGCGGGAGACCCAAGAAAGCAAGAGGCTGAGTTCTAAGACTTGACAGTAGAAAGCCAAGGGAACATAAAGGTCCCAGCCCAGGCCACAGCCTGAGCCCCAGGAGCACAGAGAGCAAATTCAGCCTTCCTGGCTCCAGAGTGGGTAGGCAGGGGCAGCCGGCTGCTCCTCGGTCCAGCAGACAGTCTATTTTTTCTGGAAACACCTCCACAGACACACCCAGGCACAGGGTCTGACCAGCTTCCTAGGTGCTTCGTGAGGCAGCAAGTAGGTCATGCAACCTAGCATCATGTCTCTGTGTTTAGAGTTCTTACAAACCAGAATTTGGAATAGTATATTTATATTCAAAACAATGGGTAAAAAATGTCAACATTACAATAGGATTTTTTTTTCACTCTTTCCAAGCTGATCACTTTCCCACTATTTTTAGGTTCCTCCTGAGTTTAGAGTTAAATATGTAATATTTAAGAACTGCTTGCAATTGAGAAATTACTCCCCTCCCCTTTTTTCTTGTTTGACTTTAAAAAATAAGAGAGTTGTTGATATTTGGAATTAAGCATTTCCATTCAGCTCTAGGGAAACATTTTATTTCCTAGGCACTGGGGGAAATAATAAATAAGACATACTTCTTTAGGTAGCTCCTAATGTAACACAAAGAATCTTGCTTTTCAATAGGGAGCCATATAGATTTAAGCTTTTGTTTTCTTAGGCCAAAATAAGAACTATGTACAGAATCAGAATATTTCTGTCCTAATTAGTCTTTCACAAAACCTTTCTTTCCTTCCCTTCTCTATCCTTCTCCTCCCCTCCTCTCCCTCTCTCCCTTCCTTCCCCTCCCTCTCCCTCCTTTTCCCCCTCCCTTCCATTCTTTCCCAGGAGACTGTTCATCTGGCTAGGCAAGCAGATTAACATCAGTGCCAAATCATTGTAAGTTTCAGGTTTACAGAACACTGTTTATATCTGTTTATTTTCTACATGGCTCACAAGTTTTACCTTGTGTTACTGAACAGGTCATTTACTTAAAAGAAGGGGAGCACTGAGTGAAGTACTTGGAGAGCGAAAACTGAAGACAGGATATCATTACGCTCTACGTCTTGTTTCTCCCTTTATACCACGGTACAAAAGACATACAACGAAAATACTGCTCATTTTCCCTGCTGGCTTACCAAGACATTAGATGGTCTGTCTACTGTCTTTTCTTGAATCGGATTGGCGGCCTTTCATTGAATTGTGTTTCTGTCTTCAAATGAAACTATGTACCTTAATGGTACAAATATCCTATTATTTACAAAATTAGCACATCTCTATGAAAACTTTTTAACATCTGCCTTTCAGGCATTTTGTAGTAAGTTATAATGGGAATCATCTCAATTAATGCACATTGCATGTACTGAATGCTCTCCGTTTTCCTAAATACGGTTGTTGAATGAGTGGGCAAACAGGGTGAGTGTGTGTGTGAGTGTGTGTGTGTGTGTGTGTGTGTGTGTTACAGAAGAGGTTTTCAAGACACATATGCAAAATATAGTCAGAAAAGACAGCAAAAATGCTCTTTAGTTCCAATCTGATTATTTCAATAATAGGGTGATATCAAGTAAAACCAGTCTTTGACTCGAAAAAACTGGGTAGTTTTAGGCTGGAGTATATTGTCAAGCCCAAGTTACAAACTTCTGAAAAACAGGAATTATAGTGGAACCGCTGATACAAGCGTAAGTGTAATGGTGTGAATGGTACTGCTATTATTTACTATGGTAACATAATAAAAGACAGCACTGTTTGGGCCATTATCCTCGCTGTTCTTTTTTCAGTATAAATCATTATATTTATTATCTGTCTTCTCGTAGAGGGGGTCACGAGGGACGCCAATCGAAAGCCGAAGAAACCTACTTTTCTAAAGAAATTGGGCCTATTTCTAATTCTTTTTCTTTATCAAATACAAGGGAACAGAGACTTTTTTTGTGAAAAATTGTTTCATGTAAGATTAAAGTGCAGATTATGGGTGAGAAAATGACATTCGCTTCTAGACACCTTGTAGATGCCGGGAAGATAGTGCCCGCTTCCATTGGATACTTTTACCTTCTTCCTCGGGATTTGTCTCCTGGCACGTTTTGAGCGGTGGGTGCTGGAGGATTTCTTCTGTTGTAGAGATTCGCGTTATTATTTATTGATTGATAACTAAGTCTATGATCTCAGAAATAACTCCTTTTGAGTGAATTCTATTTCAACATTAGAAATAAGTGTCTTAGCAGCTCTCCTCCTTTCTTTGCAGAAATCCTGCAAATATGCTGCTTTTCTGCTCTTTTCCTTTCTTTTCTTTTGGTTTAAATGATTACATGGGCATATGAGTCACAATATTTAATCATGTTCTATTTACAAAATTCCATGAGCAAAGGTGATATAATTTTGCTAATAATTTGACTGCATATTGCTTTTGAATTTGTCATCACTCCCACGGAGACAAAGGTCCCTGTCACAGAAGCCTGTGGTTTTCCACAGCCAGCTTCACTGCGTTCCACTCTCTGCTGGGCAGGCACAGCAGAGGCATCTGGACGTAAGTCTCAGTGCTCTGGTTCTCAGGGTTGAAAGCTGAGAATGAATTTAGATGTCGGCCCAAGGCCTCTGTCTCACATCCAGAAAAAAACAAACTGAGTATAAAATACATAGGAAACAATTATTTTTTCTGGGTGGGAGCTGAACCTCACATCAAACTGCTGGTGACCCTAATGAGGCTTACAGATGGGAGCTGGTGACAACTCACAGAAGAGAGGAATATTGCCATTCGTGAAAGGTCCACTGCCAAGAGCTCCGGGGAGGTGAGCACGGGGAGAAGTAAACTTGAAGCAGGTTCCCCCGCCTAACTCAAGAGCAGGGCTCTGTCCCACAAAGGCAGCCTGGCGTCAACCACGGCCACCCGGTGAGTGCTGGCGGCAGGTGGGCACACGTGGGGCCCCCCAACTTACGTGTTCTGGGGATGGAGAAACAAAGGGTGCAAAGGTCAGATTTTTTGACAAACACTAAACTTCAAGTTCTGCATTTCTTTCCTGTGCATTTTAATTGAATGTGCTGTTTTACTGAGTAACCACTTGCCATAGGCTAAGAATAGGGCCGCTCTCACCTAGCAACTTTCAAACATTTGTTTCCTTTCCAGCGATGAGTCCAGCGTTTGAGAGAAAGTAGGTGCACTGACAAACCCCTTTTGCTTTCAGAAGCAGAGATGGAAGCCTGGACAGAGCTCGGATTCCTGCTCAGGGGCTGCAGAGGCTGGTACTGGCCCCTCCCGGACAGGGCGGAGACTGCCTGTGAGGGGGGCTGGTGTTCCCCCAGCTGTGTCTCTGAAGAGATACAAGTGCCACGGCCCTATTTGCTTTGATTCATGAAAGTCCATTCTTAGAAAGCTCTGCTTCCTCTTGCCAGGTTGCTCCAGGTTTACTTTAAATCTGAGTTCTGGTTGCACCTTCTATCAGTTGAGTAAAATCCCCCGGAGGGGATCGAGCGCAGACCTCTCTTCTCCCCATACCCACCTCTGGGCAGGGAGGCTCCGGAGCCTCGTGCCTCACCAGGGTGCCATGTGGCCAGCCAGCAGCCAGCGCGGGCTCTGTGACGGAGTTACGCTGTCCCCGCCAGGTACACACCAGCCTGCTCTCCAGGCCTCCGGGGTGCTGTCCTTCTCTGTGCTCACTTCTTCTGGCCACGCAGGCTCTCATCACCACTGACTTCTGTCCCCTAATTCTCCGTTTTCTTCTTCCACACACGTGTGTCATCTAGTGCTTGCTCAAGTCCACGTCCTTCACCTTCATGCCACCTCTGAAGTGAGCCTTCCACTCCATGTGCTGACCTGCAGGCCGGGTTGGTGGGGCTGACAGATGCGGCCTTGAGTCACAGTGCTTATCCTGAGTACTTCCTGTTGAAGTGGACTTTCGCTGCTGTTCCTCCCAGTGGAGTGGAAGCTCTTGAACGGGTTTGATTTCAATCTCTGTGTAGTTTTTTATTGTGATATTATACAATAATGTGACTTTCAGTGTCCTGTACTCTTATGACATAATGAGGTCATCACAAGCATACACTGAAAGTTTTCTGAATTAGGTAGCATTTAGGATTAGATAATAATAATACTAATCAACAACTATGAGTATTTCCTAGGTGCGAGAAATTGCATTAGTAATAATGAAAAATAATAATAATAATAATAATAATAATAATAAAGCATGAGTATTTCCTAGATCCAAGGAATAATAATAGTAACAATAATAAAACTATGTGTATTTCCTAGCTCCAAGATCAGTGGCATAGTGATCCCATAGAACTATTTTATCTCCATCTTACATCTGTGGAAACTATATTTTAGTGTCTTAGGACATTCCTCAAGCTCACACAGCTGGTTAAGTAGAGTTAGTGTTTATATTAAGATCTACAAATGCACAGTCTTGGGCACTGGGCTTAAAAACAATCAGAACTAGACTCTGCTTTTGACACGCCAGACAGCATGCAGAGCGGAGCCTTGGGCTTCGGTGGCACCCTGATTGACCAAACTCAGTGAGGTTCCAACAGTGCCACTGGGAAAGTAGAGCTGATTTACTTCCTGCCTACGGAGAGACTGACCTCTCTACTACAGTTCCATCCTTGCAATTTCCCACTCCCTGTGGGCCACTTGTCCGTAGAGTCCAACCTAAGCCACGCATGGGATTTCTGGTAAGGGAATTCCATGTGTGTGAAGATGTGCACTTAGACCCAGCAACACACTCTGCCTCAACACAGGGTGGAAGCCAGGGAGTTAGGAGCCCTCCTCGCTCCGCAGTGATGGACCACCCGCCTCAGGTCAGGTTGAGAGTTGCCCTCTGCAGAAGAGAACACAGTGTGCATGGGCACCTGCTTCCCTTTCCTCGAGAAGCGCTCCGCTTTTCTGTTACATGATAGAAAGCTACTATGGTAGTAGAACAGCTCTACTATATTATTCGCTGATGTTTTCACATCGTAGGCAGGGCCGGAATTCTCTTGATTTTATGTTGAATTAACTTTATAATATGTACTTTTTCCAGCAAGGGGAAGATGGCTTATTAAAATATGTTTTGGAGGTGTGATGAGTCAATATTGATGACATTCGGTTATTACCACTTTGACAAGTTTGCTTAATTCAGTAAATATTCTGTGTCAGGGTAAACACTGGCCACAAAGCCGTGGCTCATACAAAGCAGGTAAATTGTTTGACAAAGGGAATCTGCGGACCCTGGGCTCTTCTGGGTTTAGATCAGCACTTTGCTGATACCTAGTGGAGAGGCAGGGTCGGAGACACTGATAGGATCTTGAAGAGTAAAGTCAATTTTTAGAAATCCTGCTTGATAAAATATTGCTTCTGAACTGGTGTTCAGACGACTTGCTAATTTGTTTAGGGGCTTTGCACTGCAGAAGAAAATAAATGTGATGGCAAATATGCAAACCATTTGAGAAGACAGAATTCACTTGAACCCACAGCTCTGTGTATTAGGAGCCTGTGGCTGAAATAAAATATCCAATGATATGATGACTACATGAATGTCAAAAGTTACACTTTATTATGAAGGGAGACCTTCATGAAGAGGTCAAGAAAACATTATTTTAGGCTATCAGTTATTATCTGAAAGTATGTCAATAGTATGTGCTTCAAAAAATTATGGACAATATTTATCAGCAGGCAATGAGACCAAATAGATTGTTTCTGGCAATTTGGTGAAAACGTTTCTTCGCAGGGTTTGGAAGTGTAGAGGCACAGGCGATTCTCAGGGCTGTTCCTGTTGGCATTCATCATGACTGAATATCTAGATCTTAAAGCAAGTGTGCTTTTGTACAGGAAGAATTGCTAGGTAGAGCACACTGTATTTATATTAGCTTTGATAGCACATTCACATACAAATATAGAGTCTCTATCATTATTTTTACATGTGGTCATTTTCCTGCAATTTCCTGATGCTTGTACCTGAATGCCATTACTAGGTAGATTTATTTAGATAACTTAAGCCCATTTATTTATTTACAAATCTATGATTTCAATGATTAGCATTCACTGACTAGTGTTTTTCAAAATTAAAACTGGTATTAATTAGGTTAATTCACATACTGGTACACATACACACACATGTGCATGCTTTTAACCAGACTTCATACCATAAAGACAAAGGATACTGGGAATGTTGGAATATAATCATCCTTTTTCTTTCTTTGTACAACCCAATGTCAAGGAGGCATTTGTCTTTTTGTGTATCTATGCCGGGTATTACTTTGTTTATATATAATCTGAGATATTGTCTATTTGACTATTTTAGTGTATCAATAAGTTTTTGCTATAATTTAACTTGGGAACATTAATGAAATCTCAAAGTAGTTAAATAGGATAACAAATCTAATCAGAAAATATTACTTTGGGAATCATCGTTATATATACATACACACACACACACACACACACGTATATATGGTTAGAAAAGTAATATCTTCTTTGGCATCTGTTTCCTATGTCATTGACTAGTGAAAGAAACAGGCATTTTACAGCCTATTCAAGAGCAAGATGAAAAGTGCTAAAAAGTGGGTCAGCTGTGCAAAGCAGTCCCCTGAGTTTATTCATTTTTGGATCAAAGCCTTTTATAGAAACACTTTTTAAAAAACATGGACAGTGATCATTAATGATAATTTATTAATCATTCAAGAGAGACAGCTGAGGAATTATTCTAGAACTATACATAACTGCAGAGCCAGGAGAGATTTATTAAATGTCATGGTCTGACAGCAGCAGTCGGGCTACAGAGTGAGTTCAGGTCAGGGCTGTGTTGCAGGTCACCCAACTTCCAGAGTGCTCTTTGTTACAGTGAGATTCTTTAAGATCTTAGCATCTGTCCAACAGAACAGAAATGCATAGAAGTTGGGAGTCCTTGCTTTGCACATCTTAGAAATCTCTAGAAACATGACATGCTATTGACACACTCTGAATAGTAACCGTGGTCGAACTGGCCAAGAATAGAAGAGCGGGAATAAAGGATCCAGAGATAAGCAGGAGTTTCTGGTCTCACCGCCATTAAAACTCAGGAAATCAGACAAGAACAGCACACACTGGAGGGTAGCAGGTATTCCAGACAGACAAAAATGTAGGGACCTTTTATACCTGGAGAGATCAGGAGAAGCTTCCTGGCAAAGGGAGAGGATTCCGAGGCAGGAAGCTGGTGCGTACTCAGTAGAGACGTGCAGGGTAGTGAGCGCTCCGGGAGGGAGTTGTGTGTGCTGGCAGTATGACGTGTGAGAGAAGAAGGAAATGGATGGATGTCTGCACCTCAAACTTCCTTCCACGGCTGTGGTTCTTGGGTTCTGACTGCGCCTGTCTCTAAGGGTTAGAGTGAGTTGTTTGTAAACTTATCTTTTCCTGAGATACCTTGGGCAAATCTTTTTCAAAAAGCCATTTAGTCTTCCCTGAAATCGGCAGGATTCAAAAAATCTAGCTAGAATCTGTGTCCTTAAATCCAGGATAATCAAGATAAAAACTGTTAATTCCTTTATAAGATAGTCTTTCATTCTTAGGAGTTGTCTAATTGACTTATCTGAATACAGCCCTCAGAATGGTGAGGTTTGAGTTTTATTTTTCCAAAAAAAAAAAAAATGATTACTTAACATAAACTGCATCCCCCCATTGGTTTTATTTCAAAGAAAATTTCCACTGCTTATTTGTGTCTGGCGGCAATTCCTTATTTCTTCTACATGACAGCAGTTCTCACTCTGTGTCTAATATAAGATGTTAGGAACACTCACTTTCAGCTGGGTGGTAAACGGGACCTTTTGGGTCTTAACAAACAGGTGAATTTGGGCTGAGGTTGGACAACTTTCAGACATTTGGTCTGAAACCATCGTGGATGGTTTGTTAGCGGAATGCTTTAACCAGACATCACACAGTAAAGATATGAGGTGTTGGTGTTGTTGGCACACGATCATAATTTTTCCTTCTATGTACAACCCAGGTTCAATAGGGTTTTTGTCTCTTTGTATGTATGCGCTGTGTGTTACATCATGGGTTTTCTACAGCAGTGTTTCCAAACCTGACTTTATGCCTGCTTGTTCTCACCCAGAATATTCCCAGTCATGCTTCTCTCAGTTTTAATTTTTTTTTTTTTTGGTCTTTTTGAGACAGGGTCTCACTATGCAGTTCAGGCTGGCCTTGAGCTCACTTTGTAGCCCAGGCTGGTCTCGAACTCTCAACGATCATCTTGTCTTAGCCTCCCGAGTGCTGGGATTATGGGCATGAGCCAGCACTCCTGGCTCAGTTTTAATTGGTGGGTATGGAATAAATTTATTTTTTTATTACACAAAGTTATTGAAGACACTGTGCAAAGAGAGACATAAACATGATTTTTCAGCCAGGATGAGATTATGCCCTGGCTGGTGGCTAGTGTTTACTCAAATGTCCTGGTATCCACCCATCACAGCCATTATTCCAGCTGTTGCCTACCCTTCTTGGAACCCACGCTCCCCCTGCATCCAGCAGCCACAGGACCGGGCTCAGGGCAGGAGGACACCAGCCTTTGGTCCCGTATGTCCAGCAACCCTCAGCTCTGGTGGGTCTCTGCTCGGCTTCCTGACGCACAGACAATGGGAAAATGGTCTCTGACGCCACATGTTGGGGGCCACAAACTCACAATGGCTAGTTTTGCATACTTCCCTAAGACATGAACAGAGGCTTGAGATTATTAGTATTACTCTTTTGAGATTTCCCATTATCTCGTTAGGGATGGGGTATCCTCACCCATCCACTAAGATTTAGCCTAAAACCAAGACTCAATTGACTAAAACTAAGACTAAGAGACTAAGACCAAGATGACCAAGACTACTAAGACTAAAGACACTCCAGGGCAAATCTTCCTCAGTGTAAGATCACCACCGCCCTCTGAGTCATCCGGTAATCCCCTCCTCAGTCAGTGAAAGTGGGGTTCTGGCTGTTTGTGGCCTCTTGTTCCTCATGAACAACTGGCCATCCCAGATCCCCCAGTCCCTCCATTTTGTCTCTTTCTTTTTCTTTCTTTGTTTCTTTCTTTGTTTCTTTCTTTCTCTTCCTTCCTTCCTTCCTTCCTTGCTTTCTATCATGTACCCTAACACCTGGCAGGAGATTGGGGCTCACTTCAGAGATCTCCAATACCTACACTGCTTGTGTTCTTTGAGGGGAACCAATATGAAATTACCAATGTGCTTTAAATATTTGTACAACTCTATTATCTGTCTGTTTACGTATGTGTATATATATGTATCTATGTATCTATATGTCTATCTATCTTTCTATCTATCTATCATGTATCTATCTAATCTATCTACAAGAGAATACAAAAAAATAAGGAGAAATTTTTCATTTAGAACATAAAACAATCTGGGAAAATTAATGGTAAATGGCACTGTTCTGTTCCTATTTGTGGACATAATTAAAAATAGTTGCTCCTGCCAATATCATGTGGGTATTTTAAAAATAAATAATAAACTCTTACTTAGCCCATTTTAGACAAAGTAGGATGCAGTTTTATGGAATTCACTTTTACTTGGGCAATGTCTACCCACCATCTCATCATCCAGAGCACCTGGGACAAAGGTGTGGTGCAACACAGACAGTGTCTCCTGCAGCAGACTCAAGACTCTCAGGGCAGCTTTCTCAGCAAGCCTGTTCCCTGTCTTTGGAAAAACCTGCCTGAATGACTGAATCCAGTTGTCTGCGAATTTTGTAATTTAAAGTATGTTCAAAATGCCCACTGTATCTGCTATTTTGTAATACTTTCTCAATCACCTGATCTATTCACAAGCCTGGATTTCAGTACACAAACCTGTGTTAACCATGATAAAGTAACATTTACTGTTAATGACTTTTCCCTTGTAATCTGCTGTCTTGTAAAAGACATACATTATTTTCAGAGTCAATTGTTTTCAGTTGTTAGGTGTAAAATAAAATTCCTAAGGATCCTTAGGATATGGAGAGTTACAGACCATTCATTACACCAGGAACTCCAACAACACTATAGTTGGAACTGCAACTCAACAGGTAGCTATACCCTACATGCTATATGTGTAAGAATTTGTTTTCAGGTAGAGCAGGAAAGCTAACTGATTTATTTCAGATATATATCAAAAAATAAAAATTGTAAAAGTCACTTTCCATTGACTAGAAAATTAATGCAACCCAGAACTTTTATCCTCTGACATTCTGAATTTTCAAGGTTCAATATTTTATTATGAAGTTTACAGTACTGTCATAGCTATTTTTCTCACTGATGAGACAAAACACCGAACATCCAAAGTTAAAGAAGAAAAGATTTATTTAACTCACAGTTTGTACAGCCTTTGGTCCACAGTTGGCTGTTTCAAGGTAGGGTGGTACGGCAGAGGGGATCATAGAGGAGAAAAAGTTCACGGTGGGCAGAAGCCAGCAAAGCAACAAGGAAGGACCACAGCTCTTCCTGGTCTTTATATCTTGTCCGGGCTACTTAGGGCGGGTAGCACTCACACACTTAATCCTAGTGCCAGTGATCCTTGTACTGCACCGTGAATTGGTCCCAGCATCATGCACATTAGATCCAGCCACCTCTAAGAAAGCTCCACCTGTGACCACATGAAGCTTTGGGGGGACATCCAGACACAAGCCATAACAAAAACATTATGGAATATTTTAGCTATCTAAGCATGTTTACATTTATTATATCATCCTAGTTAAACTTCATAAATACTGACTGGTAAAGCTTTGTAAGTGTTGTTTTTTCTGTTTGTTTGTGTTTTTTGGTACCGGGAATTGAACTCATGACCTTGCACTTGCCAGGCAGGCGCTTATGCCGCTGAGCTATATCCCCAGCCTGTAAGTATTGTTTTGCAGGAAAAATAATGAAAGCACAAGAGCACTCATATTGTTACTGGCATCTTAAGATCCAGGCCTAGACTCCAAAGCTGCTGACTCTGGATGACTTTGGAACTAGGGTTGGTTCAGGAGAGAAAGCACATTTGCTTCAGTTCCTAGACAGCACCAAATCCCAGTTAAACACTGTTTTCCAATAAATTTCACTAGTTAAAATTTAACAAAGCCCTATTTTTAGAAATGCATACAATTAATTGCTAATATGGTGAGTGCAATGTTATTACCAAAATATGAGCATAGAACTGCTTTTTTTCACCCAGATAAGAAGTAAAACTCAGCCTTGTACCGTTTGGGTCATCTTTCAAGGTTACTTCAGCACAAGATAGTCTCTCACAGTTCTCCAAAATCATAACCACGTGACAAGAAACAGAAGTTGCGTGCACACGTTCCCCGGTCAGAACCTGTGAAGCCCTGTGATCCAGTGTGGCTGGAGGTGACGGCAGGCCACAATCAGGCCCTGACAGAATGGCTGGAAGCTGTTATGCTTTGCATCTAAAGGTCCCCCCAAACCCTCATGCCGTCATAGGTGGGACTCTTTCCGAGGTGGCTGAGTCTAGAGTGTGTGGTTGATTTACGGTACAGTGCTAGGGTGAAGGGTGCTGGGATGAACAGTGGGTGATTACTAAATCAGTCCGCTGATTGGTTTCCCACCATTTGCCTAGGTAGAGTATAAAAGGGTCAGAAAGAAACTGCTAGGGTCCCTGGCTTGCTTGCTGCTGCTGTTTTTTGCTGCCATGAACGGATTCTCCCCTTCTGTGAAGCCCCTCTGCCAAGCTACCCTGCCTTGGAGCCAGCTGATTATGGATTGAAACCTCTACAAACTGTGAGCTAAATAAGCCTTTTCTTCTTTTACCTTCTGGTGTGGGTATTTTGTCTCAGCAATGAGAAAAGCTACTAAGACAGGAGCCTTGGACAAACGCCTGTGATGCCCAAGCGCCACTCCCCTCAGTGCAAGGCCTGACCGAGGTAGAGGAGAGAAGTCTTTCACTTAGTCCCACCAACATTCGCTGATCCAGTGTGGAAGGGATCAGGAGGCGGCAGGAGGGTGAGGGGGAATGACAGGTAATGCAGAGAACTGAGACGCATCGTGTACATGTGCTGACTTCACATAAGGAATGCAAACATTATGTACTCATGAAAAATAGAATAAATTAAAAAATAAAAACTGAGAAAAGCAAATACTATTTCCTTAGCAATCTAGACATTGTTTAGTGCCTAAAAGTCCTACACTTAAAAAACTAAGAGCAGGTTTTTGCTTCATAGTCAAACCTTTGCTTATATTTAGATTTCGCTATATTAAGTGTGGGGAGATGACACAAATTCTTCACTTCGGGTCAGTCAATTAATTTCTTCACTAAAATTTCTACACAGGAATTATTTTTATGTCTAATACTTTTAAAGAATTAAGCAACAGTACTTTCAGTGTGGGGAATTGAACCTAGGGCTTTGCTCTGAATAAGGTAAGCTCTCTACCAGTGAGATAAACACCCAGCCATATTATGTTTTAAAAAATAAAACTCAATATATTAGCTCTTTAATAATATTCCAAGATAGGATGTATAGATTTTTTTAAAGTTATGGTCATTTTTTTCAAACTTTCCATTCTTTGGGAGTAATCATAAGTATCAGACAGAGAGAGAGGGAAAGAGAGAGCCCACATGAACAAGTGCTGCAAATAATTCAATAGTTCTGATTCTGAATCTGATGAGATCATGTCCTGTTTTCCTCCTGACCTAGAGGTGCCTTTCATAGCCCTTCATTTTCATACTGACTTTACCCTGGACCTAGTTAGAGGTTCAATCAGTGAAATAAAATTACATTACAATTATTTCTACTTAGAGAAATAGGACAGCTAGAATTTTTATGTTAATTAATCTTTGGTTTTTATTATTGTGTGACTGGTGATCATAAATTTTCTTGCAATGCAGCTTTAGTACATTCAGTAAATTATTTCAGTTTATTCCAGCATTAACCTGACTTGCAAGTGGTTACGTTTGCGCTGAATCTCTCGTGCTCCGAAACCCAGAGTGCTCCACAGTAAGGTCAGAAGGAGCGGTGTGAATAATCAGACATAGCTGTAATAACAGGAATAAACCACAACTCACTGAATTCCTGGTCAGACTATGTTCTTGTTATCACGTTAGAGTCTAGGTAAGTAAATTAGTGCGTACTAAACATGGTGCACAATAATTCACAGACACACTGATATTTTCCTCAGACTCGGACTGAGGAACAAACAGGTCCTGCTGTTCCTGTCGCGTGCCCCCCAGCCCAACGAGGAAGTGCTGCTTCCTCACCTGCACACCCAGTTAAGCACCATCTGTTTCCTGCTTTAAGGCGATATCTCACATAGTTTTTCCAAGCCTTTCACACCAGTAAGCACAATCCTCATAGACAGTTAATACGCATTAAGAAGTATGTTTTCACTCCAGCCGTGTTCTAGTTTTCCTTCTCGTATTTACTCAAACACTGGCAGCTCCAGACCCACCTTAGTGGCATGAAATTCCCTCTATTTATATAGGTTATTTTCAGTGTATTGACCATGCTCCAGTATTCCGCTGGGTGGAGAGAGGAACAATTGTCTCTGGGGAGAAATGGAATTTTAATTTTGATTCAAAGGAAATATTGCCCCCCTCACCTTGCCAGCCTTCCTAATAATCAACTCTTCTGCCCTTCCCTTCAATCTCTTCTATGTGGAATTATGAAAACCTTCAGGATCTGAGGAACGAGTTCAATTGAGGGTTGGCCTTCTGCATACTTGTGACTGGTTGGTTGTGTTTTTATCCTGGACCGGCTAGAGCCAAATCATTTGGGTCAAGTACGCTTTGCTTTTCCAGATGTTATAGATAATGAATCTCTTTCCCTTTGGAAAAGTGCTTTGAGCCCCATGAGATAAATGCATAAAATGATTTGCAAAGGACAAATCACTTGTTGGATTCTAACCAGCCTCTTGTCCTCCAGTCACACAAAGATGTAAGCCATGGAGGCTATTTACTGAGTTTTCTTAGCCAAGAATCCCACCAGTTATGGGGGATTTATAAATACGAATCATTTACGGACATTGCACACATTGTTGTTATGGCAGAAGTATAGTGCAATGCAGCAGTTTTCAAATTCTAGCATCAAAGCATTTATTAATGCACAGAATGTTGGGTCCTAACTCCCAGCATTTTGATTCATGCTGCTACCATGGAGCCCAGTAATTTGTGCTTGTGAGAAATCCCAGCACTGCCGATGCCATGGTTCCAGGACAACACATCGGGAACTGTGAGAACATTGTGTGATGTTCAAAAGATGGAGCGGGATTCACCTGTGCTATTGTTAAACTCTGCCCTTTAACAGCTGTGTGGCCTTGGGAACGCTATTAACCTCTCTAAACCTCAGTTTGCTCAGCTGTAAAATAAAGGTAATACCCAGCTCATGGGGCTGTGATGAGATTCAATAAGATGATGCATGCTAAATGCCTGGCCCAGCACCCAGCAAAAATAACTACTCAGTAATTGTTAGCACCCTTCTGGTATGTACAGGGCAAAGAGCAATCTGCCTTTCTGTATTTCAGACATCAGGATCCAAAAGAGGGAGAGAAAACACAGCCAAGTAATGGGAGTGTATATTAGAATAGATAATCCCCTGGAGTGAAACATTTATATTGTGATTTTTAAAAGTAAGGTAAATGATTTCCTTACAGGATTGTGACTGGGTCACTGGTTGTTTTATATCTTAGCCACAGAAGTCTCATCCTAGGATTTTTTAAGCATATTCAATGTTAGGGACTAGGCTGATGTGTTAGCTTTCCATCACTGTGATAGATACCTGAAAAAGAAGCTGGAAAGAGCAGAGGCTGATTTGGCTCATGGTGCAGGGCCAGCTGGCTCCCTTGCTCTCGGCACCATGGTGAGGCAGAAACAGCGTGGGGGAAGGGCATGACGGAGGAAAGCTGCTCTCCTTGTGGGGGCCAGGAAGCAGAGAGAGAGCCAGAGAGGGCAAGTACCCAAGGAATCCTCCTCTTTCTGCTTCTGCTCCACCTGGGCCTCCAGCCTACTGGGTGGTGCCACCCCATTCAGGCTGGGTCTCCTCCACCTCTTTCCTGTTCTGTATAGTAAGCATTCCTGGAAACACCACCAGACATACCCATGAGTGTGTTTTCCTTGTTTCGTAGGTGTTTGTCAATCCAATCAAATTGACTATAAAGATGAGCTGCCCCTCCCCTGCTCAGGTTTTGGGAACTTCTAGCCATAACTGAACACATGCTTCTTAAATACAAGCCTACTTCAGATTCACTCGGTAAAATGAATTAGTGGCAAAATTTGTTGCAAATTTTAAAATATACAAATAGCATTATATGTTCACATGCACACACTGCTGAAGTAGTATTAATATTTATTGTAATGGTTAATCTTCATTGTGAAGGTTGATCGAATTGAGAAATGCCTAGGAAGATTGTAAAGTACACTTCCAGATGTGTCTGTGGGTGGTTCCAGAGAGAGCTGATTGACATGTGGGACAGCAAACAGACATGAGAATGTGGGGAACACCAGCCAATAGCATGGACAGAATGAAAGGAAAAGAAAGAGGAAGCCCGGTGGTTGCTGCCCACTCTCTACTTCCTGGCCGCCATGCGGTGAGCAGCTTTCTGCCCCCTCACCCCTCCGCCATGTTGATTCTGCCTCACCACAGACCTCGAAGCAATGGAACCAGGTGATCATGGACTGAAACCTCTGAAGTTATGAATTAAAATGAGTATTTCCTCCAGTTGTTTATGTCAAGCATTTTGTAGCAGCAATTTAGTTTTGTGTTGTTTTTTTTTTCTGGTACCGGGAATCGAACTCACGACCTTGCGTTTGCCAAGCAGGCACTGCTCCGCTGAGTTAAATCTCCAGCCCCCTGTTGTAGCAACTTAAAACTAACATTTTTATTATCTCATTTATTGTGTCATTATTACTGATATCATTTATTGTATCAGTAAATTTTGGTTTTCTCAACAGCATCAAAACACCTCGTTAGCATAAATAATCAAGACACATTTACTTCTCAAATAAAATTGTGGCATTAGAAGAAATATTTTTTCTTAAACTTTCTTCTATTTGATTTCGTTGCTTCTTTGAGATAACGTCTTATTGAAATAAAGAAATGTAGGAAGGGTAGAAGAGGTTGTTCTATGGTGTGCATTGTTGTGGGACTGCTCCCCTATGTTCTACCTGGTGGAACAAAATCACATCACAGTGCCCCAACTCTTACTTCAAAGCATGCAAAAGAGATACCTGAGAGAACAGGGGTGACCAGAGTGACCGGGGGTGACCATGTCTCTTTCTGTTAAGTTCCTGAAATACATTCCAGGGAGAAGACCAGTCAACTCCGTTTGAATTTCCTGCTCTGAAAGCCCAATCCAGCACGTATAAATCACGCAGTGCCTTCCTGACACACATATCATTTCCATCAATAAAGACCCCGGAATCAGAATTTAATTGATGACTTTCTTTCTAGGGTGCAGGGAGCCAAGGAGAGAGTTTTACCTCAGCTGGGCTCAGCTGGCACTGTCCAGATGGCCCTGGTCGTGAGGGTTTGTCAATCAATGACAAATTGCTGGTGTGGCGTGGCCCTGGGAGAGAATTCTATCTGTGAATGCGGAGAAGACTGCAGTCTCCAGGGGTCACTATCCCAGCCATCAGGAAGCTGGAGCAGGAAGACAAGAATGGCCGCAGAGGAAGACGCTGTCCATTAAGGATCACAGCACCTGGTTTGCGCAGCACCTTTCCCATGGAGAGGCTCACTACACACGGTTCTCCTTCCCTTTCCCGGGAGAAGCTGACGGGAAGGAAGAGTGAGGTCGGAAAGCCACAGGCAGTCAGTTCTGTTTTGCAGACCACGTAATGGAACTAAATTCCCAGAGTCTTGTTCTGGGCTGAAAGGAAATGTAGAAGTGATGGGTTGGGAACTGGAGGAGGGGGAACAGAGGCATTTTTCTTGGCAGTGATAATAAAGGTGAGAGAATGTGATATCTCCGGAAAACGGGCGGGGATGCCCATTCTCCTCCCTCCTTTCCCCTGGCAGGGATGTAGACACAGGGGCATGGGCTGAGGCAGGTATTTTAAAGCATGAGGGGGCTGAGCAACTGGATGGAAGAAGTCTCCTTTTACAGGGCGGGGCGAATCTGTCCAGCGTAGAGTGACTATGCTCAGACTGTGGCCCAAGAGAGGAATAAACTGATGTTTTTTGAAAGTTGTATTATTTTGGGACCCCTTTTTAACAAAAACAACAGGTGCACCATGCCTCCCTTTAGACAATCGGTTTGCAAACTTCTAGTGCTGCTTCTCAGAGACATTGATTGTTTTCCAGTTCCCAGGGATGCCGTCACACCTACACGCCCCCTACAGGCGCTCTCTCCTCAGGCAGGGCTGCTCATCAGGGCCTTCCTTGGTCCGCAGGGAGCGTTCGCTGTCGCTGTCCACCTGCCAGCCACCTGCAGCGAGCCGTGGGAGATCCCAGAGGCACCTAGTCTCCTGTTAGAGAACCGTGTCCCCAGCTCCCTTGAACTTCCCTTTCTCACAGCTATCATTTTCTGCCCCACATAATTTAATGAGCACTTATTTTTGACATTGTAAATTTTTCCACAGTGTTGTTATTTATTTATATACACCAGGGCTTTTAGACGCACACAACTAGCATTCGTGAGCTGGCTTGTCCCCTAAGGATCAAATTTAAATTAAGGGCCACATTCCACAAATCACTCTTCCATACTCACCTTGAAATAACAAGCCAATATCATTGGAGCGCCCTGCTTTTTATGCAGTGTTGATCATATTTTTTATAATTAATTCACTCTTTGAACAGATATTTTTTGGGCAACAAGCTCTAGGTTTTAGTATAGAACAAAACAAAAGTTTGCCATCGTGGAGCCTTATTTCCTAAAGAAAAAATTTTATGTCCTCAACTTCTTTTATTAAAAAGAGTTATCTTTTCATTTGATGGATTTTTAAAGGACCAAAAACAGGATTCAGCATTTTCATACGCAATGGATTTCACAGATTTTGGATTTGGTTACACAGGCAATGAAAAAACATGATGTAAAATGGAAATCTTTATTTTAGGCTTTTGAAATACTTTGTACAGCAAGCAGTGCATATGCTTACCAGGCCCATCAATTAAATATAAGCAAGGACTGGAGAACACAACCAGCCTACTTCTCATTTTGAGCCCTCGAGCTGAAACAGGTATATTTCAGTTGATTATGTGAGAAAGCCTCTGAGTAGGTGTTTTGAATGAAGACATTTCTGCCCTTCTAGCACGTCCTGACATTTATTCACCTTTGTGGATAATCAGCCCTTATTATCATTATTATTATTACACAATATAAATAAATGTTTAATCAGCCTTTATTTACATTATTATTATTATTGTACAATAATCACAACTTTAATTCCAAATGAAACAATTTCAAAAACTTGCATACTATTATTCTACCTTGGTTAGAAATATGTCTACTTCTAAGGCATGAATGGGTTAACCTGAGATTGCACAAAAAAATGAAATAAATTATAAGCAAGAAATTTTGTGTTTAAAAGTAAGAAATTGTGAGAAGCAGTTTTAAGCTTGTTACAGTAGGTATTTTACAAAGACATCCAAGAAGATTAATAATGTACTGTTTTTAAATGATAAAAATGTAGAATCTCTTTTTTATAAGCATGGTTGATATGAGTAACTAAATATCAATTTCCTCTAGATGCATTTTTTCATGGAACAAATCACTTTTTTCCAGCAGAATACTTCTTGTAGCACTCACACGAGAGAAGTGTTTCCCTATAGATATCCATCTCTGTGAGCAGATTTTATTTCTTTGCCTGATTTCCAAACATGCAATCTGATTTCCTGAGGGCGGAGGCCAGTGGACCAATAAATGACCGCTGTACCTGTGTATAAGAAATGGTCACAACTGGTGATGCATAATCCACCTTGTGCTTCTTTCTTCCCATCTGAGAGTTATAATTTCAGCACCATGCCAGGTACATGGATTGAGTGCAGAGATCAGCCCCAGGCAGCTTTAAATAAAACATTGACATTTTGAAAAATGATCCAAATGTTCCTATTTTTTACCCTCTATGTTTTTTTTCTTTGCTATTACATGTAGTAGCAAACAATAAAATGCTTTTTAATTTTTTACTTTTTCTGAACTGTGTCTCTAAACATTGAGCAGATTTCGCATTCTCCAGGGTGTAATAGTACAATGACAATTTGTAAACCACAGAAGATAAAGTTGTAGAATTGGGGAAAGTTGGTTTTACTTCATCATACTGTCTTCCTTGCAAACTAAATCTGGGAAACCCAGTGTGTGCTCATAACAATATATGTATATATTGTTGTATATATGGTGTATCAGTCATTACTGAAGGTAATTTCAAGACATACAATTGAAGACCACGATTTCCTTCGACTCCACCTTTCTAATTGTATTCAGGTTTGATTATGAATGTTTTGATAGCACGTACATATTTTACAGTACACCTCCTTGTTCTTTAGAGATAAGCAAATTTACTGTGACAGCGCATTAGCAGGGAGGGCATCCTTGCCAAGGAACTAGGAGATGGGGTGGTGCATTCCGGGCCGCTGCAGCCATGGCTCTCACCTGAAAACAGATGGATTGGATTCAGTCTGTGGGACATAAGCTAATTTTCAAGCGGCATCATATAAATTGTCTTGGGAGAGACGGGCCACGGGGGCTCATTACCACAGAGCCCCTGCTCTGCAGGGCCAAGAGCTACAGCCTGGGCTGCAGACTTGAATTCATGGGTGCAGCAGCACCTGTCTTGGGGCTTCCATTGTGCTCCCCAGGGTTCGTTCTTCTCGATAATGGGAGTGGCTCTTTTCTGCAGGAGATTACACTTGTAGAACGCTGGTCGCTTGCGTGGCTGCCGGTTCAGAACTTCCCCGGCACGCAGAGGATGTGAAAGGAGCTGTCTGGGTTTCTTTGGTTTCCTTTGTTTTTTTTCCAGCAAGCAGTAGCAGCTCGTGTAGAATTTTCTCCACAGCGCTTTATGAAATGAAGGTTAAACACACAGGCATGGATCCACGACAGAAATCTACAAAAGATTCCAGGCTTATTTCACACTGAAGGAATCTAATCATCGGTAGGACTCATCATCCAGTTCTTCAGGAGGAGATTTTCATGTAAAAGTTTCATGCTTGTTTGTTTAAAGCTTTAGTACAAATTTGCAGGTGATGAGAGCAACCTTCATTCTGATAAAAGAAGAGGCCAAGCTACTGATTGGAGAAAATTACATGAAGTTTTTTAATCAAAGTCTCTGTGGTCGGCTGTCTGATTTTCTAGGCCAGATGTCAAATGTTTTTCACTGATGTCAATGCTGAAGTAATCACTAGGCCAATTCCAAGACTGAGTAAGTGAGACAGTAATAATGTTTCATTTCAGTGCAGGGGAAGGTCCCCCCCATAAGCAGAATAATAGGACTCTCCAATTCCGTATAGTGGTGTAGACTCTGACCAGGAATTTTTTTACAGCATTTCACAACTTATCCATAAATACCTGATTCCATACGAA
Organism: Chinchilla lanigera; assembly: GCF_000276665.1. Lineage (NCBI taxonomy): Eukaryota > Metazoa > Chordata > Mammalia > Rodentia > Chinchillidae > Chinchilla > Chinchilla lanigera. The sequence continues at coordinate 28,725,773 of NW_004955417.1, forward strand.
CCTGCAGGCTTTCAGCCAAGATGGGGAGCGACCCACAATGACCAATTTGCTTATCTTTTCAAGATGCACATTTAATTTGACATGCAATTAAACAGTTGTTAAATCTATTTTATGCAGGTTTTCTTTTTGCAGCAATTGATTATTTCTTCAATTTTAAACAGAAAAAATTAAACATAACAGAGTTTCAAAACAGGCTGGTAGGAGAGTAGCAACAATTAATATATTTTGTATTGTTATATTCATAGTAGTTGTTCAGAGTACAAGATATAGGCATGAAATACTGTCTAAACAATATTAGCACAAGATTTTCAATGGTCTAAGAGCTGCTAGCTGTGTAGCTGTCTGAACTGTCTTGTGTGTGCATATATATATATATATATATATATATATATATATCTTTGTTTTTCTTTTCCCTTCCTTCCTTTCCCCACTCTCCAATCACAGATTTTCATTTCTTTTGGATAGTTTCTTCCGTATCCCAAATATCTATTGTACATTTTGGATCTTAATCATTTAAAAGATCCTGCGCTCACAAGGAAAGTATGTCTTGTTTTGCTTGTGTTATGTGCGAGGGTTTTGTTTTTTCTTCTTCCCTCCCTCCCTTCTTTTCCTTCTTCCTTCCTTCCTTCCTTCCATCCTTCCTTCCATCCTTCCTTCCTTCCTTCCCTCCTTCCTTCCTCCCTTCCCCCCTCCCTCCCTCTCCCTCTCTCTCTCTGTTCCTTCCATCCTTCCTTCCTTCCTTCCCTCCTTCCTTCCTCCCTTCCCCCCTCCCTCCCTCTCCCTCTCTCTCTCTGTCTCCCTCCCCCTCATCAGCAAAGTAACCTGAATTGGGTAGAATAGTGAAACAATGAAATGTTAAATTTTTGTTCAGAGCTTTATTGATATAACATGTGACTAAACATATTGTTTTCCATGTCTTAGATTGGCACAAATCTTTTTCTGGGAGAAAGCAATATCATGGAAGACAGTTGTGTTTAATAGACAAATACTTCTCTGAACTTGTGAGAGGCCAGCATAGGGCTCTGTGAGCCTTCCTTAGGGAGCGCGCCCAGTCCCCACTGCAGACACAATGCAGCCTGTAGAAATCCCGCTGTGGTCGGCCCCTCCGGCAGCCACACCTGGTTTCACCCCTCCGATCCCCACCTCCTTCTGTCCACCAGAGCTTTTGCCTGACAGAATTAAAGGGCCTAGAGAAAGCAGATACTTCAAAGTCTCTTCTGCATAAGGATTTCTTTGAAAACCCAAAAAATGGGCAAAAATGGCTTAAGAAAGAGTGAAACCAGGATGAGCAGTTGCGGATGGGAGTAGGCAGTGCTCCTGCCCGCCAAGGCACTCCAGGTTCAGGGAAAGCTTCCGGCAGTCACACAGGGGCATCCCACGATGAGCCCCCATGTGCCTGCTCAGAGTGAGCTCCTGAGCGCCCCCCACGGGCTGGCGGAGACACTTTCCCCCACCCCGCACCTGCTCTCTCCTAGGGTCATGGAATGCGCAAAGTCCCATGCCGTTTCCTTTATTTGACGTCTTCATTTTCTCTCCGCCCGTGCGAAGGCTTGGGCTGTAGACACGACCTCCACTTATTTGCTGCTGCACAGTGGCTCGGTCTGAATCTTAAAACAGCATCAAGTGTTTTGTTGTTATCTCTCCTGGTCTAGGAGTCGACTGTGTACAGCCAGACAGCTCTTGATTGGAGCCTGGGCTGGCATCGTTTCAAAGGTGGCCACGGTTCCATGTCTGCTGGTTGGTCCTGACTGCTGACTGGCGATCTCCCCCAGGACTGTGATGGTCTCGCTAGAGGACCTGGGCTTTGTCACATTGGAAACTCAGTTTTGCTAACTCCTGTTCTGCACAGGCACAAGTCACCTCTGCCCTAACCTGCTGGTCAGCCAGTACGGGGCCTAAATGCAAGCAGCAGGGACACAGCCTCCTCCTTTTAAAGCCTCTTAAGGGAAGGAGTGTCAGAGAGCTTTAGGCCAACTTAGAGAAGCATTTCGCTATCTTTCTACTCTCAGTACAACACAGGGTAAACTATTAAGCATCAGCATATATTTGATGGCTGAATAAACTAAAGAAGTTAAAACAAAATAAGAAAAGGATATAAATTAAGTCAAAAGTGTCAGTAGGTAAAAGATGATATAATACAAGCAAAAGATTTCTAGAGAGAAAAACCAGAATAATAAGGGTGGTACTAAACTGTGCCTAATGTGAGTGCCGCATGGCTGGTCTTCAGGGTGCTCTTATCTGCAGCAGGTCAAGATAATTTAGATATTCAGCTGGCATTGGAATCACCGGGAAGAGGGTTTGGATACCCGCTCCACAGTCAGCCCGGACATGAGAGTCCCGGCTTCCAGGCCACACGCTACCACACGGGAGGGCGGCAAACGCTGCCTTACAGAATGGTGAAGGATTTAGAACTGGTAAGTACCGAGGCACGGTAGGTGATGAAACACAGACAGCTCGGAGGTTCAGGGAGTGATGAGCGCCTTTCTTAGTGTAGAGCAGTCTCTTTGCACACTGCTCTTTATTAAAATATTGTGACTCAATGTTTGCATGTTGTGTCACTTTAATTAATTAATTCAACCTTCCACAGCCTCTGATAAGCCACATAATCCTTTTAGTTTGCTTGAGGATACGGCCTAGGCTCTGCGTTACATCAAGTTTTGGGCTGGAATTCCATGTATCAGTCATAAATCGCCAAAATTATCTCAACCTGACCATTCCAAAAAGTTGTTACATTTCCTAACAAATATTCACTATCTCTAAAGCTCTTTGTCTGTTTTGATCTCTTTTATTCATTTAGATATCAAGAATTAGTTTGGTTTCATAAAATATTTGTTGAGAACAAATCTAGACTCTCAGTGCTCAAGAAACACAGTCAGTTAGAAGTTCTCAATTTTATTCAGGCTTTAAAATAAAGAAATAGCATTTGTACTCTATAAGAAGAGCTCTGCAAGGTCTTTCCTTCCTCATAGCTCCTAGACATACTCTGATGCAGAGAAAGGGAGGTACAATCAGTGGAACTTATTTAAGAATTTCAGCAACACAGAAAGAGCTTGTTTCATATGCACAAATCCTGTCCTTATTTTTTAATATCCAAAATAGACAATTTGGGTGAATATTAATATATGCAAACTAAATCTATTGTCAATTCAGGTTTTAAAAAAAATTATAATAGTCATTTTGGGAAGAAAGGGGCCATGCATTCCCTGGCCTTCTTAGAGAGCTATTGACTGCCTTCAAGAGTATATAGAAACCATTATCCTTGCCATATTGCAGGTGACTTTTTCAACTTAAAAATAAAATCTATAGACCATGTTGAATAATCTCTCTTGCAAGACCATCATCCTACCTCATTGAAACACTGAGATAAGATATTCAATGGGTATGAATGCTCTTTACTTATCATTGAGCTTAAAAAAAGGCTCATGTAACTAGATTCACATTTTATGCTGAAGAGGGCTCCATTTTTAATTCCTATGGCCATTGATGGATGAAACACAAAAAAAGGATGAATTTGTAGCCAGTGAGTCTGATGTTTATAATTTCTGAAAGAGCGGGTTCAGAACGCTCCAAAAAGTTAGAATGAAATATGGAGATTTCTTCAACCGCATAAGCATCAGATAATCTGTGATATTTAATTACTTTAAGAAAATGTTTTTTAAGCCATGTTTTCAACAAAAGAAGAAAATCCCGACTGCGAGAAATTGTGCTTGAGTTCTCAAGTGATGAACATAAAAACAACCATTCTCATTTATAATTTATAAGCTGGAGAAACATTCAAATGTAACATAACTGTGTAAAAAGGCAGGTGTGGGAATAAGAATTCATGAGTGACTCTTCTTATCTTATCCTTTGGGGGGCAGATTTAAGGTTTTGTTGTTATTTGGGTGCTTGCTTTAGCAAAATGGAGAAAGTAAAATATGCCAATATGTTCTTTCTGAACGTCTACTGAGTTCAATAAGAAAGTTTCTAACGTTTCTGGCTTATGGTAGGTGGTGCTGTACATATTAACTTGCTGCTGCTGTATGCTACATGGCAGACACTGGTACTGTTATCTAGCAGCAGTATGATTCTCTTCCATCTGGACATTCCAGGAACGCCAAAGATCCCCATCACCTCCAGGGGAGATTGTGAGTTCTTTGGACAGTGAGACGTGGGTAGATGTGATGGTTGTTGGAAATGACGTCATTTCGAGGTAGAAGTGTTTAACTGCAGGTTTTCCACCTTAGCCTGCAAAGGTGATAGTAAAATGTATGTTGAGAAGAGGTCTTAGAAGGTTAACCGCACTGGTAATGTCAAACCAATCCACAAGAATGGCCACTCTTGAGAATTACCCAGACTTGAAGTGGTCTATGGGTGAGCTACAAAGTCTTGGAGATTATACAACACTGGTCTGTGAGACTTATTTGTTACCTCAATATAATCTAGTCATCTTGAATTCATTTTACATAATTCAATCTTTTATTTATAATCTCTTTATGATAAATAAAATAGTATACTCACTACTTAGAATTGAAAATATAAGATTTACTATGTAGAACATAAATACTAAAAATCTTAGGTAAGCAATCTGAGAATATTTATGCTAAAAAAAGTTTTTATATGTTTTGTTTTATAATGACTTAATATAGTCCAAAATACAATTATTCTGAAATCAACCTTTTGTCTTTCAGATTTCCAACTCTATGTCAGGACATGGGAAACCTTTGCGTGGTTATTATAGATTTCTTACATGACAAAATAGAAAAGTTTTGCTCCAAGTTTGAGATTTTGGGGAATGTAAGTTTTGAGATGATATCTTGAATTATTTTAGTATGTATGAAGATCATTTAATGTGAGTAATTGAGCACTACAGAATCATGGAACTTGAATCCTAGAAAGAAGCTGGCCTGTAATTTGGCCACAAATCTCATTCTCCCCACTGGGAACCTGAGACCCCAGGGCATCATTTATTGGTTGCTCACAGTCACTGACATAGGGATGCCCCTCTCCCAACCGTTAGCCCCTGGGGGCTCTATTCTTAGCACATGACCTCAAAGTTTCTTAGTTTGCATTTAGCCTCAGATCACTGTCACCACAAACATCTAGCACAGCAACTGCTGCTCTGGGAAGCTCATCATTTCCTGCACAAGAGGATTCCCTCATTCCTTTAAGCCTCTGCAAATGTGTCTGGCTGCTTTCTGTGTGGAGCACCTTCCTTCCAACTACGCTGACCAACTCCTATGATGTCTGCAAAACCCAGCCACAGTACCACACTATCCCCCTAGTGACTGCGGACACAGTGTGGTGGTGACCCTATTTCCGTGACCCAGAACACGGTCCATTTTGCTCTCATCATTTTGTGCCTGATGTGTGACAAAATGTATTTCTATTTCCAATTTTTTTTCACTCCATAAGAGGATTCTCACTCTTACCTGTTTTCTCACCATGTGCACGGTGTTTCTGTGGGAGGGGCATGCTTTCTTGATCTGTTGATATCTAATCTGCCCAAGTGACTTGTTTTGTTTAGTAGAATTTGAGGGTAGGTTAATCAAAAAGAAGCTTTAATAGCCATCTTTTATTTTGCTTTCCTAGTTACAAAAATAGCATATTTTAGGCAGAGGCTGCTTCTTTAGTCTCAACCATGTCCCAACTCCACAAGTGGAATGTAAACATTATGTACTAGAAGCATGTGCAAAAAAGGGAAGAAGATCAAAGGATGGGCGGAGCAGGAAGGGAGGGAAAGAAAATGGGCTGAAAAAAGAACTAAGATGTGTTATGACACACGTGTACGAATAAACTAAAATAAAAAAAGATACACGGGGTAGAGCTATGCCAATGCATAGCCACTGGCCAATATTTAAGGTGAGACATAAACTGTCGTCCTGAATTTGGGGACTTTTGTAACTGCAGAATTATCTAGCAGGACTAATGAACAGTTGTTCACATATTTTCCCTTCTTACCATTAAAGTAACTGTGGGGAGGGTGAGTCCTGTGTCTAATTGAATTTTTATTCCCAACATCTTGATCAATTTCAGATACAGAGTAAGAGGTCAGTATCTTGTGAATAAATGGATGAAGTTTTATTGCAAGCTGCTGATTCTGTACAGTCTAAGGATTCCTGGCCTTCAAAGATTTTGACTCTGAGTCAAGTGCAGTGGTACAGAAAAACAAAGAAAAACGACTTGTACGTTGGAGTAAGCATGTCACCCAAATGTGTGAAGGACAGTAAAATTATTCACACCGTGTTCAGATCATTTGCAAGTTGGAAAGAAATCAAGTGTGAATTTTTGTTGAGGGTTGAAGAACAAGAGGAATAGAATTTTGACTTCAAGGCTGAATTGATTTGGGGCTGGTAGGAATCATTAATCTCTCCCTGGTCAACCTGTGGTGGATTTAGGAGGACTTGGATTTCTGGGAGTCCTCTGCAAGCAAAGAGACATACACTGTGTTAACAAGGGGCAGGGGATTCTTCTAGTTTTCATGTGAAAATTGAGGTGTTTTTGTATCATTTCAGAAATATGAAACAAATAAAGGAAAATAAGGTCCTGTATATATTTTTATCTTTTTTCTAGGAATATTTCACTGCTCATTTTCAATATTTCAGGTTCAATGTTCAAGCAGAAATGTATTTCTAAATATGAATTTAGCAATAAAATATCCTAAATCAGACAAGTTTTTCTAATAAAAATTATGCACTTTTGAGCTGGACGTGGTGGTGCATGCCTGTAATCCCAGTACTCAAAAGGCTGAGGTAGGAGGATCACCATGAGTTCAAGGCCAGCCTGGACCACATAGTGAGACCTCATCTTAAAACAAAGTATACACATTTACTTTCCTCAAGGCATTTTAAAAAACAGTTTATTCTACCTGTATTTTATCTCTTTCTTCATATTTTTTTTAAAAATTGGGGCTATGTTTGCTCAGAGTTAAAGGTCCGCATTAAGCAAATAGGTTAATACCTATTTCAATCATTTTTTTCAATTACTGATCTGAAATTTAATCAGTAAGATGTTCACAATAATTTGAATATGAACTGATAAGCATTATTTGTCACTGAATTAAACAGGAGTGAGGTTCTGGTGAGTTCGCAGTTTGGCCAGATTGCCCATGGAGAGCCTTGGTGGGACTTCTTGCAAGATTGACAAGATGGCAATCAGAACCGGGATCTGTGTGCCGCGGAGCCAATCATCGTCTCGCCCCTGTGCTCAGCGCTCTCTCATGGGGGATTGTGCTAACTCAGAGTCTAGGCAGTCTGCATGAAGTGCATTGATTTTTATTTTAGGGGCTATTGCATGACTTACCAAACTGATAGGAAAAATCATTAGGAGGTGATATAATGTGCTTGCTCCTCAGAGCCCACTGGTGAAAGTTCCAAGGATAAGAAGTCAGATCTCCTGTTTACCCAATGTTACATCGTGCACCATTTCAACAGACATTGTGCAGTATTTTGGGGGGCTCAGATAAGCATGGTAGGATGAACTATTTATATAGGGAATTTTACTTTAAAGACTCAAATTTTAACTTCTTTCATCCATTTGAAAATTTGCACTGTGATTGTTTAACCACTTACCACTATAATTATATTACTAGTGTACAGTAATACTACCTCTAGTATTTACCTGGATTTTCAGAAATATGATTTCTCTGCTGTAGACAACATATTTCACCTGTGACTTCTTTAATTAGGTATCATTTAATAAAGATATTTTATGAATTATTTCCCATAATTGTAAGTACTCTTTTTATGGGTTCAAGTTAAATTTTGAAAGAGAAAAGACATTACAACATGTGAAAGGCTTAATTTCTAGTATGAGGCCACTTAGTATGTGTATATATTAAAAAATCATTTGGAGATTTGTTGTTAGTGTATATCCCCAAATTAATTATTGAGACAACTATGTAAGCCAACAATTTTTATATGAGTCAATACCTTTAACTTACTACAGATTTATTAAGCACAAAAAACAGAACATAAATAAAATGCAGTAGCATATTGTTTCTATGAACTAAAAAAGGTATTAAATAAAACACTGCTTTTGTATCCCCCGTGAATCATTCTTGTTGCTCATTTCTATACCTGATATTTCTGTTTATTTTCCTCTGGAAGAATCTGGGGAAAATGTTTATCAAACTTTGATTACTGAATTTTCCAAATTCACTTCTATTTTTATGAACATGTAATTAAACAACAAAAATGTCACAATTGGTCATCACATATCAGGATTGGCCAACGTAATACAAGATGACCAAAATTATTTCAAGTATTAAATATTGTCTTTGTGATATTATCACCTGATCATAAAATAAACACTAGTGAAATTATCATGCAGATTTAATACAATAATATAAAAGAAAGGAAACCTGGAAACATTAAATTTAATGTGGAAAATTCATATTTGAAATTTCATTTCATTTTGGTTTTATATGTATGCATATGGGTGCAAATACACATGGATAAAATTATTAAAAAATAACTTGCCAACAAAGGAAGGGGCTCAAGAATGGGTGGAGAGGAGGGCAGGAAGGGGAGGGCCTGCAAATGGAATGAAGGTGTACCATGGACACACAGAGCTCCCGCGAGGAGGATGGACATCGGGTATGGCAACATGGACAAATAAGCTAAGATAGCAAAGTTACTTTGTGGGTTATCAAGTAAGATGCTTAGTTAAATGAAGCAAAAAGTAACTGAAACAAGAATTTATTTTCATTACTGAACATTTCCTGATAATTTGCTCAGCCCAGAAGTTTCCTTTTTTCTACTATAAGCCGAAGTGATTTATGCTGCACTCTGCACATTAAAACTGAACAAAACTGACCCCAAACCCTCCGCGCACAGAAACACACCCCCACACACACTTCCAGCAAGGGAGCAACTTACAAGGGTCACACTTGGGAGCTGTGGGATACCGTATGGTCCAAGTTCATACCAACCTACTTAGTAGCATCTTCCCAGAATAAAATAGAAAACTAACACAACAGACAAAACCAATAATATGATCTGTGTGATGTGAGTAACTTGGCTGATGATAGTTCTTTACAACACCTGTGTCATAGTTTGTGTCTGTGTCCCCAAAGCCTCATGCGGTCATGGGGCGGGCTTTTAGAATTTGACTGATTGCAGGTGTGAGAGCTACACCTGCCCTGGGAGGACAGTTTGCACATGTAAGGGAGAGAAAGAGGCTGCTCCCTGCCACTCCTCCTCCCTTTCGCTCTCGCTGCTTTTGCTGTCTTCCCTCTCCATGAACTGTTGGCCTCTGCTATGTGCCACTCTGCCTTGGAGCCAGCTGAGTACGGACTGAAACCTCCACAAAATGTGAGCTAAATAAACCTTTCCTTCCTTAATTTTGGGTGTCAGGTATTTTGTCCCAGCAAGGAGAGAAATGTAACCAAAACAACATGCTATGTAATCAGCGTAGACCAAAGGGATTGACAAGATAGATTTGCTTAGGAGAGGAGCCCCGGAGGACGGGCACAGGGAACAGGCAGTGGCTTGTGCAACTCAAGGGCTATGGCTTGGCCTGGCGAGCTTGAGGTTGTGAGTTCAATTCTTGGTGCCCACAAAACAACAAGTGCTATGTCCCTTAAAGCCAGGGGTCAGGGTTGGTTCCAGGTGGTGACACTGGGGGTGATAAGACCTTGAGAGGGGGACCTAAAAGAAGGTCACTAGGTCATTAGGTTGTTGGGGCTGAGCGGGCCTTGAAGGGGACCGTGAGACCCCTCCCGCTGTCCTCTTCTGATGCCCTGGTGTGAGCCGAGCATACGCCTGTGTGGGTATCACATCTCACCACAATGTGCTGCTGTCGCAGGCCAGCAGAGTTAGGACTTCATAGCTGCCCTGTGAAGTTCTGGTCTTGCTTTGGGCTCATCCTTCCTTTCAACTTCCCGATTCTGATTCTAATTCCTCTCCTCTGGAATGGGAATGCTCACTCCAGCGAATCACCTCTGGCATTTTGTCGCCGGCACAGAAAAGCAGACACATGCGGAATGATAACAGAACAAACAGACTGCGGACCACATTCCCTTCAGTGCCCCAACAGGGAGCAACAAGTTTCAGCAGAGAGTGTTTGTGCCTCCCACCAAAATGCCACCCCTGTCGCACTGATGGTTCCTGAGCTGCAGGGTACCCTGCTTAACAACATTGCTCTGAAAGCAGTGAGGCCTGCCTTTAACTACAGTCCACCTCTGTATGGCTACACCAACTTAAGTAGTGAACACACGCCGCTCAGATTCCTTTCCTTACGGGTGAACTGGCAATAATTAAATGATCCGCACAGCCAGGACTGGACAATTCAAAGCAGGGACGGGGGTCTCAGGGCCACAGCGCCTGGGCCTTGGTTGCTCGCAGGCGCACCGTCTTCTCGCAGCGGAGGAAACTGTGGCAGACTGCTGATAACTCGTGAGATCCTCCTCTTGCGTGAAGCTGATTCTCTTTAACTCTCTGTGTGTTCCATTCTGGTGGTGGAAGTTTTATTACGAGGTCTCGACTTACACAAACTCATAAGTATTTTTTAACGAGAGAGGGGCTGAAGTGAACAGAATAAATAATAGGTTAACAGCCCCTTCGCACACACAGCTGTGACAGCGGCCCTTCCTCAGGTGTGCTTTTAATACGCTAACAAACTGTAGGGAAGATGTACTTTCCCTATATAATGAATAGAGCCAGAAATTCGTCATCTCAGCGCCAACAGCAGTCTAAGTCTAGGCTGATTTTAGGTGGATGTTCTTTCTCATGTTTCTTATTTATTATGAACGATGTAAATTTAGTCCTACAGGTACAGATATAAAGGAACTATCATATTAGCTGCATATTTTAAGACTAGCAACGGAGACTAACAAACAGGATCATGGGTGACCTTCCGATAACTTTTAGCAAGCCAGTTAGAGTTGGAAATGGCCACAGTCCAAACTCCTCACTCCAGAGATCACGCAGGTGGGGAGGCACAGGTCGTGTCTCCCAGCTGACAGGGCTCAGTGTCTGACTCTGAATCTCAGGTAAGCCACCTGCACGCTGATCACATCGCAGAAATAAAGGCCAAGGGCTGATTACGGGATGGGTGCTCTTTATTATCATATATCAGGTGTCACCTGCGTTTCATGTCTCTGGCAATGTGACAGAATCCATCTGTCATCTAACCATGAATCTCTGCTCTTTGGAAACAAGCTCCTATTTGTGTGGGAGCGCAAGGAGCCAGCCCATTTTCTGAGACTGGCTGTGAAATAAATAGGACAACAGTTAAAGAAAACAAGCTGATGTTTTCTGCCTGGTGCCAGTAAAGAAAATGTCATTTCTCTACAATTTTAATGCATCGAAGTGCAGTGGTTCAGGTCTGCAGGGAGGCTGTGGACTGCACCCAGCATGGAGCTTGGGTAGTCAGGAGAGGGGAGAGTTTGTGTGGAGAGCGTGCTCGGAAAGCACTTGTGCTTAACAAGGCCTAGAAGCACTCTTAGCACATGCCTCCAAGGACAGGTTGCACGCAGCAGACGCTGTATTGTGAGGCTTTTGGGCATTTAACTTTCCATGAACGACAGAGAGACTAGAGGTACAAAGGTAAAACTTAAACCATGTCAGGTACAAATTTTATTTCCCCTTCTGGTCCCCTCAACTCAGAGATGTGCAGAACACGACCCTTCCTGGTCCCCAAGCCTCCCTTTACAGCCTCATCTCTATACGCAAAGGAAAACAGCCAAGGGACAGAGCTTTTGAAATCCAGAGATTTTGGAAATGTTCCACAAATGGCTAATTTGAAGGAGAAAATCAGGAATGAACTAAGGATTACTATGTAGGCAAAAAGAAAAATTTGTTTTTACAAGAATTGTGCACTGTGGTCTCTGAACAAAAAGGCAGTAACAATAAAAAAGCCACTGGAATCATTTGGAACAATTTTTCTATCACTTTAGACTCAGGCTGCCATCAAAGCGAGGACTTCTATTTAAATAAGGACAGAATGCGCTGGCTTTGAAAGGTGTGGGCATAGTCAAGAGCCATGTCTGTTCACCAGACATGACGGACTCCACTCTGGTACACAGAGTGCCCCAGCAGCACCCTGGGGATACGTGGGGTGCACATTCAGGAAGGTTGGTGCCTAAATGAGAGTTATGAGTTCTGGGGGCAAGAAGGAAACTATAGATGAACACCTGAGACTTCTCAATACTAGGAAAGATTACTATTAAGCAAGTTGCGGGTAGAGTGGGTAAAAGAACACACTTTTGCTAAAAGCAAACTCAGGATGTGCCCTGCATGGCTGGACACCCATGGCACTAGTATGACAACGCAGCCGTCACAATAGACTTGGCGCTGCTGGGAGTGTCATGTGTTTTTCCATGTCAGCAACTAGACCTGCTTCTAGTCCCTGCTACTGTCATGACGAGGTTGGGTGGCGCAGTTGACTGAGGGCCGTCTAAAGCCACTTCCCGGGAGAAACCCCAGGCTGGATGCAGACAGCTGGGACTGCAAGATCAAAAGCTCCGGCCTCACCAAGATTCCAGGCCTTCAAAACCACACAAGTAAAAGTAAATCCCAAGAAACAGAACCAGGGAAGACTTGAGGAAGAATGTCCCAGAAAAATATCCAGGCTGAAACAACGAAGGTGTCAGAGAAAGGGGAAAATTAGGAAAATCCAGTATAGAGATATAATTTTGGTTATTAATAGCCAGTCACTGATCCGAACCATGGTCAGCGTTTTCCCTGGTGGCAAGTTTTGTCTCTTTAAGATAGCTTTTATTTGGGATAATATTAACACTGTGGCATCCCATCTGCCCTTCTGTCATTTTCCCAAACCTCAGCATATCTTTTACGAATGAACATAGCATCAAGAAACACAGGAGTGGTCTTTATCTGTCCTGACTCTGAGGCCTGCCGGTGGACACAGAAGAGAAGGGCGATGTTATACTGTTCTCTTAAGAACTGGGGCAGCTCCGGGATGGTGCCTGCCTAGCACTGCCAACCCCCCCCCCACACACACACAGCCACAGCATCATGTATGAAAGTCCAGAGTTTTCATACATGAATTCTCAAAGCCATAGTTGGTAAAGGTTTTACACTGTTATTCATCAAGCAATGAATCCATAATATTCCTACATAGTGTATATAAGACTTCTTCCCCAAACCTCCAGCCTAGACAGAGAGAGCAGCAAGCAAATTGTTGTCCCCAGTGACGATGAAACCAGTGTGTGTCTCTGCCAACCCCAGCCTAGACCGGCAGTGCCCGCTCCCCCAGCCGGTTCCCAGCGTCCTGGGCTGTGGGCTCCGAGCATCACCGCTGTGAGGAGCCTTCAGCCCTTCTAGATTTCTGTTGTTTCCACTTGGGCTTTTGGCCCCACTGCCGAGATCGCTGCTTTCTCATTGCTAGCCAGGAAACTGGGGTGTTCCTTGGGAAACTTCCTGACCTCCCAGATTGCAGGCACCATCTTTTCTACGCTGGGGGAAATCTTCCACTAGGGGAGCCGGTTTCTTGCATCGAAGTCGAGCTCTACCTGTTTTGGCTGAAGCTCAGTCTTCTGCATGCTTCTAGACCTCCGGCTCCCTTCAGCTCTTGCCCCCTCCCCATTCGGTGGCAACACTGGATTTGACCATTGAAGGAGTGAGGGTGAGGGGAGTGGGAGGGAGAAGGGGGAGGGCAGAGGGAGGGGAAGGGGAGGGAGAGAGAGAAACTTTTGAGACTTAGAAATAAAAGCAATTGCTTTCCTTTGATGGACAAAGGGCATTAACCTTCAAAGCTCAGCACCGCTTTCAGCTGCAAATAATTTGTTTTCTAAAGAGAAAAAGATGTTGCTTTATTAGAGTCTATTTTCCCTCTCTTCTTTCCAAAGGTTATAAAATGGGATTCAAAATACATATCATAGAGAATGCTCTCTGAGTAAAGGTGCCGTGCTTGTTAATTAGTTATGGTACCTCCAGTTTAGCACTACACGTAAAGTGAATGCTTTTAAAAGTATTAACATACTTATACATATTATAAAACGCTATGTTTGTCATTTTATAGTGTTAAATTACGTAAAATCAAAACACACTATTTATTATTGCAGTCGTCATGATTAAGCATCTATGTCGTTTTGGCCCAGTAATTTCACTGTTAGAAATTTATGCTACAGGCAACTCACACAGGAGACATAGATAGCATATGAAAGAATGTTCATTGCAAGATAGTCGACAGGAAAATGTCACATTGTGCAGCATAATGAGGAATCAAAGGTGGGTCAATAGATGCAGTGCTTCCTTGGAAAGAAGTTTAATGAATATTGTTCACAGAAAGCAAACTCCAAAACTTTTATGATGTCGTGATTCCACTGTGTATGAAAAGCATATGCATTTGCATATGTGTAGGAGATATCTACAACCACATCTAAGATGCTTTGTAACATTCTTCTGAGTGGTGCTGGACAAATGAGGAAAGCCATGTCTATTTTTATTTCTGTGCTGTTTACATATTTGATCATTGGCGTGTACAATCTCATGATACACATGAATTAAATAACAGCATAGCAATAACCATCTTCTTTGGGTGCATTGTATTACTGCACTGCAAGAGACCCCATGCACCCTGTGGCACTGGGGTGCAGAACATTTTGTTTTGTGTCAAGATGCAGACTTCCTTCATTCTCTTGTGATCAGGTCACTAGCCGGCACCACTGCCTCGGCTTCCAAACCCTTCAATCTGGGAGCCATCAGACCCCCTTGCTCCTTGCTCTCACCTCTAAAGGTCGCCTGTTCCCTCACCTAGCTGTCATTTTTCCTCAGCTAAACCTCTTACAGCATAAAAGAAATTTCTGAATAAATTTAGCAAAAGGTGCCCACTAAGGAAAATGGATGGAATGCGAAACCAGGCTGGATTCGAACCCCTGTCTCCTAGTTCTAGACAGCACTCAGATCATTTTGCAGCGCTGCCCCAATTCCCAGAATGCACCTTGATCAGAACTGGGAAGGACAGGCTGAAGTCCTGGAGTCCCGCTTCTGAAAGTGGGCCCCTTGCCCGGCGCCGCCTGTGGACCTAGCATTCCCATCTTGTTGCTGGGCCGGACTCCCGCTGTGTGGCCATTATCTGGATCCCACTCCGGTGCCCGCCAGGGTCCAGGCCACCCCCATACCCAGTGCCTCGCCCAGCCTGGATTCCAGGAGGACCTCTGCGGCCTTGTCCTCAAGCCTGCAGTCACCAACCGCTCCATTTCTCTGCCGAGGGATTTGATACTCCGTCCTCGCTCGCCTATCACACACCGACAGGGGACCATTCCATTTTGTCTGTTTTAAATAAACATGTAGTGGATGCCCACGGAGTGCCAGGCACTGTGGCAGCCTGGGTGACCCCCGTACTGTCCTGTTCTCAAGGAAAATAACTTTCTGGCTAATTGATGATTATCAACAACTTCCTCCTCCTCGTTTTCCTCCCTTCTTCCTCTGCTCCATCTGTTTCCTTTTCTCTCCTCCTCCTCCTTTTCTCTTCCTCTGTTTTTCTCCACTTTCTCCTTCCTCCTCTTCTTTCTTGTAACAGAATTTTGTATTTTTCCAAGGGAAGTCTTACGACACTCCAATGAAGAGCAATGCTAGAGTCAGATTGTGAGTCCATGCCTTTCCTTCTCAAATTCATGCTCTTTCTTGGAGTCCTTGAGGATCCTAGAGTGAACACTGCCCCAAATCATACACATTTCCTTCCAGACTCAGTTTCCACACCTGCAAAAGCTCCCCTGGGCTGTGGCAGCCACAGATCTTGCCTTACCTGTCTGCCTCCCACCTCAGTCACTGGGGGTCCCCACTACACTTGTGCACCCCCATCTGGCTGAGTCCTGACCTTTGGCTTCTAGACCAGGATGGGAAATGAAAGGGTTGGACTGAACCTCCCTGCAGAGTGGGGAGGACTAAGAGATGAAGCAGGTGGGAAGGGAGAAGACGGGACGAAAAGAGACTGTAGAGGTGTTATGCACAGGTGCCCTCTCTCTACGGTGAGTGCATCGTCATGCTCCGCAAACAGGTACTAATCACTAGAAAATTTTAAGTTTAAAACAAAAAGAATGAAATGCTTCGATGAAACAGTCCCATTTTTTAAAAACACAAAATAGAAAAATGTATTTTTCTTCAATCAAGAACACAGAGGTTATACAAATATGTAATCAAAGTAACAATAATCTCAAACACTGTTCAGGCAGAAGGTGTTTTTCTGTCCTTTACATCTATGCAATTTGCAATGAAAAATATAAAACGTGGTAGAAAAATTTTTATTATACTGCTTTTCTCTCACTCACTACTCTTTTCTTCCATTGAAGAGATCTGAAGAGGAACTTTTGAAAAAGTGAAGGAGATCAAGAGGTGGAGGGAGGGACTGGGGATTTAGCTCAGCGGCAAAGCGCCTGCCTGGCAAGTGCAAGGTTGTGAGTTCAGTTCCTGGTACCGGAGAAAAACCAAAAAAAAAAAAAAAAAAAGAGGTGGAGGGAGAGGAGGAGCAGTGAACGGAAGGAAGACGTGTCATGCTCAGGTGCCAGCTCCTTACCAGGAATGCGACTGTTATGTACTGCAAATGTGGACTGGTAAAAATAAAAATGTAAAAATGTATTAGTATTTATAAAACTCATAAATGTAAATATTCCTCCATCAGTACAGTACTTGCACATTTTCTTCTTCTATGTTTTGATCCTTTTCTAAGAAACTGCTGCTTCCCTAAGAGCAATCCTGTGCTTAAACTATTCCAGCTTTGCAAATAAAACAAAGTAAAATACCTGGTTTCCAATGATGCGTCCCAGGCAGTGTGGTGTGATTTCAGATGCTCCTGGTAAGAGGTGACCAGAACCATACAGATTAGTGAGGGTTACCATAGGTGTGACACCCAGATGCTAGCAGGAGTCCCATCCCCTAAGTTATAGCAAAAACCATAGAGTAATCTGGGAGGAAATACCATAACTAACAGGTGGGTCACCCTCAGCATTCAATTTTGAATTTACTTGTGAAATGCGGTAAACTTCTAAATATGTCCCTAGAGGTTTGACGAGAATTCAACCAACAGACAAACTTATGAAATGTTTCCTGTGCTCTGTGGTTACAGAAATGCTGAGTAACCACAGGGCTGTGGGTCCTAACCTCAGGGCGCTCATCAGCTAATCAGGGGGTGAAACCCAGCGTGTACTGAATGACAGTGGTCACAGCAATACAAGACAAGGAAAGCACTAAACTGGGCTAAATGACTGTAAGCTCCTCAAGCCTTCAATCCGCAACTCGCCAAACACAGAGCTTGGACTGGCATCTGATACGCACTTGACGGATATACGTTGGTATGAATGAATTATGATGAAATGATAAATAACAAGGGTTGGAGAATGAATTGTTACTGGAAGGGAACTTTGAGAGAGGAATGAATAAGTGAGCAGGATGACAAGAGAAATGTATTCCCAGTAAATGACCCAAAATTAATGGGCATGGAGTCACAGGTAGAGTGAACATCCATGTGATTTGAATGCGCGAGTATTTATTTTGTTTCAATAAAATGTAATGCCATGCATCAGATGTGCTGAGTACTGACAACAGAGAAAGAAGCAAAGAAAACCCAGCTGAGGTATTCCTGATGCTTCTGCTTTGACACTGGGTGGGGGGTGGGGGTGGGGGTGTTAGCAAATCCAAATTAGAGAATCTTCAGCATCTAGGTCAGAAGCTTAGATTTCCTGACTCTGATCTGTTTGACACAAGAACTGTTAGTATACAAACACCTAATGAAAGATCACGAGCATAATTTCTAAAATCACGGAATGATGGAAGAAACACTGAAGAACTGTGCCATCCCGACTTGAGGTGTAAGATTGCACATTCTTACATCTCGTATCTCATTTTTGCTAATGTATCAATGACCCTCAGCACTACTGAGGGTGTCCGCTGCGTCTGCTCAGTACATACTTTCTGTGGGAACTGTGCAGCCTAAGAGAGCCATGTGGATTTCCAGCCAGACACCTCAGTCCCGCGGGCCCCAGCAGGACCTATGCCGCTCCTCCCCATCGGTTATCCTAACAGGTGCGGAGCAAATAAGGCAAACTCTTCGTATTTGGATCAAAAATTATCATTCGAGGCAGTCTGTCATTTCAGTTTATAGTTGTTAGACAACAAAGATGGATGAAATCACCCATTGCCGAAATTACTCGGAGAAGAGTTCTGTTTCTTCATCTATAAATTGCTATACCAAAGGAAAAAAATATCTTCCAGATTCCCAGGATAGGCCAGTAAAGTAGCAAATTTTAGCCTAGGAAAATTATTTTGACCAAAAATTGTGGGGGAGGTATTATCCCAAGGACAGGAGTGAATGAGTTAGAGTGAAATAGGTAAGACATAGGTCATGTCACAGCGGACAGGTGCGAGTGTGTGGCCCTCGGAGGCTGCCCACCCCACAGGAGGACAGGGCCGGGGCCACTCACTGTGTCTAGCCCTGACTATTGTCCCTGCATCTGGCGTTAGAGAGCACGTGGCGTTATCACAATATTGGAAATGTTGCGGAAAGACATAGCAAATTAGGGAAATTTACAGATGGGCTGCAGACTGCGAATTAGCACCACACTGTGCTGTTGTTAAATAAAATTCCCTTCAACTGCTCCCTGAGCACCTCTGCCTCACCGCCGAGGACAAGTGTGCTTTCTGGGGTGCGTTCTCGCCCAGCTATGACCCATAATATTGATTTGTTCTAATTTAAAGGTGGGGTAAAAGTCATGGTGACCCTATGGCAAAAATACTAATTTTAAAGCAAAAATAATTTAAAATTGAAGACTTCTTTCTCCATTTCCTCATTTCTCATGGGGTTTCTTTCAAACTTGGCATGATTCTTTTGTTCTTGTTGCTTTGTTTTGTTCTCAAACATACTCCAAGCCAGGTACGTTTGGATACAAAGTTTCAGCAATTTCAGGGAAATAATAGATGTCCCTTCACCTCTACATCCCCGAAGGTGTATTTCTCTGACATTCCTCTTTTGTCCCACCCTCAGTACTCCTGGGGCTTTAAAAATATGTCAGGAAGAGAAATTGATCTGAATGCATGAAATGATCTGAATGATCATTGATCTGAATGCAGAAATGCACTTCCCTTCGAATGTGTAAGTCTGCGTGGCTCAGAACAAGACCAAGTTCGCTTTGCATGGCTGACAAGATTCAGTCCTGTGGCGCATGGTTGACCAGTGCGTGTAACCAGTAGCGCCGGTGATTGGATTTCAGTCTGTGGAAACAAAGGGGCCACGGTGACTTGCTAGCGTGCTTGGGTCCCTCTTCTGCCTCTGGGATGTAGCCATGAAAGCTCTTCCTGATCCTTGGCAAACACCTATTTCTTTTCCTAGGGCTTCCAGAATCCATACAAAGCTGAAATCTCTGATGACCTATTACTGTTCAAAAAATGATGCAAATTTAGGCTCCTTGTCCTCCTGCCTTCCTCCCTCAAGGCTGACCGGCCAGGGCTTCTGAGACGGGGCTTTGCTTCTCATTCTGGGTCTCCTTTCAAAGCTGGTATGGAAAAAGAGGGTAGTTACTACTTTTCCCTGGTGAAAATAATTTGTGTTCTTCACCTTTGACTCACACATTATTTTAGAACTCAGAGGAGAATTTTGCTATAAAATATCCTGCAATTTAATAGTATTTGGTTGTGACTTGCTTCCATGGGCACTATATTATCACGTGATTTAATTTGGTATATACCCTAAGGGGGAGGAGCATATTTCAATTATAAAACATTTCCTCCAGAAACAATAATGGTTCAATGATTTATTTCAGGAAGCTATTATAACATGGTTTATTCAACTGGAATTTGAATGCAATTGAGTTTAAACATTATAGCATAGGTACCCCAAACGCACAAGAAATAACACTGAGTACTTTTGTGCTCACATGCAAAAATCATATTCACATATATTTTCCATCTTTGCCTATTACTTCACTTATTCTATCTCAAGAAAGGAACTTAAGGCAGAAAGGCATGAGACACTTATATTATTATCTCTTCAAAAAGTTCATTTTTGGACAAGTATCATTTGGATGGGGATTAACTTAATCAGAGATTTTGAATCTTCTCGACTTTAATTTTAATCTCTCTATTTTTTTGAAAGTCTGAATCTTTAAAAGACCGAAACCTGTAGTCACAAAGCACTGCTTCAAAAACGGGAAAAAAAAAAGACGAAGAAGGGAAAGTTTTTCAAGCAGCCAGCGGCTGTAAGAGAGATAGTGCAAGCAGCAGATTTGTGGCAGAGTAGAGCATGAAACCCATCAGCTGATGAGTGAAAATCCCTGGTTTCTAATTAATCGAGGTACACAGGCCAAGGGATGAAGAGGATCAGGGAAATGAAATCAGGAAAAAGATAGCATCAGTCATTTCTGCTGCCCATTGTCATACTCCAGAATCTGGTGTAATGAATCACTCAGGCATTCCACAGATACATTCAAATGGTGAAGAAAATTCATTGTCCGGTGAAGAGCGCCTGATAGGAATCTTCCTCCCCCTCTTTGTCAGAAGCCTATGATCAGAAAAGGAAATCCAGACAGCACAACAGGTGTGCTTGTTGCAAGCCTGGTGAAATCTGCAAATGAGCCAACTACAGAAGAATGTTTTTGTCCTGTTTTCCCCCAAAAATGCGTATGGGGAGGGTCGTGGGAGGGAGCAAGGAGGGGTGAGGCTCAGAGCAGCAGAGGAGGGGACCTTTTCCTGCTGCTGGGAAGTGTGTGTTCCTGCAAAACTGAGGGAGGAAAACAAGGGGTGGCCGTGGGACCCCCAGTCATAGTTCACTTCACTGACGTTTACTTTGAAAGCCAATTAGTTCAGTGAAGAAAGCACCGCACTTCTCGTCCTGGGTCTGACCACCAACCGGACACCCAGAATAAGTGAGATGGGTCCCACGGTTTCTGTGGTTCCTGAAGCTTTCCTGAGAGCTGGTCTTACTAAGTCACGGACACATGCCTGAGCCTGAAGGTTTTGTGCAAAGGTTTCCTAATTCAGATCTGCATCCCTGCCCAGGTAGAGCTCACTTCCACGAGAGAAAATATTCATCCTGGCCCTTGGACACAGTATCTGTGTATTAAGACTCAGTGGCAACTCTGTGACCCAAGCCGAGGGAGCAGGTCCGAGTGCCATCCGGCATTAGGTGACATGTGAAGTAATTGTTTGCAAATAATCAGGTACTATACTGAGACGTATAACGACGGCTGATTCATTTTAAATTTAATTACTATAATATAGGGTTTTGCTGTCTATATTATCAATCACCAAGACACTTTGGAGTTGATAGTATTAAAATTGTAACAATAATGAGAATTCTACTTCATGATGAAAATAATTTTAATCATGGGTAGATTACAAATCCATTTACAGTTACGGTTAGTGAGAATTCTATTATCTACCTTCTCTTGTAAAAGATGTTAAGACATGTTTGCAGGGAGTATAAAAGATTACAGAACTGCACTGCATCTATAAAGGTCTGAGCGTGAGCTTTTGGAAAACCTTGAGAAATCTTCCAAATTTTTAAGACTCGGGGAAGAAGTTAGGGTTCTGCTGGGAGGCAGCTGTGGCTATGGGTGGGCACAGATGTTGCTGTCTTTGTGGCTCCTGTTCGCTTTATTCCTTGGGCAAAAACAGATTTTGGGAGCCTTCTATGCAACAGGCCCCAGGCCAGGTGCTGGGACACCGAGCAGAGAACAAGCGACACGGTTCCTGCTCCAGAGCTCTACAGTCCGCGTGGCATCCGAGCCTGCCCTAGGCTGGAGGAGGTTGTGTTTTAAATGAATTTCAAGCCAGCTCATTGGAGGGCAATGAATCATCCTAAGCTGGCTGCACACTGGAATCACCCAAGAAGTTAAAGATCTTTGTTTGTAACTCCACCTCCACCTCCACCTGCACCTCCACCTCCACCTCCACCTCCACTTCTACCTCCATCTTTATCTCAGTTTCCACCTCCATCTCGGTCTCCATCTCTATCTCCATCTCCACTTTTATCTCCATCTCCACCTCTATCTCCATCTCTATCTCCATCTCCATCTCAATCTCTATCTCTGTCTCCATCTCTATCTCCATCTCCATCTCTATCTCCATCTCCGTCTCAATCTCTATCTCCGTCTCCACCTCTATCTCCATCTCCACCTCTATCTCCATCTCCATCTCTAGCTCCATCTCCAGCTCTATCTCCATTTCCATCTCTATCTCCTTCTCCATCTCCATCTCAATCTCAATCTCAATCTCAATCTATATCTCCATCTCCATCTCTAGCTCCATCTCCAGCTCTATCTCCATCTCCATCTCTATCTCCATCTCCAGCTCTATCTCCATCTCCATCTCTATCTCCACCTTGCCTATGTGTATCTCCATCTGTATCTGTATTTCCATTTGTATCTCCATCTCTATCTCCACCTCTACCTCCACCTCCATGTTCACCTCCAGGTCCATCTGTATCTCCATCTCCATTTCCAATTGTATTTGTACCTGTATCTGTATCTGTGTCTGTATCCATATCCATATCCATATCCTTATCCATATCCATAACTGCATTTGTGTACATGTTTTCCCAGGCCCTATTCTCAGAGCTTTGATGTAGGGTGGGTCTCAGGCACAAAGATTTTTATAAAGGTCCCCAGAGAACTTTGTTTTGCAGCCCAAACTAAAAACACTAGATCAGTCAGTGCAAAGGCCTTGGGTTCAATCCACAACAGCAAAACAAAACAAAACCTCAGTGGATCATCTTGGGAGAACAGAATCTGACAGAGCCAGCATTCTGGAAATTAAGCAGAGGATTCTTTCCTTATCTGGTAAGCCTTTGGGAAATTGTTTTCTAGTAGGTGACTGACTTTTGACTGACTGACTGACTCACCAAACTAGCTTTTTATGTTTTTTGTGTAAGAAGTTTCTCAGGAGCCCAAATGCCCAGTAATTTCTCTTGTGATGAATATGTAACTTCATGTAAAACTTTATGACTGCCCTTTCTAACTTTGATTTTATCTTCTTTTCAGTATCAGAAATCACCATTATCATGTTTTGTGCTTTAGTGGTCCAAGCAAGACTACCTTGTTATGTTCAGAGACTGTACCTAGATATAATAACTTGTATCTCAGAATTTCAAATGGATAGGCTTAATTTGCCAGGAATGCACTTAAGAAACATAAACATGGGGGGCTGATACTTTTTAGTTCTTTGTAAATGTCAGGTATCAGTCCTCTACCATGAGTAGCTGGCACAATTTTTTTTCCATTCTGTAGGTTGTCCCTTCACTCTACTGACAGTCCCCTTCACTGTGCGGAAGTTTTAAATTTCGCATAGTTCCATTTGATGATGCTATTTCTTGTGCCATTCGCGTTCCCTTTCCAAGGGGCTTTCTCGTGCCTATGCATTCAAGAGTTTCATCTATTTTCTCTTCCAGCACACCCAGTGTTTCCACCTAAGGTGAATATAAACATTACATGCTGTAAACTTGTACTGATAAAAAAAGAAGCGTAAACAGATACAAATATTACTTGCCAATGAAAATAATTTGTTAAGAATTCTGGGATGGGGGAAGGAGAGAATGAGGACTAGAGACAGCTATAGCGTGATCAGTCGTGAGTTGGTAATTATGAAGCTGAGAAATGCACAAACAGTGGTTTCTCCTACTCTGTTGTGTACTTCTGTATATACTTTGAAATTTTCTACAATAAAAAATATTAAATATCAGCTTGTATCTGCATCCTTTTACAAAAGAAGCTAATGTAGTAAGACCCTGAATGTGTCCGAGGGGACCCAGAGGCGGGAGGAGTAGAATTGGAGTGAGGAAGTGTCCCATTTTCCAGTTGTGGGCCCAGGACGCCGGGAAATCAAGCGACAATCCCGTCGTGCCCAAGGCCTCTTTCTGAATTTGCGCGTTTCTTGGTGTGGTGACACGTACATATTTCTATGTTTCCTTCTCTTTGTATATTTCATTTCTCTAAAGTGCATCTTTCTGCATAGATATACAAACTGGATAGAACATTGCAGTTTTCTCTGTGTTCATGACTGTCCTCTCCCTGTTGGGATTTTCTTTCCAGCTGCCACCTCTCTCGCCCCTAACCCCACCTCCACCTGAGTGTATTTTTCTTATTTTATTTCCTCTCTACTCTCAGGAAGTAATCACAAAGTCTCTCACCACATGTATCTTGATCCCTTTACTCAGTCTTTGTTTTCTGTAGTCACATGTGCTGCAGCACGTGTGTCCATATGCACACATGTGTAAATAATTAGTTGTTTTTCTTTAAAGCCAGTCTATGACCGGCACTGCCACTCACAGCATCCCCACGGCGTGTACACGGCGCCCCACGCTGGCTCCCTGCTTTGGTGGAACTCTATGAATAAATCACATTTCTAGGGTCTGCCAGCTTTCCAATTCCAGTTTGCTGCACTTTGGAACAATATCTTTCCTTCCTATGTTGCATAATTTTTGTCTTTCTGGGGTTATTTTTATCGCTCAGTTTATGTGTCTCACCAGTATTTCTTCAGAAAGAAATGGCCTCTCCCGAGGCCCAAGCTCCTTGAGGCTTATATTGTAATTAGGTCAAATTATTTGGGTGACGAAACAGCCAAGCCTCCTTTCGTTCAGTCGGCAGTATTTTTAATTTGCATGTCTGTTTACACTCTAATTTTCAGAATTGAGAAACACAGGGATACAACTGTAAGATTAAATTTGATTTTCATTATTGCAGTGAACTAGTTTTATTGCAGCGTCTTTGGGCTGAAACACAAAGCTTTGAGCTGTCATACTTTACAGAGGCAACACAGAATTTTTGATTCCGATTTGGAGGCTGAACATCGCAATCCCTAACTGTAGATGCCGAATGTATAAAAGGAGAAGGCGAAGGAAATAGAAATAAGAAGTTGTGAAGAAGGGAAATCAGGTGAGAAGACAGCACAGCAGGTGCAGGGCCACCATTGTAACCCGGTCAGTTTGCAGAAGGAAGGCCTTCGGCCTGGGCTCATTTCAGGCGAAACTGACCACAGTCCACAGGTGATCAGTTCCAAAGCCTCCTCCTGGGCCCGTGCTTCAAATATTTATGATATGTGTACGTATGTTTGCTCGGATTGTGATAAGGGGCGATCTGGGGTTTTTGGAAACGGAGCCCGAGTGTCACCTGAGACCTCGCCTGACTTGGACTTGCTTCTGAAGCCAAGTGCCTCGAGAGGCCACAGGAGAAGGTGAGGGCGAGGGGAGAGCAGGCAGGAGTGGACGGCCGGGGTGCCCGCTCTAATATCCCAGCGCAGTTATTTTGTGGACATCCACTCCTTGCCTGCGTGGGAGATAGGGCTATAAGTGTATGTTATTTTTTAATTACAAGGGGGGTCGGAAAAATCCTGATGATGGGCTGGAAGGTGCCACTGCATTGTTATTTTTTCCTCTCCCTTCGTTTGCTGATTATGTGAGCCGGGCTCCTTTGCTAGCCGATGATAAGCAGAATTTCCATGTTCTCTGCATAATTAATCCATCTCTGCCTCTCCTCATGCCAACTCGCCCGTTATCGCCGGCACATGCCTGAATTGCAAAAGAATCCGCTCTTCAATTGGAACTTATTGATATTCTAAGAAAAAAAAAAGAGAGAAGGGGGAAAAAACTGAAAATCCTTAAGTTTAAGCCGCAGATTTTTAAATGGATTAATTTCGCTGCAATCGCAGCCATCTAAGGGGGAAGCGGGCAGAGCAAATTGAAAGCGTCTCCATGTTTGCAGAATTGGGTCCAGAACGCTGAGACGTACCGGCATGGCTCGCTTTTAAAGTCAGAAAATTACCATTCATTTACATCGCATGAAATACTTTTTTATGCTAGAAATATTCAAGAGACGTTCTTTAAATGCCTGCTAATGCTTGATAACATTTCTAACTTTCAACGTTTTGCGAGACTTTGATATGACATGATAGGAATGCCTTCCAGTAGAATATTATATCTCTGTTTATCACATATTAGATTACATCATCTTTTTCTTCATCACTCCCAAGTAGTCTTTAAACAATGAGGTCTGTCATTGGCTGTGTAGGATTTTATGTGCTGTTGGAAGTCAAGGTTAGTCATTTATTTTTCCAGGCTACCTATGAATGAAATGTTTGTTTCTGTTTAATTTTTCTCCTTCAAATCCCAGAGACCTTGGACAATGATGATAACACTGTACTCATCATCGTAATAATTTCTCAGGAGTCATTCTTTTGGCTATTATCTTAGGATAAATTCTGATGCTTGAGAGACTTGACTCCTCATTTTAACTTGTTAACTGTTACACGTGGAAATCTCCTGACTTAGAAAAGGGTCTGCAGTTGGACTCCTCCTACGAAGCCTGCAGTTCAGGAATCACAAAGAAAGTTCCAGCACAGGATTCTTGTGATTTCCAAGTAGAATTCATAAATCTCGATTAGTTATTAATGCTTCCTTGTTTTGATCTTGAAATAAAATGCACGTTAATTTCCTGACTGGTGGCTCAGAGCCGTGGCCAGGGCCAGGTGTCTCCTTCCCACTCCGGGTGAGCCTTAGCCTGCCCGGTTCCCGGCGGGTGAGATGCTCTGAGCCTACGGCTTCTGCCTGCTCCAGAGGCTGACGTGCTCTCAGCTGGGAGAGCAGAGTGGGGAAGACCCACCAGGAAAGAGGTGGGGATTTGGATATGCAACACCATTCACTGTGAAGTCTTTCCTGCATGTTCTGAATCCAAGAGAGCTTGAAAGGGGAAAACAGTCATAATTTTGAAAATATCAACTTAGTTGGGAGGCACCTTTCCTAGAAACAATAAGACACAAGTGAGCAATGTTATTCTTTGGAGAGATTTGTTTCAGCCACAAAATGAGAATCCTCCTGACTACAAACCACTTCAACACAGCACACCGGCAGCTGAGTGCAAAGATCTGTGCTATTAGTGAGTGCTTTCAGTATGGACAAGCCATGTTTTTCCTCAGAAGTGAGCCAAAATGAATAAAGAGCTAAGAGGCACATTTAAGATGAAAATGTTTTTATAATCAAGGAAAATAATCAAGAGAGTGATGATTACTATAAACAGTAGAACAATTAAATGATACAATTTTAGCTTTATCTTCTATAATTCTTAGGCTACCCAGAGTTTAGAAATAGAGGAAACTGCTAGCTTCACATTGAGTAATTTTGTATAGTCAGCTAAACACTTTAAAGCCATTTTATAAATGAAATGAAAAATGACCCTTCTTAAAATAGATGTAGCAAAAACATTTCAACCATAAATAACAATTTCACTGACCTTGTATGCTCAACCCTTTCATTTAAAGGCATGAATTAAAAGAATTTAAAAATTGAAGGTATATTTGGGGAGGGGAAACTTCTCCAGATTATTTTCTTTTGGAAAGAAAAATTGTGATTTAAAAAACAAATGTGGCTCTGGTATGCATTTAGCTATCATTTCAAACATGCTAAATAAGGCAGTTCTATCAACTGGAAATGTACGTTGTCATAAAAATTACATCCTATTTTTCTGTTCTGAAATCATTACAATATTTTCTATAGGTAATTAATTGTTGCAACTTCATTTAGTCTGACACAATTTTTTCTGTGAAATATGAATTTTGCTGCTTTTACTTCCCTATTCTAAATTCCCTGGGTATTTTACACAAGCGGCAGGTATCACATTCCTAATTATGACCATATGTGCAGATCAGAGGCAGAAGAAGAGTGATGTCCACGGCGTGGAGATGCTCCGTGTCAGATGACAGGCTAAATCAAACAGCGGAGGCTCGCTGCCGAGTGCTGACTGCCAATGCGATATGAATTAGCTATTGCTCTGGAAAACCGAGACACTGACATGGATTCATAAATGATGAACGGACTTATAATAGAAACAATTGAATGGGATTTTTTTCTTTTCTTTTAAATTTAAGGATGAATTGAAAAGTGAAAAATGCTATTACAAAAGATTTTCTTGGTGTCAAAAATTACTAAATAGTTCTGTTCTGTGACAGGAGGAAGGTGAGTGACAGCCCCTTATTTGTGCTGTGGTGATGGATGGGTCCCTTCCCCGTCTCCCTTCTGCATCCCTTCTCTTTGTTACTGGGTGGGACTGAACTACTCGCCACCTCTAAGCTGGCTTTTTGCTCATCAGACGCCACTGTCTTCTGAAAGGTAGGCCTCTGCTCTGCCTGTCCCAGCGGGCATCCATTACCAACTCCATCTTTCCTCGGAGTGGAGGTGGCGTGGACATCTGCAGAGGGCACCTCTGCCTTCCTTTTCTGTGTTCCATCTGCTCCTGTGCTGACTTCACAGGTTTGATCTCACTCAGTCCTGGAGAAAACTCAACCTACAGGAGCACTTTCCCTTCTCCGTGCAGTCCTCTCAGGCCAGGCAGTTCTTGTGATAAGAGAAAGGTTTGAAAAGTTTCCTGCTCAGGCTCTCTGGCGCTATGGCTCCCCAGTCCAACTTTGCCATGGAAAGCGAGACACGGAGAGTCTTCTACTCCCCCTTACTCCATGCTGGGCATTGAAGAGGGCTCAGGTTTCGTGCCTGCCCAAGTCTGTGAAGTGAGCTTGCCTTACCAACAGTTCGTGTCACACCTCCACAGTTTAATTCTAAAGAGCGCATTCCCTTAGCACCCAGCTGTTCTTTCACGCGAAGGTGTTCTCCAGGTCGGTCTCTCTCAGTATCAGCCCGTTATCTGCCATCGTCTTCAGGTGGTGAGGGTTGTATAGGTGTGGTTCTGGCATCAGTAGCTTCCAACAGTTGGGTCACAGTCTCTCCAGAAGCACAAGGCTCTGTCTTAAGAGGAAGTGGAAGGGAAGGCCCATCCCGGGCACCTCAGCGAGAGCAGTACTTAAACTTACTCTCCTCAAAGCCTCCTGAGAAAATGTCCCACAGCTTTCTAGATGTCAACTAGTCTTTAATAGCCAAAGAAATTTAGATGTTTTCTCTAAACTATTAAGGAGGCAGACTAAAGAAAAGGCAGCTGTTGTTCTAATTCTGAATGATCACTTTTCCTTTGTACGACATTAATAATGGGACCTTAATTTACTATTTTTAATATTTAGAACAATAATACCTTCATCAAAGAGTTGTTATGATCATAAACATATGGAAACGCTGAGCACATTTCCTCCAGCTTAGGCAGTGGCAGCACCTTAGCATCCTGGCCTTCCGTTTGGTCAATACTGTACATGAGGCAAATACTAGAAGAGGAAAGAGGGGTGAAGCCAGAGCGTGTGTGTGTGTGTGTGTGTGTGTGTGTGCCCGTGCGTGCTATTGCTTACATGCACCAGGTATTTATTCAAACACTGGATAGAAATGAAAAATTTTCTTCTATTTTTCCTGTTACTTCAAAAAAATTAGCCACTGTAATCTTCTATAATAATCTCTCCATACTTGATGTAAATCTTATAAAAGACAGGATTAGAGAACAAGTAAGCATGCTTAGATGTCGGTGCTCTCCTGTGAGAAAATCTTGAGGATCCTAAACTTTCTGCCTGAGTTCTGTCTTCTGATTTTCAGTTTTTAAATTCTATTGCAGCAGGCTGGTTTAGGGTTGAATTTTGAGAAATGAAAACTGTAATTTTGGAGTAAAGTTGTCCTTCATTTTCTGCCTGAGGTGGTTGCCAGAACCCCTCAAGGTTACCAAACTCTGTGGGTTGTCCCTGCCCTAAAATGGCAGAGTATTTGCGGATAATACACACCTGTCCTCCCAGGAAACCATCTGTGGCTTACTTACAATATCTAACATGATGCAAATACTGTGCAAACCGCTGTTGCACTGTGTTTTCAGTGTGATGATAAGAAGAAAAGTTTGCACATCTTTGGTGCAGACTCAATTTTTCTTCATGTATTTTAAATCTCAGATGCAAAAACCATGAGGGCAGGCTGTATAGGTGAATCATTTATTTGAACTAGATGTATTTTATAAATGTATTTTTGATATCTAGAAAAAGAATTACTAGTAAAAATATTTTAACACATTCAACATAAAAGATGTCTCAACACAGTCAAAACATAAAATGAATTTGTCATTTTATTTCCTAAAATATTGATTTACATTCATTTCAGAAAAGTATTTGCTTAACTTTCCTTTTAAATCAGACAAATGCAGAATTCAGTTTATAGCTTTTCTGTGTTAAATTTTGGATTGAAAAATAAAAATTATATATCCTTATGCTGTAATATTTTGAAATAAGTATATTTTGTGAAGTGGCATGTACCTATAGTTTCAGCACTCAGAGGGGCTGAGGCAGGAGGATTGCAAGTTCAAGCCCAGGCTGGACAACTTAGCAAGACTCTATCAAAAAAAATCAAGCTAAATAAAATACGCAGTGCCTTACTGCACTGCCTTATTTATTTATGTTTTGGTTGTGAGAATGCTTAAAATCTGCTTAGAAATTTTTAATCATAGAGTATGTTGGTAATAACTGTAGTCACCCCGATGTACAATAAGGCTGTTAAACTCATTTCTCCTGTCTAACCGAAATTTGCTCCCTTTTACCAATCTCCCCCCAAACAATACTCTAGCCCCAGGTAACCCCTATTCTCTCAGCTTCTATGAGTTCAACTTTTTGGGTGCCACAAAAGTTGAGAATGCATAGTACTTTTCTTAATGTGCCTAGCTTCTTTTACTTTACACAGTACCCTCCAGGCTCATCCATTTTTATCATACATGACAGAATGTCCCCATTTTTTGAGGTTGAATACAATTCAATTGTATACACATACCAAATTTTCCCTATCTGTTCCAAAGATGTGTTTTTGTTTACAAATACTTGATTCATATGCAACATAGGGCTAATTAAGGAAATGATAAGTTGAGATTTCTCTTAGTTCTAGGATTGCATTACTATTTTTATAACTGACTATCCCATTTTATTCCTAAGCTTTGCCTGGTCTTGTTTATTATAAATATTGATTATTTTTGTAATCATATTAGAGTCTGCAACTTAAAAATACTATTATCTTAAAAATTTGTAAACACAACATGATAGATTCCTTATTTTAAATGTCTATTATAATAAAACAATTATAATACTAATGAAGTTATTGAATGAGCACCTACCGTGTGTAAATCTTTGTGCAGATAAAGTATTATTTGCAATCTAATTATAACACAAAGGAGAATGGACAATTTCCATGTCCCATGAGGAGGCAAATTAATTCCCATTTGAGTAATGTTGTTCTTAAATGTTGCACAATTTGCATTTTACTCCTCTCTCTCTCTCTCTCTGTCTGTTTGTCTCTGGATTTTCTTGAACCTTACTTGAAAAGGTGGACCGTGGCCAATATGTACAAGTCTTGGGCCATCCAAGAACTTCATCAAAACCGCATGGTGACAGTAAAACTAGATCAATACGTAGAAATAGAAATACCCAATCTGTGTTGAGGGAAGATGAGGAAAAGATGAACTAGTGAGGAGGAATTACTCAAGTAAGACTCTCCTAAAAGGCACATGTTGATGTTGATTTTGATTTATAAAGAAGAAAGAGTCATGCCCTGGATCCTCCAGAAAGTGACTCTGCAGAAAGGGAGGAGGATCAGGGGATGTGAGTGTTCTAATTTCTCAGCTAGAACCTCAAACCCACGGCAGGCCCTTGAGCAATGGAGAAAACAGGCATCTATCGGTCAATGTTTGTAGAACAAAAGAAAATAAAAGGAACGAAAGACTTGAAGAAATCATTTTTCACATTGGAATGTAGAGTGGAGTGGAGGTGAAAGGCAGACGGGGCTGTGAGTCCGTCCCCGTCCCCACGCACTTAAGCTGGGACATCGTGCGATCCTGCCTGCACTTATGAGACCCTGTCTCTGAGTCAGGTCAGCTGATGTGGATTCCACAGCACCAGGAGCATGGGTCCACAGATCTGCATTTTACTGAATGGCAAACTCATTTAATAAATGCAATTTGAATGCTAAATGTACAATATTAAGTATGTGATTTTCTAATACATGATAAAAGTGAACACAGATAACACAATTTTACAAGTGAAAAGGAATCTTGTCACTGCAATTGATTAATATGATTCAAGGTTGAGAAAAAAACTCACTGACTTAGGGAAACATTCCTAGGTTATTTATACCATATTGCTCTCATTAGAGAGAAATAAATGTGTATCTTTTTTAAGAGAAACATAGTTTTTAAATTGCTATTCCTAAAAATAATGCACCAACTGAAAGGTTTTCTATGAAAATTCACCAAATTTTGGTATCTCTTTCACAATCGCCCCAATTGTTTTCTTTGAAAATCTATTACTTGTTTCTTTAGTTTCCTTCTGTGTTTTCAACGATGAGTCTTACGTTAAAGCTGTGGCTTTAGGCTCAGTCCTCACTCCACCACCCATGGTGGGACAACAGGAGGTGATGGTGCTCTCTGAGCTCCAGGTCCCCTGTGTGCAATGGAGATGATAACACAGGGTACCCCCAACAGTTGTTCTGCATCACTCCATGCACAGGTAGGCAAGGACTTCCTGAACAGAACCCCAGCCTCACAGGAAACAGTGCCAAGAATTAACAAGTGGATCACAGCAAGTTGAAAAGCTTCTGCACAGCAAGGGAAAACCAACAGAGTAAAGATACAACCTACAGAATGGGAAGAAAGGTTGGCACCTATTGCTTAAACGGAGGGCTCATATCTGAAATATGTAAAGAATCTCTCAAAAAAGAAGATCCAGTCCAGGGCAAATGAATGAATAGACACTGCTCAGGAGAAATACAATAAAAACATGAAAAAATATTCAACTCTCTGGCCATTAGAGAAATGCAAAGTAAAATAACGCTGAGATTGCATCTTACCTCACAATGAACGGCATCATCAAGAAATCAAATAATAACAAACACTGGTAAGGCTATAGGGGGACACGAATCCGCCTACATTGTTGGCAAGAGTAGTATAACCACTATGGAAAGCAGTGTTGAGACTCCTCTAAAAACTAAAACTGGAAAATCCATTGGACCAGCTGTTCCACTTCCTTCTAGGTATCGTCCTGAAAGAGTTACAGACACCACGTACAGTGATCCATGCAGCACAACTCATGGTAGTTAAATATTGGGAGTAGCCTATATGGCCATCAAGCAATGACTGGACGAAGAAACTTTGTGTGGCATTTACACACAATGCAGTGCTACTCTGCCATAGAAAAAGATAAGTTTGTGTGATTGGTAGGAAAATGGATGCACCTTGAGACCATAATGGTAAGTGAAATAAATCAGACACACATCTCAGATATCAAATGGTTTCTCTTACATAAGAAATCAAAAGCATAAGTAATTTTAAAAGCAAAAAAGAAGACAGACAACAGGAAACAAGGAGACAGGTGTTTTGTAAACAGGAAGGGGACCAAGCGATGGGGAGGTAGTAGAAAACATAAAAAGAACTAGGTTGTGTTATGCACACCCACCACCTCCCCACAGTGAGTGTAATCTTTATATGCTGCAAATGTGTATTAATAAGAAATAAAAATGTTTAAAGAGAGAAAAATAAATACTGAATCGAGAAAAGCAATTAGAATGGGATGTAGTACAATCTCAGCACTTAATAAATGTTTTCTTTCATATATTGAAAAGGTAACTTCTTCCAATAAATGCTATAGAAGGTATGACGGGGTGTGTGTTCATGAATGTTTGCATGGAGCTTCCTGTGTGTCTTGTCCATTACAGGACGGAAGACCCCAACTGAAAACATTTAGGAGATGGTACAATCTTTCAATACGGTGTGATTTCTGTCTTCCTCAGTTTGGAGTTATAATGCCTGGTATGAAGGTAACCTAGCTGTATTCCGTGTTGAGGCAGTGATTATTGTAATCCTCTCAAGAGAGGTACGTATTTGTGTCACTCTCAATAACATTACTGTCATGCAGCCCTCAGTCCCTTTGGTGTCTGTACTCCAGGAGAATATTCTGGTCCTCTCCCTTGAGCTGCAGTGCCTGAGGATCCTTTCAGAAGACTGTGGTCCAGATCTGAAGTCCAAGCTGCTCTGTCTGTGAATAAGCTACCTCCTGCTTTGTCCCAAGCATAGGTCTCCCAGGCCACTTATATGACAATCAAGTTTTTGGTTTCTGTTTATCAATCAACTGAATCTCTTCTGTCTTTTATTATGTCAAAGCTGAACCTCAGAGGAATTCAAATTGAAGAAATACTAGATGGCTGCTAACAAGCTGGCACACTCGTAAAGTATGTAGTTATCTGATTTTTTAGAAACTAGTGCTACTTGCAGTAATAGTCCAAAAAATGTATGATGGGTGGAAAATGAAAGCTGTTTACCTCTTAGTTGTATGATACGTCTCCCTAACTGATGGTGCAAGTCTGATCTTTTCTAATTGTAGCTGTATCATCTTTAACTTGTATCTTTCAAAATTATGGGATTGGTGGAAGAGAGAAAAGCATGGAAATTTGCAGCAGGACTCTGCAGTCTCTTTCACTCATTCCCTCTTGGCTGTAACTCAGTCACCGAATTGCAGCTAGCTGCAAGGGAGGCAAAAAACGTAGTGTGGCTATGTGTCCAAGAAGAAAGGGAAAAAGAAGTCAGCACCAGCCAGTCAGAGGCTGCTCCTCAGAGTGTGAAGAATTTACACTACGTACCACTGAACCCCATATTTAAGGACATCTCATGATGTGACATACACACATTTTCATAAGAACTAAGTATGCCGCAAAGTAGAATAGCATCATAATCCAGTTTTATTTTAAAAAGATTCACTTTTATTTCCTTGTGTATCTAAACTAGGTAAGTAATTTTGAAGGTATTGATGTTTATACCAATGGTATAAATACTGTAAGTATGCTAGGGTTAAAGGTGATATTTTCTTTTTTTATGTTTTCAATTTCTAATCTGTCTACATTAGGATACATTAGTTTAACATAAAATTACACTTGAAGATAAAAACTCTATTTGGCTTTATCACTATTAAAAGTTTTCTTTTTATCTTAGACCTTTTGTTCCATTTGTCCAGATATTTTTCTACTCTGAGTTGCTACCACACACATTTATATTCCATTTTTGCATGGTTTTCTCATTTTTTTATTAGCTCATTTGCAGTACATACGGATTCTATCCCATGCTGGCACATGTACATAGCACATCTCCATTTTTCTACTTGCCCTTTCCCTCTCTTCCTCCTCCCTCCATCTCGTGATCCTCTTCCCATTTGCAAAAAATCCATCTCCCTGTTTCTATTACGTACCTTTTATTCTGCTCTTTCATATATTTTTATTTTGAGTTCTTTATATAAGAGTAGCCATGTGATATCAAAGTTTGCATTACACCTGAGTTTCTCAAAACATGCTGTACATTGGTGTAGAAGTCAATGCTCCAAACATGGAAAGGAGCAGCTTCGGCTCATCACGCCACAGTCTTCAAGGTCTTTGGGTTTCCATCTTTGTGTCTGTCATGCTTTCTCCATGGTTGGTACATGTGAAGTTCTCAGCTAACATTCACATGATAAACATGAGTCACTTGTAGGAAAATGGGTGTTTCTTGGGACCATAATGTTATAGAAAATCAATCAGACACACAAGCTGAAATATCAAGGGTTTCTCTTCTATGAGAAACCCAAGGTGTAACTAAATTAATAGGCCAACTAAAAGATAGATGATAGAAAACAGGGGGATAGATCTTTTGCAAATGGGAAGGGAACCGGGAAATGGAGGAAGGGGGAGGGAAGGGGATGGAAGTGAATGAAGACGCGTTATGCACAGGTACCCACTCCCGTGAGGAACATGATCAGCCGCACTACGGGCGGATGCTAATAAAAGTAAAACTGAAAAAGAGTAAATGATGCTGATACCCAATTAATAACTGGTATACTTATTTGTTTCTGTTTATTTAGTCGGAACAAATATACTAATTTACTGTTTCCTAAAGCTTGTTTTCCCATGTTCTAGTTTGAGAAATAATGACAGTGATAAAAAGTCAGTATTTCCTTAATCTTAGTTGTGCTAACTTTGCGCCAGACACTGTGCCAAGTACTTACGTTTAGTCACCTACAGCACTACTGCTGTTCTCATTCTAAAATGAGAACGTGCAACAAGCTAAGTGGTTTGCCCGAAGTCAGACAGGAACTGGCAAAACCAGGCAGCGCAGCTCCCGAATCTCTGCTGTCCTCACCGCCTCCTGCTGCCCTGAACATCTGCAGGGATCGCTTGTCTCACGCCTGTTTGTACAAAAGGCTTCACGTGCAGTCGCCTGTAGGATAACTGGGCTACAGTATTTGGAGCAATTGGATATGTGAAGGGGGGTGTACCGTTGTTCCTTTGTACGATATTTTGTGAAAACAGAAATGCTCCAGCGCGTCATAGCATATTCTTGATGAACCTCTGCCATCTCTACACGATCATCGGTTTAGTTTTTATTTGTGTTGTTGTCTTTTGTTTTTGTTTTTGCTTTTTTTGTTTTATTTTATACTGGGAATTGAGCCCAGGGCCGTCACATCCGCAGCTCTGTTTCATTTTCCTGTTTTTATTTTATATTTTGAGACATAGTATCACAAGGTTACCCAGGTAGGTAAGTTAGGATCCTCCTGCCTTTGCCTTCTAAACTGCTGGGATTTTAAATATGCACCCCTGCGTCTAGCAATCGTAGTTTTCTGGTTTGTTTTTTGTTTTGCTTTGCTTTGCTTTGCTTTGTCTTGTTTTGTTTACTAAGTGCTTGTTAAACTAATTTAATACTAAATCCTACAATTTCTAAATGCATAAAAATCGAGTTTCCTAGCGCCTAAGTTTACGTCTTTAAAGAACTTCTGAGTGACATTTAGGATCTTTCGCAGAGCAGGAGGGGTGGTGCTTAGAGTGAAACCCCCGCCCCACGCACACTGCAAGTCCAGAACTGCTCCCGCCCCTTCGACCCTCTGTGCTGCCCACATCCCCTGCGGGGAGGAGTCCACTAAGTGGCGGGCGCTGGTGTCCTGGACCAGGAGGCGAGAACTCCTCAGCACATAAGCATTCTGCTACCTACTGATCTATCTAGGATTTCAGGTCCCACAACCTTGTTTATTCTACCTTTGCCCGGCTGAAAGTCACTCTCTGTGGCAGAAGATGGGAGTGAACTAGAACTGCATCTATTCCATACCACTTAGCTCTGTGTTTCCTGATTTGTGACATGGCACCCTCTTCCCTTTTGCTCTTGCTCCACATGCAAGTGAAAAGGCTGTTCCTATAACTTTACCATGATTAGCATCAGCTTTGACGTTTTAAAATTCTCACAAACTTCTGAATTACAATATCCTAAGACAACCCTTAGCTATTCATACAACTTTCTGTGTAAATTCCTTTTATTTGCCTCTTTCAGTACAAAACGTACTTCTAACTAGAGAATTCATTTATCATTAAAATATCCGCAAGAAAAAGTTTGTTTGGGTGCATGTCCCACTGTTTAGGGCTTAACCTCTTTTATTTCCTTTAAAACAGTTACTACTGCAGCCCAGTTTTTGATGTCCAATTTTTGTTCCATTTGGGGAAATGAAGCCATCATGCTACTGTGAAAGAGACGGCAACAAGTTTATTACCAAGGAACAGAAATGGCTGTCTTTTTTCCTTTTCTTCTTTTCTCTTTCTTTCATTTTCTCTTTCTTTTTCTTCCTCTTTCTTTCTCTCCTTTCTCTCTTTCTTTTGTTTTCCTTTCTTTCTCCTCCCTCCCCTCCCTTATTCTTTCCTTCCTTCTTGTCTTTTATTTTCTTTTTATATCTGCATTTCTATAATTCTGGGGTTCTTTGCATTTATTTTATAGCTAGAATTCCTTCATTTAGGATTTTCTAACATTACCGGGCTGTCTCCCTTACTAGCTGCTGTCCTGGACAGTTGCTGTGATTTGATCCGAGCTTCCTCGTTTCCCACTGTATTTTCCTTAGCGTTTTGCCTCCTGAGAGAACATCATAGTAGCCATGTCTTTGTGTTTCTGTTAGGCGCACATCTCAAAATGATTCATGTTGGCTACAATAAATCCCATTTAGGGCTTGTTTGCTGACAAGTAGCCACAAAAGGGAGTACTTGGCTCCCTTGCTGGAAAGTGGGGAGACCTGGGTAGCATCAGACAGGACTGGGCCTGGGGTCTTGTGGCCACGGCTGTGGAAAGAGCCTCTCGCTGCTTGGCCTGGCTTGGCACTTTCAGGCTTTGTCCAATAGCACAGAAAGTGGCTACTAGTGTCCTTACAGCTAAGGAATAAGTAGATCAACAGGAGCGGCCCTCTTTCTCTACATCTGGGAAGACACTGCTTGGCAGATTTGCCCAACCTTGCACTGTCTCTGCAACTCTGGGGGAACGCATCCCTGTTCTCAGTGGGGTGAGATCCTTACCTTTCCCATGCAACAAGCAGATAAAGCAACGTTACTGGCAGCCCAGTCAAAGCACTTGGTACAGTAGTTTGTTAACTGCATGGAAGTAATGATAGTGTGTTGCTGAAAGCAGAGCAGAAAGAACTCCACGACCGCTAAGGTAGCAGAGGTTCCCTTCATTTGAACTGACTCTTTAAGCTTCTTGTTAGAGTGGAGCAGAGCATGTGGAAGTGCCTGGCTTTGCAGCACATGGTTTCCATGTAAGTTAAATTACATTGTGTATTGTCCTCACTACAGTGTAAGCATTGTGCTGAAACAACTTTATTTACCTAAAGTAAGCTCCTTGTGCTCTGTGCACATACTATTTTAAACTGTTCTACAATTATACTCCGTACTGGGAAATGCCATTACTCTCTTGTTTGGTCAAATTAATTTCTCTGGTTATTTAATGCTGTGTAACAAAACCTCTCAAAATGTAGTGTCATAAAACAATGAAGGATGTTTTGTGTACAGCTCTGCAGTCGGAGGACCCTTGAGAGTAACTCTTATCCCCTCTGTTCGGCATTGTTGAGCGGCGAGCGTGCTGGTGAGCACAGCCGTCTGAAGAATCACTGCTTCCCACTCACCTGTTCCGAGCTTGATGTTGGCTATGAGTGGACACCTCGTCTGGGGCGATGGCTAAAATGCTGACATGCGACCTTGCTGCGAGACCTGGGCTTCCTCACAGCGTGGAGGCTGGCATCCAGTGGTGACCGTCCTGAGCAAAAGAGCCAGGTGAAAAGTACATGATCTTTTATAGCTTAGCCTGAGGGGTCATTCAGCGCCTCTTCTACTGCATTCAATGCATTGAAACACCTACAAATAGACCTCAATTAAAAGAGGGAAGGGGGATAAACCCCAGTTCTTTTGTGATAAGAAGGTAAGGTTTGAAGGAGGACAGATAGAAGACTCAACACCTCTGTGACCTCTGCCTGCAATGAGGATACACTTGTAATGCCCATATAACTAGCATGAGCTTCTTTGTGTTCTTCCAAGGGCTACTTTTCTCTCTCTGCTACTGGTCTCTGCATGATGGGTCCAATGGCCCCAATAAATATGAAACACATATTTATATTGTAAGACACAGGTAAGATACAGGTATCAGAGAGATTGAATTGCCTACTTTGGAAAATTTACATATGCCTGATCTTTCACGTGTCAGGTATGAATCATCAAACAAGAAGTTCCTTCCGATAATTGTATCATCATTGGAAAGATTTTTTGCCATGCTAATTATAACCAGTTACATTTATTTATTAAATGTACCTGTGAACTGAATGCAAGAGTGTGAATTCACAGGACTTGCTTTGAACTTTCTTCTCTATTATTTTTTCTAAAGAAATAGTTCTCTACACTCTTTTCCCGCCCTCTATTTCTGTTGTCCCTTTTAGTGAAACCCCTCTTCAAGTTGAGATTCTAAATAATACATAATTCAGCCTTCTTTTATTTCCTCATTTATAGTCATTGCCATTTTTACTCTAAAAATGACCTCCACTGTAAAGTCTCCATTTCTCCCCCTTGTTGCACCTGTGAGCTAGTTAACACAAAGTATCAACCATGAACAACTCAGTTTCCCTGTCCTCTTCAAACTGAGCACCTCAGAGCACTGAGGACCAGTTATTTTGACCCTGAAATGAAGACCATCACTGTGTGACAATAGCCATAATCCATCTTAGGGGAACGTGGTGTCCTGATAACTGCAGATGTATGTCTGATTGACACTGTAATAGATACCAGATTTTAATAGATATGGCAAAGTGATTTTTAAAGAGATTCACTTTATCTGGTGGCTCAGGGAGACATTTTCTACAACAGTATGCAGCTCTCCCATTGCAGACTTTTTTCTAGGTGTTTCTTCTAGCTGTTATCCTACATATTCAAAACCCTGCTCCTCCTTCTAAGGGTCACAAGAAAGCTCACCTGAAGTCCTGAAAATAACTTCTTCTTCAGCATTCTGGAAATTTAAGCAGAATTTTAGACAATTATGATGATCACTGCCAGCCCATTCAGTAACTCACTCACTCATTCACTCATTCATTCCTTCATTCATTTTGCAGAGCTGGGGATCAAACCAATGACTTTGTACCTGCTAAGAAAGTGCTCAACCTCTGAGCTCCCCCAGCCCTTGCTTAGCACTTTACCTCCACTCCAGTGCACACAGACTCTCACCCTCACCGCCCCTGGCAGCCTCCCTTGAGGCAACTGCTCTACCTTTTTGGATGCCCCTGCCATGGCAGTACCTATGAGCACCCACAGCTACGAGGTGCCTCACACACAGTCCGTGGGCAGTGATGAGTAAGTCTAGGAAACAGGTTCTGATGCATATGTTTGGGAAATCATTTGTGTCTTTCTTTTTGAACCATGAGCCAGCATAATGTGCAAAACAATAAGCTTAAAGGAAATCTTATTTTTCAAATGACATTTATCATGAAAAACAAAAACAAAATCAAGCAAAACCCAAACCCTAACATGAACAGAGAGGCTGGACCAAGATGCAGCCAAGGCTCCAAACCCCATGAATCTGGTGTGTTGGTCTTTCCACAGACCTCCGGGGTGGGATGAAGGGACCCACTACAAAGCAGATACAGGGCTAAAAAAGAGAAAAAGGAAATACTGACAATGGGAAAAACCTAGAGGAGGGGACTCTCAGCTCAGGAAAAAATGAATAAGCAGGCTATTGTTCAACATTTTTGTGGACAAAACATGGGTAACCCCAATTTATCAAATACATAAATGCATGAAATGGCACAAGTTTGATGCCTTACTGAACTACAAAGCATGGTACCTGATATATTTGGAAAGGGGTTAGAGGTAGGAGCTATGTTATACTTTACAGGTAGATGTCCCCCCTAAAGACTCATTTATTCATATGTGTGGCTCTTGAGAGTGACTGGATGATGAGCGTGTGATGTTGGATTGTGGATGAATGACACTGGATTTGTTCACTGATTGGTTTTGCATAGTTCTTGTGTGGCAAATGGACTTACTGAAAAGAGAAAGCCCACCCTGGGTGTGGGTAGCACAACCAAAAGGCTGGTAACCTGAATGGAGTAAAATGGAAAATGGAAAAAAGTCTCACTGCGTCCTGCCTGCCCTGCCATGGACTGCTCTCCTCTGCAATGCCCCTCTGCCATGCTGCCCTGCCTTGCAACCAGCTCACTACTGACTGAAACCTCTGAAAACTGAGCTAAATAAACCTTCCCTCCTTTAACTTCTGGGTGTCAGATATTTTGTCCCAGCAAGGAAAAAGTAACCAAGATAAACTAATTCATCAATAATTGATGGAAGGCTCAACTTTCTTATTTGCTAACTTTACGATAACTCCACTCCAGGTTCTTAAAAGTAGTACACAGGGGCTGGGGATTTAGCTCAGTGGCACAGTGCCTGCCTGGCAAGCGCAAGGTCGTGAGTTCGATTCCTGGTACCAGAAAAAAACCAAAAAAATAAAAAAAATAAAAAAAAAATAAAAGTAGTACATATTTGAAAAGTGAGAAAGTGAATAGGCTCTATTTCTGTATTTTAAACTGTGCAATTGTGGGTTCCAAAATATCTGTTTAGTGCAGTTCCAGTCATGAAGAATTAAATATTGCCTATACTAGTTTGAAAATTAAAAGACCCAGGGCTCTATTGTGGATTATAGAGTATTTTAAGTAACAGTAGCTAATATTTAAATGTTTACCATATGCCAAGCATTCTGCTTGACATTTGTAATTTCATTTTATCTTTGCAACAAACTTAGAGGTAGTTATCTCCTGTTCCAAATCAGCAAACTAAGCCTTAGAAGTCTATGATGCTTGCCCAAGTCCCTCAGATAATATGTGATTGCTATTAAATTTGGTGTGACATCAAAACCCATGAATGTGGCTTCTAACTGGCCTTCTTTTCTGCATTGGAATCTCTTAGGACTCATCCATAAACACTTAGTTTTGATA
>NW_004955417.1:28768117-28769285 GCF_000276665.1 Chinchilla lanigera
TTTTGTCAATGCTTTCACTTGTATTCTGTGGAATTTCCTTTTACTAAAGATAGTGCCCGAAATCCACAACTGAAGGGAGAGATTTATTTGGTTCTTGGTTTCAGGACATTCAGTCCATGGTTGCTGGCTCCAAGGCAGGAGCATCAAGGCAGAAGGGGACAAAGAAACAGAGAGGCTTAGCTCACGGCAGCTCAAACTCACAGCATAGGAACAGCACCAAGGGCACTCCTGAACAGAGTCTAGGTCACACTTCACAACCCACCCAGTCACACCCAGAAATGTGGCCTACTAATCCCCTCTGTGGCTTACCAGCCAGTCAAGTTGATGCCATCAAACTTAGCTGTTACAAAGGCTTATCACTTTTTTGGGTATTTCTCTGTGCTCAGCTCTACCCTAGTGGAAACACCTGGAAATGCAAACATCCAAATAACACCCAGGCAGAATACTGTCTAGAATCCTTGGCCTGGTTTGGCTCCATTAAAAGGCCATTCACTATTAGAGTGGAGAGGGATAGACAGGAGGGGAGAGGGGATGGGGAAGAAGGAAAAGGTCCTCCACTTCTGTCTGCGCCCCTGGTTTTCTCTCTAAGGGCTCCCCCTGCCTGGGGGCATTTGGTCCTGTAAAGATCTGGTTCTTCTGAATCTTCTGTGATCTGAGGAGAGTCCTGCCTCTGGTTTTCAGTAGCTTAGTGACAATCTTTAAAATATGTGTGACAAATGCCAAAGGTTAAAATTGGATCCATATCCTTCACTATGCACTGCACTAAATTTGAAATGGATCAGAGATCTAAATATTAAAACAGAAACATTAAATCTGCTGGAAGATAAAATAGGTAAACCTCTTGAAGACATTGATGTAGTCAAAAACTTTATTAATAAAATCCCAATCACACAGGAAGTATCACAAAGAATCAATAACTGGGATATCATCCTATTTAAAAGCTTTTACACAGCAAATGAAATCACCAACACAGTGAAGAAACAACTCACAATTTGGGAAAAAAATGTTTTCTAGCTGTTTCTCAAAGGATTACTACAGCAAACATATAAAGAACTCAAAAAAATCAGAACTCACAAATTTAAAGATCCCATCCAAAAATGGGCATCTGAGATGAATACATACTTCTCAGATGAAGAAATATAAAAAGCAAATAAATATATGAAAAAAT
>NW_004955417.1:28769935-28788839 GCF_000276665.1 Chinchilla lanigera
TTAGTTCATTAAAAAGGTTTGTGTTAATATTGTTTGTACAATTAAATATGAGTATCTTGTACTCTGAGTAACTAATTTAAAGATAACAATTCACAATGTATTAATCATTGTCACCCTTCTATTATCTT
This sequence comes from Chinchilla lanigera, assembly GCF_000276665.1. Lineage (NCBI taxonomy): Eukaryota > Metazoa > Chordata > Mammalia > Rodentia > Chinchillidae > Chinchilla > Chinchilla lanigera. Next base: position 28,770,064 of record NW_004955417.1, read on the forward strand.
GTTTTGAAATGTTTTTTCTCTTTAAAATAAAAACTACGTGTGACAAGATTTTCTATGGAGCTTTGGGTCAGTTCAATGCTGAGGTATCACAATTTCACACAGCAGAAAAATTCATACTCTGAATTGTGTAAAAACAGAATAAAATAATTTAGGGTAGTAGCTTTATAAAGTAGAGGCAGATGTTTTCTCCATAAGAAATGTTTTGTGTTTTAAATAAAATTAAAAATATTACCTAGCAGTGTTAGCAGAAAACACTTATTTTTGTGTCTTTATTTATAGCTGCTACTCTCAAGGATGCTGGGATAAAGAGGAGGGTCTTTTTTGTTTTTACAATTGCCTAAAGTTATGTACATACTTTGTAAAAAGATATCAGCACTAACTTCTCAATGATTATAAAACATGCCCTATTCTTCCCCATATTTCCCACACACTTTCTAGACTCTACATCCCCTGTTCTTCCATAAGAACAATGTGTGTACACACACACTGACAACTAAGTATGTGTGTGCAACCCAAGTAAACAACACAGCTTTCGTGGAATATCTGACAGGGGAGGAGATGGAAAATGGCTCGTTTACCCCATACTGATCCCAACTCAACACTCCCTTGATTTCTCACCTGTCCTTGCTATCGTCTGTCACAAACAGTACTCTGTCTGTCAATCATCCTCCCTTCCTCCCTTCTCGCCTCCGTCCCTGACTTTTGTCTCTCCTTCCTCACTGCTTCATGGGTCTTTACTCTGTCAACATCCTGGAGCCCCAGGCGCCCTCTTCCAGCCCTTGAGGAATGCACAGCCTAAGCTCAGCAGGGGCATAGATGTTTGAACTCTAGAGTGTGCCTAGCTGTAATAAATTTGTACGGAACTCTTGCAAAATACTTATTTTTTTCTTTTAGAAATATAGAAATCCAAATGATAGCTAAGGTCTTGTTAAATTTTAAAGATAAAAATAATTTAACATAATTTCTAGTTTCATAATCTAAGTCAAAGGCAGTAGAGAACAAGAAATAGCAATAAAGTGTGCATGTAAGTATAACCCATGATAGGTAAAATGATTAATAAAATATTTTTCCTGTCAATGTAGTAGATTAAGCCAAATGTAATAGGAATTGTCCCTAAATTTGAAATAAGGACTATTAGTGAATACGTAAAGGGGAATTTATTCAGAATGAACATTAGAGATTTATCTGAAATACATTTCTTTGAGCTCTATTTCTCAGTTATTAGAAAGCCCACATAATTTTTCGTGGATCTGATTTCACATACAACTCACTATTATGCTTAGTTTGTTCTTTTGCCATATTAGTCTAACACAAAATTGAAAGTCATAGATTATTCACAATAAGCTTTGCAACCATATTTCTGAATATACTTGATTCACCTTTAAAACGATAATAGCAAATATTTTCAGAATAAAAATTAGTTTTGACAATGCCTTTTGTTGTCTATTTAAAACTATTTTACATTCAAGACAAGGTTTACACAGGTTGTAAAATTTATTGCTACTTTATTTCCTGGAAGTATACCAACTAAAATATATACTTACTTTTTGCATTACTAAATTTGACTGACAAATGCAGATTTTTTAATAAATAGTTCTTTTTCTATATATTCACTTACAAGTTGGATTGGTTATTTATATATTGGTTTTATATATATATGTAGGTTATATATATATATATATCATGTATATGAATATGAAAAGTTTGAAGATGTTTTAATAAACTACTTTTAAAATGTAATTTTTACCTTTTAGGAAAATATTCACATTTCATAAAGCATTTTTATAAATTTTAAAATAGCTTATTTCTCCACAAAATACCCTAGTGGACACACCATTCGAATTTTAATGTCTTTACTTGAAACTGCATACAACGTTAGCTGGCTCAGATCAGGGGACGTTAAGGGCTCATTGCTTTAGCGTCTCTCTTTTTTCCAAAGCAAACAATGGCAGGGGCCCAGTGTGTTAGTAGTGAGAGACCAAACACCAGGACATGGGTGTGTGAGAGTCTGTTTCACAGCCTCGATTCCCTATAAATCATCCCGTACGGAGCAGCAGGTAGACAGTTTGAAAGCGAAAGTGAATTGAGGTTATTTTCACGATGACTACAGGAAGAATACCTTAAAGAAAAAGGGATGTCCTTCAGGGCTGCAGGCCGGTCCCTCTGTGGCTGGCAATCTCTTTCCCGCCAGGAGTGGAGATCCAGCTGTAGTTTGGTAAGAAGCTGCATAAATCCAGCCCAGACCTCAGAACCCAGCAGCAAAGGTGCAGATACTGGAACTCCCGGACTCACAAAGAATAAGCGCGGCTTTCCTCCGTGTGCGAGTTATTCTGCTTTTCCAGCCCTGGTCATGCCAGGCCCTGAGCCCAGCGCTGGGCAAGATCCACAGCCGGACCTGCTCTACCGCACACTCGCGCGTGAATTTCCCCACGCGTCACAAAGCAGAGAGCGCAGTTGTGTGCTCCAGGAGTTCCGGGCCTCCTGGTCTGTGAGCGGACTTCTGGGTGAATAACAGGAGCATTGGCAGGGAGCAACCAGGAACGATTTGCTCCAAGACTGGAAGGGTCCGGCGGGGACTCTCGACCATCTCAATTTTATTTTTCAAAAAGCCAGGAAATAAGTGATGACTTTGTTTACTTTTGTGTTTCCTTCCTTGCTTTAAAAACTTCATTTGCTCCTTGAAAATGCTCTGGTCAGTAATCAGCTTGGAGTATAATTTAAACAGCATTTTCATGGCACTTTGGAAAGGAGGAGTGATCATTTTAAATCCTCCAGAAATGAAACAAGCTTGTTCTATTTCGATCCTTCTGAAAGAGGCATAAGGGGAGATTTATGAACGTTAATTTTCCACTTTTGATGCCCTCTGGGGAGGTGCTGGCATCTTTCAGACACATCCCCAAAGCCTCGCTGAGGGTCCTGAGGGCCCGAGGGGAGCCGGGAAACTGTTCTGCTTGGTGCGGTCGATGGTCCAGTCCACCATGGCAATGCTGAGCGCACCCGGGACTGCCACGGAGGCTCAAGCACTCCTGTAGGGTCCCCTGCTCGGACGGAGCGGCCTACGGAGGTCCCCTCACCCCTGGGGGTAAGGAAGAAGACTCAGGAGGCTGACTGCCCTCCAGAAAGGGATTTTGTGGGGGTTTTTTAAATTATTGAGAGGCAAATTACGTTGTTCCTTGTTACTTTGATCATTTAGATACCTTCTATCTTTTGAAATTGATACTATTCTCAGAAACCAGATGTCCATGAATGCATTAGTTATACATCTATGATCAACGTGTGCAATCTTTAGGGCAGCACACAGCGCCCTTCATATTACATTTATTAGCTTCAATGACGCATTGACCATTAAGAGTATTACATACTCTGCACCTGAAAAAAATCTATTACCACGAATAAATATACAAACTATACATCATCTACTCCAACAGTACAAAGTAGCAGTTTATTTTAGACAGTGTGAGTTTTGTCAGCAGGGAATTCCCTGAAGAAAAGAAAAACAACCCAGCATAATATTAATTACTGGCACCATCTGTGCAAAACAATAGGAAAAGCAGTATTTTAATACAATGACTTCATGCATGTCAGTTATCTTCCACACTAAATGCTGCATTTCTGTTGATGCTGTTTACCTGTCTATTCATTTAAATAATGGGTGTTCTTACAGAGGTTAAATCTATGAATAAATAAATTAAAATTGAATATAATGAAATATTTAAATAGGTGTTACATGAGTCTGATTTGTTCTCCAAAACTATATCCCGTGTGCACGTAGGGATACACAAATTACTGCACCATCTGCTAGGTTTTACAAGTTGCGGAAGAACTTTCTTTACACATGAAAGGCGCACTGTGGACTCTTTGTAGTGGAAAGCATTATGCAGCTGAAAAGACTGAGACAATTGGTCTGACTCATTCCTGGCAATGGTCAGACTGGAAGGGTCCCTTCAAAGGACAGGGGCAGGGATCATCACAAGAAATCATTTTCTATTTAAATTCTGAGCTGTTAAGGTAACATTTGTTAATTATGACAATAGATGCTGCTCCCAGCACCAAAGGACTCCCTTTTCCTCTGTCCTTTTAAGCCACCATAACCCGCCACCTGGTACATTCTTTCCACATTCACTTTCACTTCTGGCTTCAGTAAATATTTACTGAGAAAAGCACTGAATTCTGTGGTGGAGAAGTGGATGGTAAGGAGAGGCGCTGTCTTCCGGGCGTACCAGCGACGCTCTGCTGGGTTCGTTTAGTGCACACGCGGCCCAGACCGCACTGCCCCGAGTTCTCACCACAGAAGCAGCCTTCCCAGTTTCAGGGCGCACACAGTCCAGCTGCTAATCGGTTTTGCTGGGGAAAAACCGGAACGTTCCGTTTGGAGGTCTTTTGTTGCAATTACCCCAGTCCCTTCATTACATAACACTGGCTTGCCGTGATCAAATTTCCTCCGTTCACCATGCTGTGCTCAAAGCTAAGAAAGAAGCCTGCAGCCTCCAAGTCCCAGCAGCTTCTACAACAGTAAAACTGTGCTTCCCTCCCACCAACTGCCTCAGTGAAGAAGAAAACGATAGCATAGTCGTCATGGCTGATTCCTCATCCATTGAAGGAAAGAAACTAGGAGAGGTAGCAAGCATGTCGACCTTTTACAAAGAACATGAATAACCACAAAATGGGCTTACATGCAAATAAAAATTAAGACATCCCCAAAGCCACTTGTAGTGAGGAAAAGTAAAATTAGGTAGCGCAGGAAAAAATTCCCCGCAATTGTGAGACAAGGTGTGGTCAAAAGTGTGGGGAAGTAGGCAAACGCAGTTGCGGTGAGAGAGAGGGGATAGGCGCGCAGCTCTCTGGGAGGGAAGCTAGCAGCTCAACAAACTTCAGCGCCCCTGGTTTTTGAGCCACTTTTTTTTTATCTGAAAAAACCCATCCATCCTTCAGTGATTTGTGGCCACATGGAAAGGAGATGTAGGTCTCTTTTTTAAGCCATATACTCTCTCAAAATACAGAAACAGAAAAAAATAACCCACGCTGGTACAAACCAACAAATGTATAATAAACTTCCAAAACACTAGTAAATCCTCAGATTCCAGAACTATAAAGAAAGTTAAAACTCCGGCAGGAAAAGTAGATAATGATACCCACGGGGATTTTGATGTTTTCTCTGATGAATAGAAGATGTAACCTTTGGCAAAATGAAACAGAAACGGGGTTGAGATTCTGATGTAAAATTTCTAGCCAGCCTGCAGCCCTAAAAGAAAGGGGTGAAACGCTTTCTGCCCATTGGCCTTTCTCAGTAACTGAGATGTCTGTCCAGCTGTGGGCAGGGAAAAAGTCCACTGGAAGAGCCTGAAGGTGCAATCCATTAGTCACCTATATTTTCAGTGATAGAAACCTAAAAAGTTCCCCTTAAGCATTAAATGTGCCTTTCTTTATGAAATTGGTAGCCATGGAGACAACTCTACAGCTTCTAGGGATGAGTGGGGGATTAGATGAAGATGCGAGGTCTCTACTGCACAGCTGGACTGAAGTCTAAAGCCAGGTGAAGAAGCCGGCCAGACCACTTCCAAGGCGTGTGCAGAACCAACCCAATCTGCGATGAATCCGCAGACAACTCAGGTAGGAAATAGCACCCGAAGAACAGGAGAACACTAGACAATTTAAGAGCTTATTATTATTGAAAACAGTTTTCAGTGATTTAGGAGCTCAAAGAAGCGATAGAAATCTAAATAAAAGAATAAGATAGCACAAAAAGTATTCAACAGATTTGCAGAGTGAAGCAGAGTAGCTGGAAGCGAAGAACCCATGAGAAATGGATAACCCCAGGGACGCTGCCAAAATGATGGACAGAGAAGGAGCAAGTGGGAGGCCGACCACAGGGAGAGGGAGCCCCAGTGCAGCCCCAATACTACAGACATAGGAATCTGGAGAGAACTGCGGCGGCGTGGAGGAGGACACAGAAATACTGTGAGAAGAGGAAGAGAAGAAACATCCTTGGGAAGCACTCGAGAAAATGTGCCGAATCCGCAGAGCCCTGTTGGGTTCCTTAGACTGAGTTCTCAACAAGGACAACAGAGGGAAGGTTCTCACACACACTCTCGCCTGGGCCCCTTCCCGTTTTCTTGATTCGGTCTTAAGATTCCTCATAGCGTGCTGACGCTCACAGCCGGAAAAGAACTGTAGAGCACACCAGTCCACTTCCGCTCCCGCCAGCTGAACTCTATTCTTTAAAAGTTCCTGTTAGACACAGGTGTGGTGGTGCACACCTGTAATCCCAGCCCTTCTGAGGCTGAGCCAGGTAGGAGGAGCGCCACGAGGGCGAGGCCCGCCTGGGCTACACAGTGAGTTCAAGGCCAGACTTAACTACACAGTGAAACTCTGCCTCAAGTTCCTGGTAGAGCTCCATGTATTATTTTTACTCTCCTCCATACAATATTATTATAAAGCAAGGAACTGTATTGGGACAAATTAAATGAACTGGAGGAATCCGTAAATGCATGCCACTTAAAAATGACTGTAAAATTAGGTTTTTGGCACATGGACTGTAAAATTGAGGGTTAAAATTCACAAAGTTCTAGAGTATACTGAACACAAATCCCTTTAACAGTGTCTCTAAGTTCTTAGCTTCATTGTAGAGACACTAGAATTGTAGGTAAAACACAGTTGTTCATGAAAGAAAGATAATATAAAACTCAAACTAATAGGGCCATTTTAAAGGAAAGGCCTTGTACTTTTACATAAATTTATATATAATTTCACAAACCATACGGCCAAACAATAAAAATTTATATATTTGAGTTTATATAAAATATTTAGCATGAGTGTTACTAGGCAATATCCAAAAAATTTAAGTTTTTTTTATCCATGGACATGGACTCTTTATCCGTGTATTTAGGTGAGCTTTAATTTCTTTCAGTAAATATTATAGTTCTCATACAAGTCTCTCACCTCATTAAATAAATTTACTTTTAGGAATTCTGTTATTTCAGAGACTATTGCATATGAAATTGCTGTTTTGATTTTTTTCTATTGTTCATTGGCAGTGTATAGAAACAAAATTAAATTTTGGGCATTAATCTTACCTCTTGTGACTTTCCTGAATTTGGTTGTCAATTTTAGTAGATTTCTCATGAATTATTTGAGATTTGTATACATAGGATTCTGTCATCTCTAGAGACAGTTTTAACATTTTTAAATAAAGGTTTGGAAACTTCTTTTTCTTGTCAAATTGCTGTGGCTAGAATTTCCAGATCAATATTGAATAGGAGCAGTGAAAGAAGTTATCTGTAAGGTAAGTTAGTCATGGTCTCAGGGAGATGGCTTGAGGTTTCCATCATAGAATATGATTTTAAGTATGAGTATTTCATGGTGGACTGATTTTTCAAAGTAAAGATTGCTCTGTGTATTTTAAAAACAGCACAAGATGTAAATAAAAGAAACTACTCAAATACTTTAAAGGCATTGACATTAAGATACTCTAATACATTCAGATTTTGCTGAAGGAGAATAGAACCATTGATTAACACTTTTAAACATTGCCAAGTATTCTCCTAGTAATTACTTTAAGTGTTTAATACATGACTTTGACTTCTCAAGATCTATGTTTAATTACTATCTGAATTAACCGAGACATTGACCAATAACAAGGCAGGGAAGTATAGGAAATAAAAAAATAGTATGATTACTTGGATTAAAAGAATTTCTACTAAATTAAATTCTCATTTGATTTTTAAAAATCCAGTAGTATACAAATCTGAAGAGCATATAATTATAAAAGTCACACCTACAGTATATTGAAAAATATACAGGAAATATAGAATACGTGCACTAGAAAAACAACCAATTCTGACTGCCTCACTGGGCTTTACAGAAATCCAGGCCCCCTGCTATTGGACCAGAGCCCTTGGGGACAGGAAGTGGATGACTGGAAGACCAGGACAGGAGGAAGCTCAGGAAGGAAAATGAGGAACTGAGGATGCTGCTGCACACGAGGGAGGGAGAGCCTGGCCAGTGTTGTCACCACGGCCACATTGTCACTACCTCTGTGGCTACTGCTACTGCAAACACCCTGACCCTCAAGTGCCTCAGATTCCTGCTTTGCTCCTCTAGTGTCAGAGCCCTGGAAGCATGCGTCTTGCTGGCTGAGCTTTTGTCTCAGGCAGGTCAGGCAACACGAGCAGCTTATGGAAGGAAAGCTGGGACCCTGTGCTGAGCTGGACGCTTGAAGTTAGTCTCCAGCCAATGGGAGCAATAGCGGAGAAGAATGGATTCAACAAAGAGGAATCAGGGAGAATTTATGAAAAACAATGCATGCGCATTTAAAATATACCCAGAAAGGTGCAAGCAAGTAGAAGCAATCACCAATGTGGAAGGAAAGGAGTAGACTGAATGGTGTCTTTAAAATTCTTTAGACTAAAGTGGATTTTTGCATATTTTTATGATGAAGCATTCATGTATGGCCTGTGTATTTTTAGACATATGTTTTAAAATTAAATTTAAAAAAGAACTTTCTCCTTTAAGAGGGAGAACTATATACCCACAGCACTTTTATATTTTCATGGAATAATTGATGAAAACCTTGCTTCAGCAAAATTCAAGGGAGGAGAAATCTTCCTGGGACTGTAGAGATTTCACTGTTGGCTAATCTACTTTTTTTCCCCCTTGAAATGCGTTGGCTTCATCTACCTTTAGAAGTTCCTTCTGTTGAAAACTCTGGATGATTTTTTTTTCCTCTGAAGCCTGCCAGATACTTTGTAGTCAAATAAATTGTCAGAAAAATTGCTGTATCTAGAGATTTTGCTGTAGTAAAAATGTGGCCACTGCCTTCTCTGAGGTACTCACCACTTGGGATTTTCTATAAAATTCATTAAAAATAAAAGTTGCACTATATTATTTTTAATTAATCACACTCATAATTTAGTTTTATACATGTATTGTGTGTGCATGTTTTTGGGCATGTGCAAATATGTGTGTGTGAGAGAGAGAAGCAAACAGAGACAAAGACAGTCTCACTCCAACTCTGTAAAGCCGAAATAACTATTTATATTCTAAAAGAAGCAACCTGGATCTTAAAACTGAAATTTATACCTTTACTAGTAACACTTCGTATTAATCTAACACTACAACTGGAAGTAATTGTCTACAGCATGCCCTGAAATGAGATTCACACTGGAGGTCTTTCCCGGGGGACTTATATATTCATTCACCTTATCTGATCATTTATTTATCCTTTTCGCAAACCATACGGCCTCCTCTTTGGCAGTTTTAATGCTAGACAATGAGAATTCAGTGCAAATCAAACACGAGAGAGAGGAGAGACACACAACTGGCAGGTGATGATGTAATACAATGCAACTACTGCCAAGATTTCCAGGAAGACCTGGGCACTTGGAAGGCAGACAATTTCTGGACTGGAGTGAAGATCTGGTGGGGTCACTTGGGTGTGTGTGTTAGTCAGTTTTCTGCTACTGTAACCAGTACTCGAGACAACCAACTTCTTTGGAGAAAAGGTTCCGTGTGGCTCAGTTCTTGAGATCCTAGGCTTGGACCAGGTGGTCTCATTGCTTTGGACCTGGAGTGGGCAGCAAATCGTAGGAGATTGTGGCAGAGCAAAACTGCTACCCTTCTTCAGGACATGAAAGGGAAGAAGTGGAAGGAGTTAGGGTCCTACAGTTCCCTTGAATACCACACCCCAATGACATCACTTCCTCCCACTAGGCCCCGCCTCTTAAAGGTTCCACCACCTCCCAACAGCACCAACTTGGGAATCAGATCCTTTGCACATGGATGTTGGGGACTCTTAAGATCCAGACCGTAGCTATTTGTCAAGGCAGGAAACCTGACTCGAAAGGAAGTAAAGAGACTTTAAGTAACAGATGAATTGATAGATTGTTGTCTCCTGGAGATCCTGGAGCAACAAAGCAGGGCATTTTAGGAACATCACTGTCTTTAATGGTAGGAAAGATTGCTTGCCTCATGCACGACTGCAAATTGCTGAAAAAGGACCTCTAGGGGACACCATGGTGTGATGTCCACTGTCTACTCTGCTTCTCTCTGGGAACTGTGACCTTAATTCCACTTGCAGAATCATCTCCATTTCCCTTCCCAGGTCCTTCATTTTGCACACACACACACACACACACACACACACACACACAGAGAGAGAATTTCTGAGATAGTGCACAGGACCCTGGACCAACCACAAGTATCCATTCCTTTAGCCACAATAATAGTTGATAACTGGTCAAAACATTTGCATGTGACCCTACCCAAACTACAGCAAAACTTGTTTGTTAGTTGGAATGAAAGAAATGTTTACTTTTTCTGCGAGCTCTGAAATCAGAGCGCATGTTGGGGTTGGAGCTCCAGGCAACCTCTTGCACCATGTGATGCTTGATACCAAAGCCAGGATGACAGAAGGTAGAGTAAAGAGATGGAGACAAACCAACTCCTAATTATATTTTCTAGGACCTCAATCCAGTCTTACAATTTTATGTGAGCCAATAAATTCCCTTTTTCTCCAAATGAGTTTCGGTTTTTTCCTTTCAATTCTGACCAACAGTCCAACTGATGCTGTCCCCAAAGAGGAGCAGGAAGGTGGAAAAGAAGAAGAAACTAGTATTTAATGAGCAACTATTCTCCACCACCACCTCCTGAGATTAGTCACTTTAAAAAAGGTTTTAAATAAAGAGCCAATATTCCAGGAAACTCACTGAAAAATATCTATCTTAGCCCAAAGGCCATCCCAGTTCCAAATCCTGTTTATTTTCCATCATGCTGTGCTATCAGTCTGGGGATGAGTCCAGCCTAGCACTTACTGAACTGTGTTTCAGGGAAACACAGCAGAGAGGCCAGTGTTCTATGATATGCTCTTCAATCTTATGTAAAGAAAAGTTCTATTTCTTTGTATAAACTCTTTACTTTTTTTTTTTTTTGGTTTTTCTCTGGTACCGGGAACTGAACTCACGACCTTGCACTTGCTAGGCAGGCGCTTTGCCGCTGAGCTAAATCCCCAGCCCCATAAACTCTTGATTTGTAAGAAAGGTATTAAAAACATTTATGTGATGTGCTTATTCTATGTCTTATGTGGTTAAAGGGATCTGACAAAAGATCACCCATAGCATCAATTAAAGATGGTTAAAATTGGGCGGTGTTTTCAAACTATACTACGTATTGATCTATTGCTTTCATCTGAGGATTTTAGTTCATTGTTCCAACTTTTCTGGGCTATGTTATTCCATATACTGCTATTACAGATTCATACTATCCATGGCTACACAGCAAACAAAGAGAAGCTTTGAACAAAAAACCAGACTCTAGTAGTTCTTCTACTTGCTACCTTTAGCATCTCTGGGGCACAATTCCTGACACGCTGGACTTGATGGCAGAGAGGCTTAATTTGGCTCGCAGTTTAGTCCATAGTCCAGTGGCTCCAAGGCGTAGACATCCTGGAGGAGGGCCAGGGTGGAGCAGGGCTGCTTGGCTCATGGCAGCCAGGGAACAGCAGGGGACAGTGTCAGAGAGGAAGGAGCGCAGAATCAGGTACAGTACCAAAAGTCACATCACCACCCACCAGACACACCCAAAGGTGAGTGCTACTAATCTCCCATGGGACTCACATGCCAAGCAAGTTAGCACAGCTGAGCTTCAACCACCACAGTTCTCAAAGAAAACAACAAAGAAAATTGCAGTGATTCCAAGGGAATACGATTAACGATGACTGTAAATTCCCAACACAATTAAGGGCTGAACTGTTCATGACTAAATAATTGAATTAACTTTTGGGGAAACTGGTATATATGAAACATTAAAATATTAAATTGGTATTACTCTTTTCACTAAAATTTACTTGTGTAAATTAGAATTTTGTAATATCCTGAAATTAAAGCCAAATATTGGAATATATTTGATGTGCTTAACATGACGACCTGACTCAGAAACTTTACTCTTTCTATAAAAATATGTAAAAGGACAAAGAAATGCTATTTTCATAGGAAGAAAGGGTAATTTTATATCATGTTAGGAAAATAAATAATAATTATAATTTAGGTAGGTACTTTAATTCTTTTTGTCCTTAATTTTTGAAATTGACTTAATTTAATTAAAGGTACAATTACAAAATTTTAAAGACTTGAATAATTTCCTTCCAGAAATCACTTCATCTGAGGTCATGTTTAGCATCGTTCATAGTGTAAAGGAGACTTTTGTTTCTTGTGCCTATCAGTTGTGCGTGGAAGAAAGCATGCTGGATTCTTCTAGTCATGAGTGTGTGAGGAGGCTGTTCACAGGCTTCCTATTCTTCTGACCCATTTCTAGATGCTCAGTCACCCAGCCCTGTGCAGAGAAACTTGGGAGTATCTTGTGATGTTGGTGACCTGGGTGTTGTCTTCACAGGTTGAGATGGAAGCAGGTAGACAAAAACGTTGGTTTCTGAAACTTTTGTGCTTTTGTGCAGGGGGTCAGCTGATCTCAAGGGTCAGAGGCCGAGTGGGGCCAGGTTCACAAACCCACAATCCAGGGCCCTGCACTGAGCTCAGTGTTATGCTGTCACTGGCTTGAGACTCTGAATCACTTTTTCATGTAAGGCCCTGTGGTTTCAGTTTGCAGTGGGCTCTGTAGATTGTAGAACTGATTCTGTTTCTAGAAGCTGAGTGCAGATAGTAAATAAAGTGGAAAAAATGTAAGTCTTAAGAGTTACATTCTAGTAGGAGAGAGCAGAAAATGAACATGACAAAATAGGAAATAATTGGCTCTATGAAAGATTCTAGGAGAAGAATTAGAAATGAGAGAGAGGTAGACAAATGGTAGACACACATAAACATGTGTGTGGAGTTTGAAATTTTAGACAATGTATTAGTCAATTGTATGTTATTATAATGAAATACTTGATACAACTCACTTTATAAAGAGAAAAGGTTAATGAAGCTCACAGTTCTGGAGGTGCAAGGACACATCAGCTACCTCAGCTCAGTTCTGCTGAAGCTTTCCCAGGTGGCAGCACTTGCATTTGAAAGAGCTTGCAACACCAAAACAGGAAGGCAGAGAGAGCAACCTCCTACATTTTCTTCCAAGAACATGACCCCAGGACCTTCGTATCTCCTATTAGGCCCCACCTCCCAAAGGTAGCACAATTCCCAATAGCGCCACCCCAAGGACCAGACCTTTGACCCCAGTGGACACTAGGACACTTGGACTGCACCCAAACCAGATGGAGTGACCAGGGAGACTTCAACAAGAATGTGACACCTGAATAGACCCTAGGAGAGTGAAGAAGTGGCCCGACTGAGATGTGGTAGTCTCCTGGGCACAGCACCAGATTGTGCAAAAGCCCTGGGGCAGAATGTACCTCACAGGGTGAGGGAACTCAGCCAGAAAAGATCCATTGGGGTGAGGAGTTGCTGAAGGTGAGGCCAGAGATGGAGGTGGAGGACTTTGGCTTTATTCTAAGTAGGAAGCTGTTTAGCTGAAGGATGACACATTCAGAAAGGGTCATAGTGCAGAGAACAGACCAAGGGAGCAGAATTGCCTGGAAAGAGGAAGCACTGGGAGCAGCTCGATGGAGATCATGAAGGTGGTCACTCCACAGACACTCCACGGCCTGTGGCTCGGGGGTGACCCCTGGACAGTGTTGGGTCCCCCTTATCTCAAGGCTCTTTGTCTTCCTTCTTCTACACATCAGCAATGTCTCCCTTATGGTGCAACTGGGGATCCTTCTAGTCTGTGGCCAGAGAGAGGGGGAGCCCTATCAAGGGTAAGCATTGGCAGTCTAATACCCAAAATGGAAGTAATGAAGAACTGGTATATACCCAAGCCTCAGGGAGAGCTGTCAATTGTGCTTTGAAGAACAATGGACCAGTGAGAAGACAGAGGAATCATACCTAGAATACATGAAGAACTCAAAAAATTGCTGTGCAATAAGTTCCCCAGCCAAAAAGCAGGCAAGCAAAATGAAAAGACACTTCTCAGAAGAAGTACAAATGGCCAATAAATACATGAAGAAACCCTCAGCATCACCGGCCATTAGAGAAATGCAAATTAAAACCACACTGACATTTCATCTTACCCCAAAAGAATGGTCATCACGGAGAAATCAAATACTAACAGAAGCTAGTGAGGCTGCAGGCAAAAGGAACACTTCTGCGTTGTTGATGGGAGTGTAAACCAATACAACCACCATGAAAATCAGTATGGAGATTCCTCCTAAAACTAGAAATTTTATTCAACCCAGCTGTTCCCCTTCTAAGTGTCTTCCCCAAAGAGTTAAAGGCATCAGATTAAGTGATACACGTATACTCATGTCTATAGCAGCACAATGCATAACAGCTAAATCTTGGAAGCAGCCTATATGTCCGTCACCAGAGGAGTGGATAAAGGAAATGTTGTATTTACACATAACGTAATACTGCTCTTCCAAAACAAAAGATAAACTTGAGTCATTTGTAAAAAAAATTGGATGAACCCGAGATCATAACATTAAGTGAAATCAACCAGACACACAAACTTAAATATTGCATGGTTTGCCTTATATGAGAAACCAAATCTATAAATAAAAAGCAAAATGAAAGAGAAATAATATGAAGTAATGAGATAGCTCTTTCTCACATGGGGGGGATCAAGATGGAGGGAGAGAGAAGGGGATAAAAAAGAGAGATGTGTCGTGTGCACGCGCCTACTTCCCACGAGGAGTGTGTCCATTATGTGCTGCACACAGATACTATTAAAGATGTTTTTTTTAAAAAGATAAAGGCCCCACCACTCAGCTCTCTGAATGTCCAAGGGTCATCTGGAAAAATAGATTCCAAGGAAGAAGAACAAGAAAATGATCGGTATGCTGAGTGAATGGGAGCTTCCACCAAGGGAAGAAGAGTGTCTGTGGGTGTCAAAGAAAGGATCTAGGTGCAGCTGGAGCTTTCTGTCCTGTGGAAGATGCACCTCACCTGCAGGAGGGGACCGGGCAGGGTATGCGCATGTACAGCCCCAACAGTCATTCTAGCTCCTGCTCAGCCATCTCCTTGCTCAGCTTCCTTGCTGGTATGAGAGGGCTTTTCTTGTATATTTTATCAAGCCCAAGCTCCCAGTCACTTGTATGATACCTCAGTTTAGCACTCCTCACTGAGAGGATCTGATTGACCTAATTTGGATCAAATGACTAACTGTGACTCAGAAATTTTTGGATATTAAGATTGTGATCAGAACAGCTATCAGAGAGAGGAAGGTAAGATATTTTATTTCAGAAAAGAGATTCTCTGAATGCAGTGTTGACATTGTTTAGATCACCACTAATCATCTAATGATTTGTGTTATATCAGCTACACTAAGAGATTTTGGAGCCTACTTTAAAATTTAGAAATATACACAGACTAGAGTTTTGTTTTGTTTTATACTGGGTTATGGTAAAAATTAATTCAGTTTTCTTCTACTATGACATGATAATTTCCATTTATAAATCATACTACTAATATGGATGATGACATTCAGTAACATGATCAGTGACTCACCTTTTCAATCACATAAACTTAGAAGAAAAATTTGATGAGCTGTAGATATAAAGATGAAGTGTAATTGTATATGTGTTTTCTCTGGGAGTCAAACATTTTTTTATATTGTATCACCATTTAAGGTTTGATTATTTACTAAATCCCTGAACAGCAGAAGCCTTCGCAAGTCCCAGGCATAGAGAAAGGAGGGAACCAAAGTCAAAGGATTTTCTAGTCTTTGCTAGGATTCTTTCAGTAACTTGAGGTATGCACAGCTTGGCTCTACTTCTGGTCCTCTTCTGGTGGTTCTTAATTATAGACATCAGAAAACAGGAGTAGAAATTAAGATACACAAAGACACACAATGCAAAGTTAGGGGATTAAGGGCAGAACTGAAAAATGGCTTCTAGAAAACAGTGTGAGATAAACCTAGAAAATCATCTTCCACTCCTAGAAAAATTTAGAAGGCTACAAGAAAAGTGTTTTCAAGAAGAATGAAATAGTCATCAGCAGGAGAGTTGATCAGGAAGCCCTAATGCTCACTTCCCAAGGAGGCAGCAACTCAACACCACAGCAATCAATTCCCTTTGTGAGAAATTCAGAAACCAGCTAACATGTTCCTCCAGCCCAGCCCAGCACAAAATCAGCTGCCTCAAAGCTATGTAGCGTGAAAATGTGCCATCACTCCTCTTCCTCAGTACTGCACAGTGAGGAGACCCAGATTCTCCCTGGGAAGGCAAAGAGAAGGTAGAGACACGTGTTCCACGTCCAGAGCGTCTTAGCCAGAAACTGCTCACTGATAGAAAAGAGCACTAGGATGAGGGCTACTGAGACAGAGGTAACAATCTGAGCACTCGCTTGCCACTGTTCCTCTTCTTGGTCCAATGAAGAATGAGCAGGAAAAACAAACAAACAAACAAACAAAGAGACCTTATTGCTTCCTCTTGGAGAGGAAGAGTTGGAGCCCAAAGTCCACTTCCTGGGTTCATGGAGGATTCCTGAGTGCAGGAGGGCACTGGTGTCTGGAACATCCTGACTGCCTGGGTCTCCTGACAACAAACTGGAAGTGGGCAGCTGGCACAGCTCTCTAGGACCCAAGGAGCAGTGGTCAAAGGCTGCAGTGCTCAGAGGCTTTTTCTTTGGGACTGGTGGCTCGTTTTCAGGATGACACCTGAAGGCGTGGCTCCTGTCTTGCCTATCTTAGAGTGCTGAACACATATTCCAGTAGCCTGAGGTCACCAAAAGCAACAGAGATCTGGATGGACTCTGGCAGCTACAGAAAAATTTAGTATTTCAGACAAATGTGAAAAGGACCAAAACATTAAGAAATCATGAAAGCCATCCCACTACTTGGGATTTCATTCATATTCCTAAGAACACACAACTACTGAAAATGTTTGAGACACTCCAGAGTCTCTAGCAGGAGTCATGGTTGAAGGTTTTCTGTATAGAGAGCCAACCTATAAACTGGGACAAACTGGTGTTTCTTGGTGGGAAAGGTTGGGTGAAATACACCCTGACCATAGCTTTCTAATGCAAAAATGTACTTGAGCATAACAGAAGAAGGCTGTGCATCACAGGAGCTATGCTGGGGAGTACAAGAAGCAATCTTTGTGATCACCCACTTGGTAGATGGACAATAAGGTGTGTGTGTGTGTGTGTGTGTGTGTGTGTGTGTGAAAATATCAAAAGGTGAGTTTACGCTCCATGAGTTTACCTTCCACCTTCCACTCCATGTTACATTTCTGTGCATTTACACTTTGTTTTATTAGATATTTTCTTTTGATTTTTCTTATAGAATAAGCCCAACGCATCACAATGTCATATGCAAATCTGCCCTAACACCTTTGGGAGGAGGTTAAAAATGGGTCATCAGGTGACTTGGCTCCCAAAGACTTGGATCATGTAAGTCAAAAATTTAGACGGAGCAAGATATGACAGATAGAGAAGTAGAGAAGACCTTGATTCAAATGAGGAAGAGAACAAGGATGTAAATAAATATTTGACTAGTCAAATGCTAGAAAATCTCTTAAAAATCCAGTGTTAGAATTAGGTTGGAAAATGATTTTGTGTTCTTGCCAGGGTGAAAGCTATTGGCAGAATGCTAACACTGAACTCAAGGCTAGACATTTGTAATGGATGATTTCCTACAAGATATTGTGAAATACTCTGATAACGAAATATAAGTAAAGCATTCTATATGCACCAGTACTGATACTCAAGAATATATTTATCATGACACCTCACTATATGAACTAAAAGCCTTCATAGATCTATTATATATAGCAAGACTTTATTATTCTAATAATCAGAATCTAAAGGATTTACGGAGAAATGACAGAGGTGGTGTTGAGATTTTTAGAACAACAATGACACTGAAGACATTTGGTTTCTTTCAATATTGCCTTTCTTTTGACAACAAAAAGACCCACCAAGAAAGAAAAAAATCTGATAACTTGGCTGCTATTCACTCATTGTTTGAAAACTTTGTTTCAAACTGTCAAGCAATTTATACACAATCTGCATACATGACAATTGATGAACAACTTGCATCATTTCGTGGTTGTTACATGCCAAAGAAACCAGATGCAAAAGTATTTCACACCTTGAATTTAGAAACGTGTGCTGGGACTCAGCCACCAAGTGTTTACTCGTGCAGTAATAAATGGTATGATGTTATGAACAGACTTGTTGCACCTTTTTCAAAAAGTTACCAAAATGTCATATTCCACAACTGGTTCACTAGTTACCTATTGATGTTACACTTGCTAAAAGAACACTAGTTGACCAGCACAGAAACTATTTCCAAGAACAGAGCCAGGATTCCCTAAAACTGTTGCAAGTTTACAACCAAAAAATGTATAGTACAATCTGGATTTCAAAAAGACATAGCATTGGCTTCATATGTGGTGAAGAAAAACAAAGGAATATTTTTTAGTGTACTGTCAATGTTATGCCACATGAGAAGACTGATAGCAGATCTTTGCTGTGGTCTGGCCACAGCAGGTCCAAGAGATTCCTGCAAGAAGGAATGACGCAGGTGAAGAGACAAACAACACAGACACCAGAGGTCCTTCTGGTGGGCCAGGGGAGCAAGGATCCTCTGGCACAGAGAAATGATTTTACTTTATTATGTACTTTTGCAATTACAGGTGAAATTGTATCTTAGATACAATGAGGTTTCTGTTTTAGTTACAGATTCAGACATGGTTGACTGACCATTTGGCTGCAACCCTGGTGGGAAATCAACTTTTCTAAAGCACATAAAAGGAAGCAAAAAGATCAGTCACTAGGTGTTCTTGATTAGGT
>NW_004955417.1:28789323-28823779 GCF_000276665.1 Chinchilla lanigera
ACAAGCGAAGCCAGAAAAGGTCACATTTTGTAGCAAAATGAAAGATAGAGTAGATGTTGTTGACAAATTATGCAGCAACTATGTTGTCTCTTGAAACACAAAGCATTGGCCAATGGTTGTGTTTTAACAGATCCTAAACACGTCAGGCATAAATATGTATGCATTCACACAAAATTACAAAATACACAAAGAAACAGGGAAAGCTGGCCCAATGAAGGAAACAAAATTAATCTCCAGAAAATGATTCCTAACAAGCAGAAGGATAAGAGTTATCTGATAAACAATTCAAAATAACTTTCACACAAATAATCCCATAAGTTTTTTCATCACAATTCTAAATCTCTCCAAAAGAAATTTAAAATTACCAGAGCACAAACTAGACAAATCGTGATGTCATGTCAGCTCATTCCTAAACCCATTCTTTAATACTGTTATAATCCCAGAGGTCTTTGAACTAACAAGTTATGGCAAATGAGTATTACCCATATATCCTCTTTTACCAAACTTAAATCTATTCATGCCTCTATAGATACCTTCTCACAAGCACAGGAAAAGTATGCATAAAAAATAAGAACACCAACAAATAATAGGAAATATGAAAAGAAGTAAAGAGAAATTTTGGAGTTAAAGAATAACAGAATTGAAATTTTTACTAAAGGGTGGACTCCAGCTAGATGATCCAAGGAAGTCCACCTGGGCTTGTTATAGTCCTATTGTTAAATGTTAAAGACAGTGTTTTGAAGGAGAGGGAAGAAAAAAATTCCTCATGTACAAGAGAGCCTTTCTCCACATGTACCTTGCAAGCCAGAGGAAGTGGGTGAAACATTCAAAGTGCTAAAAGGAAAAAACAACTTCCCCAGAAGGACACTATATCCAGCAACACTGACAAAATTAAGGAAAAATTAAAACTGCCCCAGATAAACTGTAACCAGGGAGCTCATCAAAACAAAAAGGGCAATAAGACTGGAAGAGGAACAAAAAAGATGAGACAGAAAAAACCATTTACAAAATGAGAATAATACATTCTCTTTCATCAGTAATTACTTGTTATGATAAATTTTTGCTATTTGATATTCTTTTGCCATGTGCATATACCGCTCGACAGAATTTTAGCAATTTTTATGCTCATAGAGCTACTTACCCTTTGAGTAAATTCTTCAAGTGCAGTGCAGTCAACTGCATCTCATGGAGAACATTGCTCCTCTGCTTTAGATGAAACAGATAAAGAGTATTTTGGTTTTGCAAAAGGTAGGAAAGCTAATTTAATAAGGAGTAAAGACATGAAAAGTAAGAAAAAGCTAAGCTTTTCTGTAAAACCATGGAAACTATGCCTATTAGAAGTAAAATACTTTCTGTGAGAATAAATGGGCTGCAGGGAGAGGATCCAAAGGGAAAGAAAGGGCCAAAGCTTTAAAACATTTGGATCATGGTGGGACTGGTGGAAGAGAGACAGGATCTGTCCATGATGAGGAAGAACTTTCAGAACGCTGGTGATCGGTTTAAAAGCTTAAGTGTTCTTTTTGAGGCATGTGCCTCTATGCATAGGAGGTCTACTATATAGGACAGCTTTCTTTTGTGGATGCCAAAAAAGGGTGTGTGTGCAGTCCTGGTGGAGGGTGGTAAATGGAGCCGGTGATGTACTTTGCCTCCTCCTCTGCCTTGCACGTGGACAGCACAGACAGGACATGTCCATTGCAGAGACACATTATTCAAAACAACTTAGGATAATCAACACGTGATGAGGAAAAAGAGTGTTTGGTCCAAAACTCTAAAGAAAGAAATTCTTAAAGATAGTGAGCTTCTGGTTTCATTCTTAGGTTATACTTGCTTAGAATTAAAGAAACTGAATTATGATCAAGACTGCAACCTCACTGTTAACTGATGTAGCCTTCAGCACAATCATAAAAACAGGCCTCCTTCACAGAGCACAGTTCCTCAGTTAGCGTGTTGGGCCTCTCCCCAGTCTGTGGTTTCTCTACACGCTCCCACAGTTACTTCCCATGCAGCACTCCCTTCAGACTTCTCATAATGTCAGGTCTGTGTTCTTTTCTTGAGCATGGCTCGTTTCTCTCTACTGAAAGACTCCTCCCAGCTTCGCTCTGCTGCTGCTCCTGGACATCCTTGGTTTTGTTACATCTCTCTGTGCCTGTAACTGTCTCTCTTATCTAAGGTAAATGTGAAATTCCATAGTTATTCTGTGATGGAGACACATTTGTCTTGATTAATTTGGGGGAATTCTCAATCAGCATTTTTTCAAACATCACCTCTGCTCTTTTTTACCTTTCTGAGATTACCATTACACTTTTTATAGTTGCTCCATAGTTCTTGAATACTCTGTAGAGGTTTTTCTTTTTTGGTTTTTCTCTGGTACTGGGAACCAAACTCATGACCTTGCGCTTGCCAGGCAGGCGCTTTTTGCCGCTGAGCTAAATCCCCAGCCCCACTGTAGAGGTTTTTCAAATTTTTGTTTTTCTCTGTCAGTTTTCAAAGTTCCTGTTGCCATATCCTCCAGATCAGGGTTTCTTTCTTTAGCTATGTCTGGTTTGCCAGTGAGCCCATCACAGGTACTTTTCAGTTTAGTTACAGGATTTTTATTTCCAGTGTTTCTCGCTCTCTTTTAGAATTGACATGTTTTCTTACATTCTCTGTTCTTGGATGTTCATATTCTCTACTTTTTCCATCAGAACAATCATCATATTAATTATAAAATAAAGTAATAATCTGTGGTCTAACAATTTTAGCATTCCCACAATAGCTGGCTCTGGCAGAAATCATAGTGTCTTGTATCACTGATTTGTAGAACCTGGTCCTCAGGACTGTTAGTTTAACTGTTGCTGCACACATTTTTATTTGTTTTCTCTTGTCTTTTCATTACCTTCTCAGTTAAGAAGGATGGTTACAGATCAGTGCTGTCTTTGTCAAATGTTGAAGACTAGAATGTTACTCATGATTTATTATTTTATGGCATGAAAATTTTTTCTTGAAGGGCAACTTCTTACCTTTTCACATATATCCTTTAGTAGCCTGATTTTTTTACAAATTATTAAAAATCTTACTCTTGTTTTTGAATGATAACTGATCACACAATTCTAATTTCACAACTTTTTACTGTCAGTGTTTTGAAGACATTGCTCCACTTTATCATAAATGCTAATTTGCTTTCAGATAATTGCTGTTCCCTATTTCTCATTTTCCAAAAGTTTTTTCTGTAATTTAAGTCCAGATTAATTTGCACAGTGACACTAAAATTAACTATGAAAAGTCTTCAAGTGCTCTATGACTTATTTTAATAAATGTTTCACATTCTCTGGAAAAAGATGTATATCCTGCAATTATTACATGAAGTATTTAAATATGTCAATTAGTTCAGATTGGTTAATGGTATTATTAAAAACTTTTATATCCTTCTTTTGTCTGCCTATTCTATCAGTTATTGAGAGAAATGTGCTACAAATTCCAACCAGGCTTTTAGATTGTTTGTCAATTTAATTCTGCCAACATTTAATGATGTGAACATTGTGAATGCAACCACCTGCTTGTCAATTTCTGTTGAATTATTGTAAGAAGAAGCATTCATCTTTTTGATTCAACTATATTGCACTAGTTAAAAATTTCGTTGTAGTCAGAGGATTAGGTTGTTTGGTGTAACAACCAAAGCTTTTGATCATCACTTATTTGAATGGTGCATCTCACTTACTGTTCAACATGGCCAAATATAGAAGAAAATGTAGTGTCACTGACTACATAAACACAGGTAAAAATTATTATTTATATGTTACAAGCAAGGATAGTTGAGTATTACTATTTTAATAAAATGTAATTTATTGGGAGCACATGGGATATAATAGGGATTGAAAGAAAGCATGTAATCAACTAGGGTTATACGTGGAATATTATAGAAAGATTCAAATATATATTTGTGGAAATGCTTAAAGTGTGGTAGTGAGTGTAGTACATTACACGGAAAAAGTGGCTAAAGTAAGGAACATATTATTAGTTCTTTGCTATAGAAGTGAGAGATAAAATTTTAAAACTCTGCCAGACTTCATTCAAAATAACTTGAAGAGAATTTAACAAAGGAATTATGTTCACAAATGTGGACTATTTATAAAAGCTGCCATCATTTTGGCTGGAAAGGGTAACTAATGGGAGTAGTTTCCAGAATGCGAAGGAGTCTTATAGAGTGAGCTTCAGCAGGGAAGGACCCAGGAGTCCCAGGCATCTGATCTCTTCATTCTTCCTCACTCCAATATCTTGCAGAAGTATGATTTGGCTAACTATGCTAGGGGAGAAACACAATGAAAACAGATGGAGAACGTCCTGAGTGTGCGTGGGGTGGGTGGGAAGACATCTATCACAATTTTGATTATCCTTGCTTTTTCCTTCCAAGGAGTCTAAGAAAATGAATATCATTCAGATATAAGTTAGAGAAAAGGTTTGGCATGCTTCTAAACAAGGCAAACATAAGAAAAATAGTAATATGTGCTTCTTGCATATGATGAAAATTCACCAGTAAAATGTTTTCTCTGAGGAAGTAAAAAAGCAGGATGAACCATCCAAAGTTGAGTTAAAAATAAAACAAAATATGAAGTAATCACAGCCATCCAAGGATATGATATGCAAAATAGATGACCAGCTATCAAAAAATGTACAGATGGAACTGCCAAAATTCAACTAAAAAAATCAAAGCCACAAGAAATGAGCAATATATTACAAGGATCATGAAGGAGAATAGATGCCATGTTAAATACAGTAGGTAACAGGGTAGGATGACAAAGGTAAAGAAAGTGCATAAAATTTTTAAAAAGAAAAAAGGTTCAGACATAAAATGACACACATAAAATTACATATGGGAATGAGAAGAAGATACAACACATCTACAACTCGAATCACCAAACAATGAAACTCAAACCGTGAGATAAGAAAATAGAAAATAGACTGATTAGTTCATTCACAGGTACAATTTTCTTCAATCTTCAAGAAACTGCGTCTTCTCGTTAGTCCTTTGGGACCACAGTGGCCTATTGTTACTATCCCTTGACTCAAATTACCCCAGGTACTTCTCCTACCCATTATTGTCAATTTAATTCTGCCAACATTTAATGATGTGAACATTGTGAATGCAACCACATTATTAACCCCTGAAAAATGGTACTTGCCTTAAACCACTCTTGAAATCTTTTTGGTTTATATTATCTCACAAATCTTTATCTCCAGCTATGATTTTTCACACAAACCCTAGAGTTGCATATAAAATTGCTCATTTATTTCCTTTTAGAAGTCCTTTTAGAATAAACTTGTAAAATTTTCTAAAACGCTGTTTCCACTGTAGCCTGCCCTAGGTTAAGTAATGAGGAATGACAACTCTACCCATGCAGGTTCATCTGTTTCAGGCAACAGACCAAGGTATACAAGCAGATGATCAGTGGAGAATGAAAGTAGCATTGACAAGCAACTGGGTGAGTTTTGGGTGCTGATCAGACCCTTGGATACCTGTTGGGGGTTCAACAAGGATGAAATAAAGACAGAGAAAAAACTTCAAGGTGCAGAGAGGGTCCAGAGAGTCAGAGATCTTATCAAGTGAAGACCAAGACTCTCCAAACTTAGCATATTTTATTGAGCACGCAGCTTTCCAGGGGGCTCTGGGCAGATCTAGGGAACAGCAGAGTGGAGGGCACTGACATGCAGAAGGTCTAGTCAAAAACAAAGCGTTCTTGTGTGCATGCACCATATATTTAAGTGAAATGGATTGAACATGCATGTGTAAATGCCACATTATTTCTCTGTGAGAAACTGAAAGTGTGAATAAGGACTAAAATGTATGACAGGTACTGTGAAACAGGAAGAAAATGTTCAAGTGGGGAGGTCAACAAGGAAGGGGAGAGGGGGAAAGGAAAAGTAAAAAAATGAGAAAAGAAGGACAAAATAGAAGCAAAGCTTTTGTAGATGGGGAGAGGAGGAAGGGTGAAGGGAGGAGAGAGGTGTTGGCCAAAAAGAATGAAGATCTGTCATGTACAGGTATAAATTCGCCCTGAGGAGTGTGATCATTACATACATCTAAATATCTAAAATGCACCGATAAAATCTGATTTAAAAAATGAAATGAAATCTAAAATGGTGAAAAATATTAATTGCAGGTGCCTAAAATTCTAGCCATTGAAGAAAGGATATTTCAACTAAAACTTTAAAAAGTAATACCCATAGAAGGAGGACTGACAAACTGTGTACCTTAAAATGAAGACCACCTGTTTATCAAAAGTTCCCAGTTACATGTTCCAAGAAAGACTGAATATTTAGAATATGTAAAGAATTACTAAATGAATTACTAAATAAAACTGAATTAACATTTCACATAAGAAGAACTAAGAAACATAAAGAGTCAATAAATATATAAAACTATGCATAATTTCATATCAGTGGAATGAAAATTAAAACAACAATGTGCTATCATTTTACATATTTTATATAGAATACAGGGAAATTAAAAGTTCAAGAATAACAAGACTGCTGAGGAAAAGAAAAGTGACAGCATTGGCCCTGGAAATGTAAAATTTCTACAGATGCTTGGGGAAATTATTAGCCTATAGTCATAAATCATATGCTGTGACACAGAAACTTCTTAGCTGGAGATATTCTTACACAGGTAGCAGAGGGATACCCAAAAGAAAGTTCATAACAACCTGTTCATCATAGTTTCAATGTAAAGAAAACCCACATTTCACCAAAGGAGTGGAGCAATTACTCTGACAGAAGTCAAGATAAGGAGTTAAGATAGGAGGTGAAGGAGGAAACTCTGGAGAAGGACACAGAGTTTGGAAGGTGATGCCCTTGTTTGCTTTCTTCAGGTTAGTGGAGGCACTGATGTTTCTCTCATCATTATCTTCAACCTACCAATGTACTCTCTACTCCCTTGGGCTATATATTTCAAAATGAAAAGATTGTACAATAAAGGATCAAGATACATCCAATTGATCCTCATACAGAAATTAGATTTATTTCTTAAAAAGTAAAACAGTCTTTAAAAATTCTAAATTTTATTTGAAGTGGGTCATTTGGAAGGTTATAAAAGAATGCTATGAAAAGAAGTGTCATTAGAGGATACTGATGACTATAGATTTTGATGGCTGAAGAAGCGCAGTTAGCAGTGGGATATGCAATGAAACAATGGGGTAGGGGAGGTGGGGCAGAAGGAGATTCTGTGGCTCATGAGCTTTCAGTATCTGATACAGAGCCAAGGAAAAGTGATGTGGAAACAAATGTGTTAGGAGAATGGATTCAAAATATGATTTAAAATTTCTCATTTCACTTCATATACCAGAAAGAAGAATCTAGGTACATTTTTGAATGTTAAATTGTGTTTTAAATAAGAGTAAATAGGAGACAGAGCTTTATAAGATATAGAGGCATTTCCTACATTAAAGTGATGAATTGCTCATGACAATATTTCATTGATAAACATCTTCAATTTATCTGTGTAAAATAAACGAAAGAAAACCAGAAAAATTATCTTGGAAGTTATTGAATAAATATTTATATGAAAAAATTTTAAAAATTGAACAGAAATTACCTGCCATGTCCATATATTAATAGATTTTAATATGGAAATCCAGAAAAATATCAATATATTCACAAAGTAGTCAATACAAAAATGATAATAATATCAACAAAAGGACCGTCAATACTCAATGGTTATACTTTTGAAAAATCTAGAAGCCAAGTAAGGATATGAAGAAATTTCCAGCCTTATTAATTTTCTTAGTAACTAAAAAGATTCAAATTAATAGATTAATAACTTACAATACTAATCAACATGGTACCTTGCAAAATGTGTATGTAAACACTGCTGGTGTCATTATACTTGGGGAAGTTACTTAGTATATTTATCAGGCTTGCTAAAATTATTTCTAACTAGTTACCAAGGAATGTGTTATCTGGGATACTGGCTACAAGAAATAGTAATCCCCTCAAGGACAAGATGATAACCATTGTACTTTGTAATGGCATGATATTGGGCCTAAATAGTAATGAGAATAGGGAGGAATATCCCCTGATGTCCT
Source organism: Chinchilla lanigera (assembly GCF_000276665.1). Taxonomy (NCBI): domain Eukaryota; kingdom Metazoa; phylum Chordata; class Mammalia; order Rodentia; family Chinchillidae; genus Chinchilla; species Chinchilla lanigera. The sequence continues at coordinate 28,797,381 of NW_004955417.1, forward strand.
ATTATTTTAAGCAAAAACAGACAGTACACTATGTGGAAACATAATGATTCTGTGTGTGTGACATTAGGTGACTACTCACACAGAAGGAATTACACGCTGATACACAAGCAAGGTGCCTCCAGGAAATACTGGAAGGAAATATAGCATATGCTCACAATAAAGTATTAAGATGGTGATATTACAGGCTTCTTTTCCTGTTTTCAATAATTTCCTTACTAGAGTCCTATGACCTTCATTCTTAAGTATGAAGGCACCGCAGATATCTGTAATCAATCCTCTAAGTTGGCATGTACTATTTGGATGCACTTGTGTGAGTAGAACGCTACACAGAATATTTTCTTGTGAGTATGAGAAATAAATCTCATCCCATTTCCTGTATAACCTTGAGCTGACAAATTTAAGAATACTTTTAAAAAAATAGAGAATGCCCGGTGATAACCTATTTGAACATATCCTTTAAATCTTACATGTCAAATGATCCCACTATAATGATCATCAAAAGTCATTTTCTAAGAGCCTGTGAGAAACTGCACAATAAATGTCACAGAAGCACAAGATTGTGGCAGCTCTGTGAACTGCCACAGAGATGCAGGGAGCGTTTGCCGGGCAAGCGGTGGGAATTGATGGAAGTATTTTGAGTACCAGTTCGCTCCTCAGAGAGAACAGAGCCGGATCTGCGTCCCCGAAATGTTAAACTGAAAATGATTTAGGTTTACATCCCCGAAGAAGTGAGAGTCGCAGGGAAGGAAAGTCGCAGTGACATAAAGGCCTGAGCGACCTGGTGATGCATTATCAACATCTCGGCGCTCGCCAGGCCCTCGCTGTCACTCATGAGGACCCCGGATCCCTTGCGCAATGCGTGACCCGGGCATCACGCACCCACCGGCAGGACGAGACTCATCCCTGGGGTCTCTGCACCACCTGAGGAAAGAAAACATTTCACGGCTTTGAAAGAATTCAGAACTTTCACTTGCAGAAACGTTTGCACATGGTCTTACTTCAAAAGGACAAGGTCTTCGCTGGCTGCCTTAGACCCTGGCTGTACCATTTTTCCTAATAGACAAAACTCAATACCAAGCAGATTCTCCTGTAGCTCATCCAACAATTTCTCATCTTAAAAAATTAGGTTGGAGAGAAAGCCATTATTATGGGGGAATTCTCGGTGTTCTTTTCCTTTTTGTGATATTTAATAAACAATCGCAAAACATACAACATTTCATTTGTTATTTTTGTTATTTTTCCATTCGTGGTTTATAGCTATGTATTCTACATCCATTCATACAAGTACTTACGTGAACTTTAAAGCAGTAGAGAAAACCCGGTGTCCCTACCCAGCTTCTGGGTGCTTTGACTAGGAGCGTCATTCACGAGGCAGCAGAGTGCTGAGCGCTGCAGGGTGCGGGCACCGCAGTGAGCAGAGCAGATGTGGCTCCCTGCCCTCACGCAACTCACATTTTAGTGGCAGAAGTAATGAAAGCGTTGGTGACAAATGCTATGAAGAAAGGTAAACGGGGACAGTATCGGGGATAGAGAACAATGGCGATGCTCCCAGAGGAGCCCCTGCTTTGGGAGCCTTTATGCAGAGGTGTGGTGGTTGAACCGAGGGCAAGGACATTAGGCAGGAGAAAGAGCGAAACACGAGAGTCCTGGGGTGAGTAGTCCACTGCGAGAGGGTTGCAGGGCGAAGGAGAGCGCGTACCGGACGACGTCAGTATGAGGAGAGTGTGAGCAATCTAGATATTGCTGCATTTTCATTCTAACTTAGCTTTGTGTATAAGCTCATCACTCACCCTGTGGAAGGCACAAGGAAACCAAAGAAAGAAAAAGAATTCTGTGAAGTTTTTCTTGAAGGAATGTAACTTAACATATAAAAATTCCATTTGGTTTTTTTTTTTGACATGGTCAAATGTCTCCAAAATGCTTGGTGAGGGGTGCACTGTGAGGATGGAGGCACACACAGTTTGGTGCCTGGGACCTCGTGCATCTGCAGGGCACGAAGGAAAGGATGACTGTCCTGCTGGGTCATCTGGGAGTTCCCAAGCAGGGGCATTTCTTTGACACTTGGTGGTACAGGGACTCTGGTGCAGGAAAGTCATTTAACATGTCTACCCAGTCATTCCTCGGAGGTCTGACCCCCGGGCCGTATTTGCCCCTCAAGTCCACACAGAAGGGTTCATGTATTCCTTTCCACAGGCTGAGGTACCACCCTGGCAGCTGTCAAAATTGTACCATGATTCATTCTCATCTTTCCTCTGAAAATGTGGCGAGGCAGAGGAGTGAGAGGCTGGTTTTAACATCTTGTATCTCTAATATAGGGAGAAGGAGCAGGTCTACCTCCAGGTGACTCATTTCCATCTAAACCAAGTTAACAGCACCCAAGAAGACAAAAAGGAAGAGAAACATGTTTTGCTACGTGTGTGTTAGAATTTTATAAAGTACGCATAATTTTTAGAGCTCCGGCTTACAATAGGGCACTTGAAGTATTGTCTGTAACCTCACACTTAGCATCCTTCTTTTAAGATGTTTATAAGGTTCTTTAAGACATTGAGGGAACCATTACCATTATCTGAGCTTACAGCATATGAAGAATATCATAATACAAGCTATGGAAATGTCCGTATTTCCCTATTTATAAAAAGTAAGATGTAATTAATGCAGAGTCCCTCTGATTTAACAAACTTAAAATTGAAACTCCTCTTTGCCTTTTTATAGCCTGAAATTAGTAATCTTAAGAGCCAGCACAACCCGCTGTGAAAACGGAGACTTACTTAAAACTTTTGCCATAAGCCACATCAGTGATATAGAAATTTACTTCTGAGCTCAACATTTTATTAAAAATTAAAAGGAGAATAAATCTGAATATCATATCAATTACATTTCTACACAGCTATAATTTTGCCTGCAATAAAATTAGTACTTTAAAGGCCATACAATCCACAGTTTTGTACTCATTTACCTTACTTTGTGCTCTCATGTTAACTATTTAGTAATCTACTTGCAACCCAAACTATTTACTTTACTTCACTTGCATACAGATATAGAATATCTGTGGACATAGGGCCAATGCTGAAAGCCTCGGGCATGGTGAACAAAAAACCGGTCCAAAGAAGTATGAACTCTAAAGAGATGTGCGTTACTATGCCTTATATTGTTTCACTACTGAATTTAAATTATCCTAAAACTTTAACCACTTTATCCTCATAGATTCTGTGAGATCTTGGACAGGCATTATCCCTTCCCTTGGAGTAAGAAGGAAATTCATCGTGACATTTACTGGCATTTCACTTCAAATTTACTACTAATATTAGTAGAAATTGGAATGAATTTGATGTACTTCAAAGTGGAACACATTACAGGCCATGGAGAATATCTCTACATTGGAGATAACAATGAAACAAGGAGTTAAAATGTAAAAACATCACGGAGAAAGCTACTTGAAAGCAGTGAGCTTATTAATTTTTTCTTCCCATATGCTTGGTCTATCTTATTATGACTTTTATTTGAATTCAACCTGTGCTGTGTTTTAAAAGACCTTCAGGCTCCCTTCTTTAAAAAGGTTTCAGAGGAATTTTAAGGAAGGATTTGAGAGGGGAGATGGTTTTAAATAATAGGCATGAAATAGGAGAGTGTTTTTAGAGCTAAGTACAGTATGAAATATTTCAATCTTAAATGCAGGAGTAGGGAACAATGTTGTATGTTTCAATCCTTTCTAACAAGGATGATGGTATTAATTTTTAATGTGATCCTCCTTCCACCTCTCTCCTTTCCTGGGTGCCTGACCTTCACTCTCCCAGCCTAAGGCACTCTTTGCTCTGGGTCTGTGTGTGAGGACAGAAAGAAACAGCAGAAAACCTCCAAAGAGAAAGACAGATGCGTGGGGTGCATCCGGCCAGAGAGTCAGAACAGAAGTAGGAAGTAAGGAATCAAACCATTTTCTTGGATAACAACTCTCTAGATTTTCTTCCCTCTTTAACATTAACAACCAGGCCTGTATGGCTCATGCACATAAGGATTCTCCTAGCACAGAGGAGCCATGGCTACCATAGTTAAGGCTCAGCTGAAGTTTGGAAAAAGGAGGGTTAGAAGAGAAAGCCCAGTCCTTCCAATTCTGGAGATTAGTGGAACAGGAAAAGAAGTTGGGATGCAAAGAGCACACTTGGGCTCCATTGGTGTTTTCCGCCTCCAGGTCTGCGTAGGAGAGTAACGGCAAAGGTGGAAGGGAAGCCCCACACCCCCCAACTCCTGCTTCCGCTGCTTCTCTGAGAGCCTGAGGGGCCAGTCGAAGGGCTGTGAGATGCCGAGTGCAGAGAACTGGGGGCTTGGGCTGAGATGCCCTGCTGGGGAAAGATAGCGGGAATGGTAACCACGGCTGAGTGTTCCTGAACACGAGTGATGAGATGCGACCATCAACGTGAGGCCATGCAGTGGACAGTGAGGAGGGTGGGGATGGGACTTGACTCCACCACACAGGAAGTGGAAAGTGGGTTCTGGATTTGGACCCTGAAGGGATGAAACCTGGGTGGCAAGGTCAGCTGGGAGCAGCCCCCCAGGAAGGGAGGAACCCGAGGGAGAGGCCCTTTCAGTAATCCAAGTGTGAACTGCATACTCTCCAACTTTTCAGCCCACAACTGACAGAAGGCAGAGGGTAAGTTCAAGAGGCTGTCATAGAAGGAGTCAGGATCGCAGGTAACATACGGAAGGAAAGGGAGAGGGTCTGAGACAGTCAGATGATCTGGATAAGGAGAGAAGTAATGGACGTGTGCACAAGCGGAGGATGTGTAAAACAACAATCCAGGGTCAGATTTTCGTCATTTTGCTTTTACATCTGACCTAAAGTAAGACTATCTCCACTGGACCATTCTACCCATTGTGTATTGTAGCTTGAGAAAATTAGGTACAATTTTAGGCATCTATTTTAGTTAAGGAAGGATAAGACTATCACATAGTATCCCATTTTTGAGTTTTATAATACTAGTTTACTTCTTCACAGATTCTCTTTGAAAAGCATCTGCCCACTCTTCCAAATTCTTGTGCAGTAGAAGAAACATACAATTAATCTCCAAAGCGAATTAATCTTTAACTTGTTATTTGCCAATGTATTATTTGACAGTAATTTTGAAGATCTCAGTGTTATGTGAAAGAATTCCATGTCAAATAAGCATGGACATCTGCATTCAACACTAAAGAACATAATAGAACTTTAATTCAGAACTTATCAGAGGCGTTGCTTGGCTGTATTCACCAGGCAAACACGTAAGCAGACACCCAAATTGAAAAGGCTTAGCCGAGTAGAAGTGCATCTTTTGATCATGAGCATCCTTAATGTTACTGGACAAGATGGAGTCAGTCACGTGATTTAAGGGCATCGCAATGACATAGCCGCTAGTTCTTTGAGGATTTGCCTTTACGCATCACCCATCCCATCTGCTAAGAATTCACTGTGCAGAGCAAGTTACTTCAGTCAAGGATGGGGTGGTTTGGATCTGTGCAGAGGGGGGATTTGCATCTTCACTCTGGGGCTTTCCAGGTTAGAGTTGACCTCCAACTGGGAGGAAGGAAGTCGTGAAGATGACTTCACGGGTGATTTACCAGGTGACAGCTGTGGGGGCACACATTACTGGAGCCGAATGGCTCACCCGATGGGAAAAGGAATCGGGGAACATTGTGCTCCCTGACTGGAGATGCATTTCCCAGCGACAATCTGACTCTGTGGAAAGGTCTGCAATGTTAGGTGGAGAGCTAAAATTTGTGAGCTGACACCTATGAGCATAAAGTGCAGATCCATTGCATGCCTGAGCCTGAGCCAGCTGAGCTCCTTCTAGGGGCTGCCTCAGCGTGACTCTGAGCAAAGTAATAGTTAACCCAGAATGGCCATGTAATGGGAATATAAGTGCTGCGTTTGTTGTGAGAGATTTGGGGGTGGTTTGCTTTCACATCCATCTTAACCAGCTCTTTCTCAAATCTAATTATCAGTGGAATCCTTGTGTAGGTTGCACTGTCCAGAGCTGTTGCCCTGAGGAACATAGTCTGGAGAATACTGGAACAAGGAATGTTCTCTGAAAGCCATTTCTACCCTAAATGGCCAAGTGTTGCCTCCTGGTTCTTCCAGATGCTGGTAGGATATGTCAACCCACTTTGAAATGAGGTAAAACCCTGAAAATGTCCACCTTCCTCTTTCTCTAGTCAGATGTATGACTTACATTTATTATTTTCTGAATTTTTATAGCTGTATCATTTATTATTTAGAAAGTTAGTGTTATGGTTGATACATTGCATCAACTTGGGGAGTCTAGAGGTTTGGCTAAGTGACTCAGCAGGAAGCCAGTGTGCTTACTTTGTATACATCCTGAGCCTGTGGAGGAGGAGGGCAAAGATTATGTGAGAGCTACACGCCCCTTAGGTGGGGGTAGCCTGTTTACAAACTAAGGCAGGGAAAGAAGCTGCTTGCCGCCATTCCCCCCGTTTGCTCTGGCTGTTTGCTGTTCGGCTGCCATTCCCCTTTGCTCTTGTTGCTTTGCTATCTTCTGTCTTGGTGCCAGCCAAGTATGGACTGAAACCTCCACAAACTGTAAGCCAAATAAACCTTTCCTTCCTTCATTTTGGGCGTTGGGTATTTTATCTCAGCGATGAGAGAAAAGTAACCGAGACAGTTAGTCAGTAAAATATTCAATATATTCAAATATTTAGCATATTTCAAATATCCAGCAAATAGTAACAAGCATATTTCATCTTTCAATAAAAATACATTGCGTAGAAAGCTGATGTCATTGGAGTAGTAGCATTGACTACAAAAATACATTGCGTAGAAAGCTGATGTCATTAGGGTAGCAGCATAGACAACACTGTGGAGTCCTTCACAGTTCTGTGGGTAGATTTTCACAGAAATAATAAATCTGACTGCTATTAAAGCTATTAAAGGAATCTGACTGCTATTAAAGGAAAGTTAAAGCTAATTAATAGATTTCAAAAATATATCTTAGTGGAAAATGAGGATATAAAATTATTTGATTCTTCACTTCTCAAACATACATATCTTTGTGAAATGTGTCTGGCTTTTTCTGTTGAAATCAGTTGATTTCCTCTACTTGTAAGTAGCAAGCATATGGTACTACTTAATCTGGAACAAATAGCAAAACTTACAAATAACTTACTGGAAATATATCAGGAAAACTCTCTCTATTAACTTGTTACTTGCTTTCTTCAGCAGGAAAAAAGACTAAAATGTGTGACATGAGTGTCCAGTACCTAATTCAGGTGTTGCTTAAAAAAGATTAATTTAAATAAATATTGAAAATAATGAAAATAGAATTTACCAAAATCACTTGGAAATCTAGATATCACTAAGATGTACTAGCTTTTCCTCTTTTAGTTTCTTTGTGTATAGAAATATTACCCTATAATTCATTATTTAAGTGAGCTGGAATCTTCTAGAGAACACCTTATATCATAGAATACACTTCCTCAAAACACTTAAAACTGCTGTTTTCCAATGTTTAACTTTGCGTCCTAGCACGTAAAAGCTTCCACGAGTGGAATCTTCAATCTTAACCGTTTGACACTCACACCTGGGAGATGTGACAGTCACACCTGGGACTGGGCCAAGCTCAGACAACTCTGCACATTCTGGTCAATTGGCCGGACCATTCTCTCCTTAGAGAAAGAACTGGTGTAGACACCAGTTCCTTCACTTTTTGTTTTGCTCTAAAAATGTTAGAATATATTTAAAATTAATGTTTGACCTATTTTATGAAAGTAAATAAAAGATGCCAGATATTCGACTTTTATTTCTTCATTCAACAAACACTAATAAGCACCTCCTAGACACTTCCTAGTCAACATGTTGGGATATGAAGAAGCAGAAGATTTAGAAAAGACCTAGAGATAAGTAGGGGAAAACAAAATGAGGTATATATATAGGTATCAGTTCGCCATAACAACAAGTCCATTTCTGACACAAGCTATAATTTAGATGAACCTTGAAAATATCCCTTTACATGAAGCAAACCAGACACTAAGGGGAAATTTTGAGTGGTTGTATTCATAGGAAGTGTGCGGAGAGGGAAAGTCAGAGACAAAGATAGACTGAAGTTGTCAGGGGCTAGAGGAAGGGGGAAATGGAGAGTTGACACTGAAGGGGTGCAGTTTCTGCTCACTAAATTGAAAAGAATTTTGGGAAAGGCAGTGATACACAATATTTTGAATGTAATTGATACCACTGAATTGTACACTTAAAATGGTAAAAATCACAAATCTTATTATGTGTTTTGGGGGTGGGTACTGGTAATTGAACTCAGGACCTTGTGTTTGCTAGGCAGGCATTTGTGCCACTGAGCTATATGCCCAGACCCTATATGTATATTTTTAACACAAAGGAAAACAAATAGTTCTCGCCTTCAAGGCCACTGAACTTTCCTAGGGAAGAAAGAGAATCACATAGATGTTTAAAATACTCACCAGTACTGTTGCTAACAAGAGAGTCAAAATCCACCTGAAAGTGTTGAACAATTGCTTATTAATTAGAGAAATGGCAACTGGGTTAAGCTGGGGTTAGCCGGATAAAGGTCTGGAAGATGGGAAGAACTTCTAGGCAGAGAAAATAAAAAGTGCAAAGGCAGCTGGGCTTCTAAGAACCACAGATATTTAAGCCTGACTAAAATAGAAGGCTGTGTATGTAGGAGGCTAGGGAGAGCTGGGAGATGACTTGGAGAATGACTAAAGGTCATGGATTTTCATGGCATTCTTGGTGACTTCGGCAATGCCTGCCTCTACACACCTTCTTCCAGGAGTAAAATATATTTATATGCAGTGACATATTTTATTCTTGTAAATTTAGACTTTCTGTGACACTCGAAGTGTTCCCAAATGGTACAAGAGTAAGGCGGGGATCCCTAAGGTCCTGCTATGCCTTACTCAGTAAGTAGTTTGGATTTTGTACTAAAGACTATTATTTAAAGAATTCCGAACAATAAGTGGTACGGCTAATAGTTCATTTTTCAAAAGCAACCTTATAAAATTGTGAAGCATGGAAACAAAAATGACAGGGCTAAACCAAGAAAGAAAGAAGTAAAAAGAGAAAGAAACCATGGCTTGAACACAGAGATGAACCTTAGATGTGGATGGGTGAGGTCCCAGAATGATCAACAATTGTATCAAGTGAAGCTGAGAGTAAATGAGAATGGAACCGTGCATCACTTTGAAGACATTTGGAAGATATGGGCGGATGAATGGCAGCATGAGGAGTAAAAGAGCAGTTTGGAGGATGACCAGTTCATCCTGGGGATCTGACTATGAGGTGCCCAAAGAAGATCAAAATAGACAAGGGTTTACGACTCAGGAGACTGCTGGTCTGGAGAGAGAAATTTTGGAACCACTACCAGAAGTGACCACGTAAGGATCTGGGGTTGAGGAAGGTGAGATGTGGAAGAAGTTCAAAAGCAAGACAATTCTATCAGAAATAATCATGGGAAACATAACGCTTAATGAAGGGAAAGGAAGAGATGCCTTTGAAGGAGACTAAGACAGAATGAGCCGAAGAAGCTGGAGGGGAAGGGAAATAGAGCACAAATGCTAAAGGAAGAGCATTTGAAGAAAGGGAGGGTAGTCAGTGGGTCAAATTCTACTGTTCAGTAAGTGTTAAATGTTAAGTAAGATAAGACTGAAGAGCTGAATTTAGCAACTGAGAGATTACAGGTGACCTTGGTGGCCACAGACTCCCTGGAGTGTTGGGAGGTAGAAAACAGACCACAGTGGGTTCAAGAGTTAATACAAAGGGAGAAATTGAGAAGTAGATCATACTCATTAATGTTTTGCCTGAGAAGAGCAGGGGAAAGAGAGTAGCTAGGTGGAGGAAGGTGCACAGTTTCAAGAGAGGATCCAGCAAATGTATAGGTTGGAGGTTAAAAGCTATTAGAGAGGGAGAAATTAAGAGTACCAGTGATAGCAGATAATTGATAAAGTTTCTGAGGAGACAAGAGGGTTGGAATCTAGTGCGGCTGGAGATTAACTGTAGGAAGAATGCAGATTATTTTTGTTTGTGTGCCAGGACTCAGGAGAAATTTATGGTGACTTGAAAGTCTTTAGTGGATGCTTAAATAAATGTAAATTAACAAGGTTATTTGGTGGAGGGGGGAAGTTTTTCTACTCATATGGAAACTACATTTGACTGGCAAGCACTCTAGCATGAATCTTGGGCATTTCAACTATTTGCTTCTAAGAAACTAATTTTGCATTCCCATCAGCAGCAGATGAGTGATCTAGTCTCTCATATCATTGCTAATATTGGGCATTGTTATTAGACATTTTTTTTTATTTCAGCCATTTTTAACATGTATAGCAACTTCTGATTGTGGTTTTAATTTTACCTAATAACTAATGCTGTGGAATGACTTGTCCTACACTTACCTGTACCAGTGAAATGTCTGTTCATGTTTTTTGCCAATTTTGTAAAGAAACTTGGCTCTATTTTTCCATTATGGTTGAGAATTCTCTACATATTTTAGATATAAGATCTTTGTCCCTTATGTAGTTTGAAAACATTTCCTGCACATCTGTAACTTGCCTTTTCATCCCCAGAGCTGGGTGTTTCATAAAAGAAATGTTTTAAAGTTCAAAGAGTTCTGATTTATCAAGTTTTCCTTTTACAGGTTGTAGTTTTGATATAAAATTCAATATTTCTTTGCCTATTTCTTGACCCCAAAGATTTTCTTCTGTTTGTTTTCTAAAAGATTTATGTCTTTCTATTTTATATTATGTCCATGATTCAATTTTGAATTAATTTTTAAAAGGTATATAGTTAGGGTCAAGGATCTTTGATTTGCCTATATATTCTCAATTACTCTAGAACAATTCTTTGATTTCCTCCTTTAAATATCTTTTTTATCATTCTCAAAAATCCTTTGGACAAATTGTATTGATTTCTGTGTTCTCTATTCTGAACTGTTGAATTGATATAAGGGCCTATCTATCTGCTAATACCACATTGTTTTAATTACTGAAGCTGAGCAGTAAGCTTTAATATTTGGTAGACTTAATCCTGACACTATTCTTTTTCTTTTTTAAGATTATTCTAGCTGTTCTGGGATTGTACAATTGGTAAATGTGGGTATGATTAATATTTTCATTATGTTAGCCTTCCAGTCCATGAACACAATATATATATATATCATTGATTTAGTTAATTTTTTTTTTTTTTTTTTGGTTCTTCTCCGGTACCAGGAACCGAACTCACGACCTTGTGCTTGCCAGGCAGGCGCTTTGCTGCTGAGCTAAATCCCCAGCCCCTAATTTTTATTTTTTAATTAGCAATTTTATAACTTCTACCACACAAAACTCACACATTTTTATCAGACTTATCTGAATATAAGAGAGAGTCCCTTAATGTCAGAGGATTGCTATAAGTGGTATCATGCTTTAATTTTGGCTTCCATGTGTTCATTTTTAGTATTTATAAGTTGTTGGGTTTTGTATGCACACTGCATCTGGCAACCTTACTGAACACGTGATTTCTATATTTTCATTGTTTCCTTGGGAATTTTCTCTGTAGACAGTCATGTCACCTATAAACAGAGACAGATTTTATTCCTTCCTTCCCAACTCTATACCACTGTGTTTCCTCTTTCTTGCCTTATTGCAGTTACCTGAACTTCCAGGACTGACCGAATGAGTGAGACAGGGACGTTCTTGGTTTATTCCCAGTCTTAGAGGGAATGGGTTCAGTCATTTGCCGCAGGCGTCATGTTCGCTGTGTGTTCACAAAGATGGTGAACTTTTTCTGCTTTATTTCTTGCTTGGTGAGATTTTTTTAAAAACATGAATGGATATTGATTATTTTTCTCAAATAACTTTTTCCCTGGCAATTGATAGGGTTATATGATCCATTTTCAAAGAATAGAGTAACCTTGTAGAGCTACAATAACTTTTACTTGGCCATGGTAATTGTTTTTAGACATTTCTGGATAAGATTTAAAAATATCCAGTTGAAGATTTTAATGTCCAAATTCATCAGGGATGTTGGTGTACCCCTTTCTTTTTCTGTACTGCTTTTCTCTTTGGTATCAGTATATTATTAGCCTTGTAAAACAACTTAGAAAGCAATTCCTCTTCCTTTATTTTCTGGAAGAGCTTGTGCAAAATTTGTGTTTATTCTTCTGTAAAAGTAGTAAAATTCTCCAGTGAAACTACCTGTGGCCAGAGATCTTCTTCAGGAGACTTTAAAATATAAGTGCAATTTTTTTCATGGGTAGAGGGCTGTTCAGTTGTTTTCTTAATCTTGGTTAGATTTCAGTAATTAGTAGTGGTTATAGAATTGAGCCAGTTTTTCCAAGTTACCCTCAGCAGCAAAGCGCCTGCCTAGCAAGCACAAAGTCGTGAGTTCAATTCCTGGTCCAGGAAGAAACACAAAAAACAAAAAACCAAGTTGCCAAATTTGTGAAGGGACTCTATTTGTATTACTTCTGCTGCAGTCCTGATGTTTATATCTCATTCCTTTTTCTTTTTTGTCACTCTTCCTGGAGATTTATCAATTTTATTAGTTTTTTTATAACATAAGGATTTTTAATGTTTTCCATTGATTTTCATTATTGTTTTCCTGTTTTAATTCCATTGATATTTGCTTTTATCCAGATTATACTTTTATTTTCCTTGTTTTCAGGTTGTTGCATTTTTCTTTAGTATTTTGGGATAGGGACTTAGATTGATGATTTGCAGCTTTCCTCTTTTTTCACGCAAGCATGTAGTCATAGTAACGTTTCAGTCATACCCCACGTATTTCAATCTACTGTTATAATTCTATTTTTATTCAGTCCTAAACATTTCTTTACTTCATTTGAAGCTTCCTTTGTCAGTTATAGATTATTTCACATATTATTGCTTAATTTATTTTTTTTTTCTTTCATAACTGGGGATTGAATACAGGCCCTTTTTACTGAGCTACATCCTTTACTCTCTTTATTTTGTATTTTGAGACAGGGTCTTACTAAGTTGCTAAGTTCCCAGGCTGGGCTCAAACAACTAATTCTTGCTCCTGAGCCTTGTAGTGTTCACCACCATGCCTGGCTTAATTTCTTAATAGTCAAAGGACATACTCATCATAATTTCAGTTCTTTGAGGCTTATCCTGTGCTACAAAATTTCATTCAACTTGATAAATACTCTCTGCCTATTTAGAAAAAATGTGTGCTTTCCTGCTTTCACTTGAGTGTTTTATACAATTACATGCTCGTAATCTCTTGGTTCATGATGGACCACACGTTGAAGAGTGGTTTCGTCTGATTTAATGGAGTTAAACAGTTCCTGCCTGGGCCCTAGGAGCGGTAAGTCACATGTTTGCAGTGATTTGGGTGCAAACAAACTTACTGTTCCTTCTGGTTGTGTGATAATAGATCCAATACAGTTCTGAACAGTACTTACAACCTACCAGTAAATGCTGCAGTGCTGGTGGGTGCATTTACTCTACCATCCTTCCACTCCTCATTTCAGAGCAACCTCTACTGATGAAAAAGGCTACTGCACTGCAGTCCACTGTGCTACTTCAGCAGCTGCTTCACACAGGTCACCGTGGGATGCACACCTGCGCCTCTTGTGTGATTCTTGTGCTCTTGTCCGTGCCCACCTCTTGCTTTCTTCAAGGGGCAGTGTGGAGTGATTGCCTGGACCACTGGTGCCTGTGTTCGCACTCTGTGGGTTCACAAAGTCAGCAACGTCCCCATCAGGAAGCACTGCAAAGCTGGGGAGCAGGTAGCGGGTGTGGGCTGACCGTGTTGCTCCATGTTTTCTTTTCCATGCTGGTTTTACTCAAGTGTTCTACAGACTGTTTAGAGCATGTTTGTGGTCTTCAGATGTAACCGTAAATTTGTCTGCTTCTCCCTTTAACCCTACCACTTTTTGTTTCAGATGTCTGTGACTCTGTCCCTTGAGTCATACACTTTTAGGATTGTTATGATTGTATTATGCATTGATCTTTTTACCCTTACATAATGTTCCTCTTTCTTTCTAGTAATATTTTTTGCCCTGAAAACTTCTTTAACTGGTATTAGTAGAGCCATGCCTGCTCTTTTCCTACATTAGTGTTTGAATGGGACAGCATCTCCATCCTTTTACTTTCACTTTGCTTACACCATTTTATTTGAAACGGGTTTCTTGTAAATAGCATGTTGCTCTATGACACTACTTTCTCAAGCCACTGTGCAAATCTTTTCAATGCTTTTTGTTTTGTTTTGTTTTCTGGTATCAGGAATAATTTCAAATTGATGTACTTAAACTATATACCTTTATGGTATATGGCATTATTGATAAATTATGATTTAAATTTCATTTTGTTTATTTCATTTTCTGTTCATTTCACGTATTCCCTATTTCTTTTTTTTTCTTACCTTTATATGGGTAATTTGAACATATTTTTAGGAATTCTTCTTGATTGATGTTAGTGTTTTAAAATATATTGCCTGTTTACTTTTCCTAGTGGTTGCTTGAGACATTTAGATGTATATGTATCTTACCAAAGTCTTGGTGTTTTACCACTTCAAGTGTTAATAGTTTATTTCCATTTAGGGTCTTTATCTTCTCCATTTTTAAATTTAATTGTTTTACATATTTCTTCCACAAACATTGAGCACAACATTAAATGTTAAAATTTTTGCTTCAATCGTATGATTTAAGATATTCATGAGAAAGAGGGGTCATCTACCTAACCTGGATACATCATATATTATTGTTCATCTTTACTTTCTGAGGTTATAAGGCTTTTGTTATCATTGCCTATCTTTTCAGGGGACTGACTTCAGCCATTATTTAAGGGAATGCTTGCTAACAACAAATTTTCTTAGGTTTCCTCCTTCTCTGTTTCCCTTTCATTTCTGGATACTTTGCCAGACACAGAATTTACAAGTAGAGGTTCTTTCCTCCCTGTAGTTGAGAAATATAATACTTTCTCTTACAGACTCCATGGTTTCAGATGAGAATTTACTGTAATGTAGATTGTTTCTCACTGGCTAATGTACGAGTTTTCTTCCTTCCTTTGGAAGTATAATTGAGATGCACCTTGTTATGGATTTCTTTGTGTTCATCACCCTTTGAGTTTGCACAATTATTAGTATTTGTAGGTCTATGTCTTTCACCAAGTTTGAGAATTTTTCAGCCCATAATTTCATGAACACTTTCTCAATCCCACTCTCTCACTTCTCTCTCTGGAATTTACTGATATAAATGTTAGGTGTTGTTTTATCCCCCACAGGTATGTGAAAGAAACTGTATTTCTTTTGAGTGAATTTTCTGTTATTCGAATTGAGTGAATTTATTGTTCTGTCTTCCAGTTCAAATTTTTTGTTTTGTTTTGTTTCATTTTGTTTTGTTTTTTTTTTCCGGTACCAGGAATTGAACTCATGACCTTGTGCTTGCCACACAGGTGCTGTGCCGCTGAGCTAAATCCCCAGCCCCCCCCCCCCGTTCAAATTTTTATCATGTCCACTCTACTATTGAGATTTTTGGGCAAATTTTCTGTTTTTAAAAATTTCTATTGCTGTAAGTTTCATTTGATTCTTTTTAAAGAATAGTTTCTTTATTTGAATATGCTATTTATTCACCTATTTCCAGAGAATTCATATTTGTCTGTTAGAGCACTTTTATGGTAGTTTTAAAAAAATTCTTAGCAGACAATGCTCAAATTGGGCTCACCTTGGTGTTGGAATCTGACCTTATGTCTCTGGGTTGCCTGTTCCTGTTGGAAGTTTGGGCTAGGGGCTTCTTTAGCACCCTGCCCCAGATACGTGAGACACAATATGGAACCCTAGGGAACTCACTGCTGTGTCATATCTCAGCTCCAGAGATGCCTGGGACCCCCCCATTCATCTTTCTACCTGTCAGAGACCTCCTGTGTTTTTTGTCTAGTTTAATCTAGATTCTGTAGGTTAAAGAGAGAGAACATGAAAAAAAGGGTGTTACTCCAACCTGAAATAACTATAAGTCTGCAAGTTTCCTCCTTGGAAATATAACCCTTGTATCTAACAAAAAGGAATGGTGAACATACCTTTCAAAGTCACTTTAGAAGGTTGACCAGATGCTCAAAGGGTAGTGCTTCAAATCCAGGAAATAAAGTGCCAAAATGCAAAACAGGTGCTTACCATCAACTAGGCTGGGTTTGAAAGCTGCTTACATTACCCTTTCTACACATCCATTATGAACTCTACTGCAAGGTGGTCACGGGGATAAGATGCGTGTCGGGAACATGCTAAGGTAACATCAAGTATAATTTTCCATAATTTGCCAATAAGATCTCCATGATGAATGTAGTTTGGCCTTTCTTTTCTATTTTCTTTTTTGGTAACAGGAATCAAACTCAGGGCCTTGTGCCTGCCAGACAGGTGCTGTGCTGCTGAGCTACATCCCCAGCCTGATGAACGTAATTTTACAATGCATAGAAACTCTGAGGTTGAGTAGGATGATTTGTCTTTTAAAAGCACAAGAAATCCGAAGAGAAGAGTCTTCGCACATTTGAGTCCTTTAATCTAACTAGTACCACTTGAACCCAGACAAAGTGATTGTCAAATTGTTGTTCATGGACCGTGTCAGCAGCTGTCTCACTTGGGAAGTTGTTAGAGTTGCAGATTCTTGAACTCTATTTCTGACCTAATGAAACAGAAACTCTGGAGACTGTGCTTAGGACATTTGAACAAATTCTAGAGATTATCTTTAAGAATTCTTGTTTTAACAAGACTTCTAGGTGATTTTGTTTTCCATTACAACTTGAGAATTATTGAAATAAAAGCTGGTCTGTCTCCCAAGATACTTATTTCCAATAGACCCCATAGCTTGCTTCATCTTTTAAACCAGTGGGTCATTTGAACTCATTTGTGGTGCTTACACAGTTGTATAGCACCTCAACATCATAATCTGAAAACGTATTAAATATGCTTACATTTTGCAATTCATGTACCCTGCCATCTTGAGGAAAAACACAATCATCTCCTAAGGTCCTAAGCTCCTTTTCCTAAGACAAAGTCATCATCACTTTGCAGGACTCTCAAGGGGACAGCTAAACATTGCCACTCATGTCGTTTTGGTCACTGGAACCTAAGGCTGAGGGATCTCTTCATTACACTGTCTGTGTCACTGTTTGCTGTCACATGCCCTTAAGTGCCCATCGAGAAAATCCTGATGCTTTCAGATCAGATACTTCAGTTTTATCTTTTAAGGCTTTCCTCAGCCCTTAGTCTGGAAATTGTGCCTTTTTTTACATTTCCACTCTCAGGGGAGGAAATCTCAAATTGCCCATGGTCACACAATGGGCAGCTACGATGTGCTCAGCGTGGGAAACATCCTGAAGTTACCATGCATCTAGGACTCAGACACCGTCCCCTGGGGAATCCTAAATGAGGGTGACTAGATCCCAGGAGATAATATCAACGACCTTGGGAGGGGGCCTGGAACGAACTACCTCTGCCTCTCTGTTGCTGCAACGTTATCAGTAATTAATGCCAAAATCATAGTGAGATTTTCTGGCCACCCAAGCTTTTCTCCTGTTATCGGATGAGTACATATGTAATTTGCTTATTGTCAAGCACACTTCTAAAAAACACTCCATGCACATAGTCCTCAAACTTATCAGTCTTTACCCATTTTGGGGCCAGGAGATCAATTTTTCTTACTAAGTGTCACAGGTAGACACACACCAGCTGGCACCAGACATCGCCCTGCGCTCCTTCTCCTTGTTTTGACAGACTACTGCCCTTAGGCAGTCAAAGGTGGTGGCCTCTGGAGATAAGGAAAAGCAGGCTTGGGCAAAGGGAGGGAGGAGCTATGTAGTCCACCAAAGCACCAGCAGGCTGTGGTCTCCCTCACATCTCCCTGCTTATCTCCGGAGCTAAGGGGATCAGCACGGGGGATGCTGAATTCCTATTTCTCTGTGAGTTCCCGCCACTTTGCTTTGCCCTGGTCCTAGCCTAGCACTGATCATCCAGTGTCTTAGCAATCTAGGAATCCTCCTTCACAGAACTCTTGCAGAACCATTAAGTAACAAAAACCTGTTCGTTATTCTGTAGTTATGCAGCCAAGTGATGGAACAGAAGTTCTTTCGGGGTCTATCTGTATCTGTGATGGGACTCTGGGCTGCTATGTTCAGTCTTATAAAATTATAGAATCAACTTTTATTTTCAGAAATATAAAACGACTTCCTTAATATGTTCTCATTAGCATATGTTTTGATCATTTCTACTTCCTGTAGTCTAGCTCCAATATGGTTGGTATCCTTAGAAATAGTACCAGGAATACAGATATGACTTATATAAAACCAATTTGTGTATGTGTGTGTGTGTGTGTGTATGTGTATGTCTATTCAGTCACAGTTTCTTTTTTGTGTGATCAGTGAGGAGTTTCCTGGATTCTAAGACTTGGAAACTGTTCAGATAGGGCCTTGAACTGTGACTGTAGAACTTCTCTAGATAGATCTCTTTTCACTCAACCTTCAATGCACGTATCGATTTACTTTCTGCTGCCTACCCTAAACCTCAACCTCATTAGCAGGAAGAGAAAATCGTGCATGGCTCGGAGCTGTATTCTCATCCTCTTATTTCTTTCTAACACCATCATTACAGTGAGAGCTCCAACATGATCTGGCGATCCAGGTGCTGCAGCTGCAGAAGGAACAGGCACAGGTGGGGTCCTGCTGGGTCTGTCTTCCGGATCTCAGCTTCTTGGAAATACAGTGGAAGGGCATGGACGTTCCCTGTGCTCTGTGCTGCTCAGAGATGGGACAGTGTTTAAGAAATTTGGGGTCTCCTCCTCTCTGTCCAATTGTCTGTGGACTCTTCTATCTGGCCATGTAGTCGTATTGGGATGTCCCTCACCCAGGGACCCCACAGTCTGTCTTTGGGAAACAGCAGATTTAAGCACTGCACCAAATAAGCTTGGAATTCATTACTGCAGCTTCGCAAGGTCAGTACTTCCTCTGGGACCCGCAGTAGATGCTGGATTTGCGACCGTGGAATTGTGCTACGGGGATGACTGAGACCCCTGGGGCTGCTGAGCACTGGACTCCTCTCTTTACCTCCCATAGGAAGCAAAGCCAAAGATGCAGGTTACTGAGAGTTTATTTTGAAGGAATCTGAAAGTCTGAACCTGTCTTTCACAACCCTCCCTTACTGTGACTTATTTGACTTCAAAAATATTTTAATTTTTTTAACTTACAGATATTTTGTAATCACACTTAGTTTAAAACACCAATACACTGTTCAGCTGTAGAAAAGGATTTTTTTTTTTTTTATAGTTTTATAAGCTTTTCTCTATTTCCAAATGTTTTGGGTTCTTTTTTAACCGTTAACATTTTGCAAAAAATGAAGACAAAGCATATAGCTCAGCCTGGGCCTACACAGGGTCAAGTTTGCCCATGTCCCTGTCTTCCACCTCCACATCCTGTCCGGCAGGAAGGTCTTGCAGGCCAGCTGTCACCTCCTGCAAGGACAATGCCTTCTTCCGGAATCCCTCCCAGCTAGGCTGCTTCATAACTAGCTTGTTTTTATAAACAGAAGGAGCACACCCTGAAATAACAATAAAGTGCACTAAAGGAAACACATAAAGCAGTAACACGGTCATCTAGAATCATTATCATGCATTGTTATTTCACACGTGCTGTCCCTTTTCATATTTTTATTAGCGTATGTTTGCTCTGCATGATAGTTGCATTCGTTTGGGGGAACTGGGACACAATTTCTTGATTGGGTTTCACCCTTAAGCTCCCTTTACCTTCCCCTTTTCTTCTTTCCCTGATCTCCTGCCCCTCCCCCGCAAAGTCCAACTTCTACCTCCTCATTTCCTATTATCTCTCCTGTATTTCACTCTTGCTTTGATTTACATTTTGTTTTTCTCATGTAAGAGAAACCATGTAATATTTAACCTTCTGGGTTGGACTGCTTTTACTTAATGTTATGCTCTCAGGATCTATCCATAGATTGAGAAAAAAAGCACTGAAGAAGAAACTGGAAAGAGCTTCCTCAAATGCGAGGGGAAGGTTGGAGAGAACACGGAAACACGGGAGGAGAAGGGAGCAAAAACAGAATTAAGATGTGTTATGTACATGTATATATTTTCCCATGATAAACGTAATCATTGTATACTACAAACATGTACTAAATAATAATGATAGCTCTATCCATTTTTCTGCAAATAACATGATTTCAGTCCTTTTTGTGATTGTATCACTGTCTTTATCCATGTGTCTATGAGCATCTATACTACTTTCAGAGTTTAGCTGTTGTGAATTGCTCTGCTATAAGCATGGGCGTGCATGAATACCTAGTATGATGTCTTTAACTATTTTGCAAACATACCTGGGAGAGGTTTAACTATGTCAAATGCAATTTCTATTTTTGGCTTTTTGAGTAGTTTCTGTACTGATTTCCATAGTGGTTCTATGGGCTTATATTCCCACCAACAGTGGAGAAGAATTCCTTTCCCCCCCACATCCTCACTGGTATTTATTTTTTGTGTTTTTGGTGAAACTATTCTGACTGGAGTAAGATGAAATCGCAGAGTTGTTTTGATCTGCATTTCCCTAATGGCTGAAGATGGTGAACAAGTTTTCATTAGCCATTTGTACTTCTTCGTTTAAGAAGTCTCTACCCAGTTCATTTATCCATTATTTTTGGGTCATTTATTTGAGGGATTTTTTTTTTTTTTCAGAAGAGACCAAGAACAGCAAATTCATTCCCAAGCAAAAAGGGTAAAAATGGAAAAAAATTCTACACTATATGTTATGCCATGAAGCTGTAGTAACAAAAACATCATGTACTGGCACAATAATAGACAGGTGGACCATAACATGGAGTACAAGATACAGCAACAACCCCGTGCACTCCCACCTGTCTGTTTTTTGACAAAAGACCCAAAACATGCACTGGAAAGAAGATAGCTTCTTTAACAAATGATGCAGGAAAACTTCTTATCCAGCTGCAAAAGAATGAAACTATACCCATATCTCTCACCTGTACTAAAATCAATCAAAATGGATCAAAGTCCTAGATATAAAACTGAAACTTCAAAACCACTGGAAGATAACATAGGAGAAACACTTGAATCCTTAGGCATATGCAAGAGCTTCCTGAACTGAGAACTCTAATAGCACAGGAAATAATAGCAAGATTCAGCAAACGGAGTTGCCTCCAATTAAAAATCTTCTTCATAGCAAAGGAAACTATTAGCAGCGTGACTAGACAACCTACAGAATAGGAAAATTTTGTTAGTTTTTCTTCTGATAGAGGATGTTGTACCCTTTTATGGACTGGCAGTTGTCAGTTCTTTATAGCAGGCTAAGACCCATTACCTCCAATGCTGGTCAGCACCAAACTTTAACTTTTACACATAGAGCCCAAGTAAGCAGATGTTCAGGCATTTAAATCTTTCCTACTTTCTACAGCCCCAAAATCTGCACACACCATCTGCCAGCCATGGGTAAAGCAAATGGCAGGGCTGTGAAAACCTCAAGCTGCTACTTCCTTCAGGGTTCTCTGACTCAGAGACACCCTGGCATGTGGCTGAGAAATACTCCCCAGCCGTGCAAGGCCTCTTGTGTCCTAGGAGTTCCCTTGACCCTGCCTTCTGAAAGCTTTCTATCTTTGTGGTACTGGGATGACCCTCCCTGCTGGGTGGCGGTCCCCTTTCACAGCCTCTGGAACTTACCCTGTGTGCAAACCTGTCCAAGTACTAACCAAGAAAGCTTGTGTGTGTTATTCTCACCTCTCAGTCATGTATTTTTCCTTTATCAGCTCCAAATATCTGAACTCCAAAACATGCAGACGCTGAACTATTCTGTGCTCCTTTGCGCCTCGAAGTATATAGAACGTTGGAGTCTGGTCTTCTCCTGGAGCCCTGCATGTGACACCTAGTGACAAATCTAAGTGTATAAGTGTGACACTCCATCAAATATGGCAATTGGGGAGCTCACGTGACTGATACTTCTCTTGGCAGTATGATATTGTCATTACGCATGTACGGCTTAGATCTAGAATGTCCCCACAAGCCCTGTGTTCAGAGGTGGGTTTGGGGGAGGTGACTGGATCATAGGTGACTAGATTCTTGAGTGGGCTCAGGCATTGATGAGCCCATGGTTGTATGGGCTGTTAGGACGCGGGGCCTGGTCAGAAGAGGCAGGTCCCCGGGGTTCTTTGGAGGGTAAAAATCACCAAATATGTCACAGATATCCAATGGAAAACAATCAAATGTTTCAACCAGCTACCACATATGTGTTCTACATGCACCAAGAATAGTCCATAATCTTCTGATTGAAGTCCACATTAGTGGTTTCATCCAATTCTGAAGCAGTAAGGAAGGCTTGGGAACGTCTCTGTGGCTGGGTCTCTTGCAATGTTGGGGTGTATTTGGTTATGACTGGTTCTTGTGAGGGTTCTTGTGAGGGTTCTTGTGAGGGTTCTTGTGGAGCATTCTACACATCATTAGCTTCCCTCCCCCATTATTGTAGTGGCCCATCTCACAGGGTCACAGCGACAGGGATGCATATTTTTGATGCTCCATAACATGGACTTCCCATCAAGAAGGAGGAGAGAACAGCATTAGATGAGTGCTCGACCTACCAGCATCAGAGACCAATGGAAAATCTCAGTAAGATTTCACTGTCTAGACAGACTGGCAGCCTCTGGTGGAAGACTGGTCAGACTATACCCTGTCTTAGAGGCTCAGCAGTTATCCATTATTATGAGACAGGCCTTTGATCTGTTACATAGAGATGAGTTTCCTAGGAGCAGTACTTCACCATCACCAGCAGATGTGGACATACACACCACTTTAACCATTGACATGACCTTGTATTCAACATTGCTTCTGATGAAAGAATTCATTTTGTAACAAAATAGTGAGTCAGTCTATCTCTGGCTTCATATCTATAGGATTGGTTGTTTGATCATGGATTTGAACATCCAGGAACAACTGCCTTCAGAAAACTGGTGACACTGTTATTACATCCTCAGGTATGGTGCTACTCAGAGCTCGGTATCCTCTGAAGTTCATTCCTTTCCACAATGTGCAGAACATACTCTGGGCTGGTGACCAACGGCAAGTGCTGTTTTTCCTCATGTTCTGCAGGCCTTAAATGAGTAGAGGGACTGGAAATTGTCTCTCTCCATACTTACCCTGGTGACTGCACCTCAAAAGCTTCTTGCTTCCTGTCACCTCAACATTTGACTATCTTCCAGTGCATCAATAGGAAAATACTCCAACCACATGCTCAGTCCAGTACAGAAAAGTCCACTGAGGACCGACCCTTCTGATGTGTGAGTCCTCTCCCCAGGTAAAAACTTCATTATGTCACGTGTGGTCTAAAGGCTGTGGGAACATGGTGTGTAACAGAAGACAGTTAAAGCCACCAAGTTGCATCCTCAGGTATGAAAAGAACTATGGAAAGTGCACACATTTTGTCCTTCATTTATATTACTGATGGTATATATGTGCATTTGCATAGCTAGCAATTATGTAACACACATGCTTCTATGTTCTAAATGTTTGTGTCTCCCCAGAATTCCTATGTTGAACACCTACTGCTCAACGTTCCAGAATTAAGAGGCATGACGTAGGGTCATGGTCAGGTCATGAAGGCACAGCTCCCTTGAGTGCCATTAATACCTCACAGAGAGGGTCAGAGAGCTCATTCACCCTTCTGCCATGTGTGGGCTCAGAGGGAGGACAGCTGCCCCAGAACCAGCGAGGAGGCCTTTCTGAGACCCTGCATTTGCCCACGCCTCAAGCTTGGGCTTCCAACCTCCAGAGCAGTGATCACCCTATTTCTATGGCTTGTAAGTCTCTCCATTCATGTCATTGTTGCAGCCGCCTGAGAATTCTAAGACACATATGCCTGTGTATATTCATTCTTAGGCAGTTTTTCAGTCTGCTCTGTTCTCTCACTATTTTTATAGACAATATGCTGGTGATTGTTTTCCACATAGCACAGATCTAAAGGAATGCACAAGGGTGAAACCAAGCTTTCACATAGGTACAAGAATGTTCTTAAAAATTCAGAGGACCAAATAGGAAAGATTATTAATGAAAGAAGGGTAGAGTGACTGTAACTTGGGTCTCTCTTTAAATGAGAGTGTATACGTCTTTATTTGTATAAGAGTCCTATGTTAGGTAGAGTCATGATTTTGTTTACATTGTTAAACAGAAATATGTTCATGGATGCTGAGTTTTAAAATGAATGTATTAGCTAGATACTGCTGATGTCTAAGTTATCTCTATAATATTCAGGCTTGATGTCTGAAAACTATATTTCTGAGGCCATGTTTCCAGCAAAGTTTTGGCTTATGACCTTCTAGTGAGAAGCTCTTGTGTAGGATTGGTCATGACTTTGACAGGCTGGTGGCCACATGAACTTTAGCAGAAGGCAGACATGCAGTCATGCAGTGGCCAACAGGCCTCTGGAGCTAAGAACCCACATTGGTCTTTGGCAGCGCATATCAATGGTGGTGGTTTCCTGAAATTCCTACAACTGCCTGTTTTCCTAAGAATGGAGACCACCTCTACAGTCTTGCTGTGGGCTGAATTATATCTCCTCAAAATTCCTGCACTGAACGTCTAATGCTCTGTACATCAGATGTGACCATGTTTGGAGGAAAGGACTTGAAAGAGGGGATTGTGGTAAATTAGGCTGTCAGACTGGACCTGAAGCCAATATGAATTGTGTCTTCATAAAGAGACGCTAGGATTTGCATAGAAACACTGGGGAAGCACATGCACAGAGCAAAGATCATGAGGACACACAGAGGCGTCACCTGTCTGTGAGCCAATGAGAAAGGCAGAGGAAAGAAACGTACTTCACTGACACCTGAACACGGACCTCCAGCATCCAAAACTGTTAAATGTATTCCCACTGCCTAAAATGTGATATTATGTCATAGCGACCCTCCTCTCCTCCTCCAGCATTTCCAAAGAGTTTCCTAGCCTCTAATTTTTTCTATTAAACATCTTCTCTCTTGGGATATTTAAAGCGTTTTCTCCTTTATTGATCAAAACTGTACCAATGCCATGGAAAAACATCATCCTTCCAAAGAGTAAATACAACAAATTGTAAGTCATTAAAGATAAGAAATAAGCAGTATAGAAAGAGGCCTTTGACACTACCATCCAGTGACTCCACCCTGTTTGGCAACAAGGACTCATTTCATGGAAGACAATTTTTGATGCACTTAAGAAGGGGATTATTTTTTAGTTTCTTTTTGTACACATGCGAGTTTCCCATACATGATAATTATACTCCCAGTGCTGGCATCACAGCCTTATCGCCACCTCAGATCATCAGGCTTTAGCTTCTCACGTGGAGCCACAACCTGGAGGCCTCCCATGCACAGTTCACAGCAGGCCTTGTGCTCCTATGAGAATCTAAACGATGATCTGACAGGAAGTGGAGCTCAGGCAGTGATGGGAATTGCGGGGAGCGGCTCCCCACGAAGATAAATGAAGCTTCACTCCCTCCTCTGCTGCTCAGCGCCTGCTGTGCAGCCCAGATCCGAATGGGCCACAGGCTGGTACCATCCACCACCCAAGGGTGGGGACTCCTGCTACTGTCTAGTAAAAAGAGGTTGTCCGGGATCTTCGCCAAGCCTACAGAGCATGTGTGACCTCCAAGTCTTATTATTTACTAGGTCATCATAGGACATATCTGGATTTCTGAGATGTTCATATAATTAGTTTTATATTTTGTTTTGAGAATGTGTATTGGTAAAATGCACCACCATTTCTCCTCTCTCGCTGCCACCCTGGAACAGCAGATCTACTGAGGACCGCAGGCAGAGACAGCAGAGCACAGGCTGAATACATTTCTCCATCAGGCTTTGGCACATTTTCAGACTTTGATATTTTCCATGTTTGCAACATCTTGTGTTATGACCTATCCAAAGCCAAATTCCTTCTTATCCAAGACTGACCCTGTAGTGCCCTTTGGAAATGTTGATTATTTTAATTAAAATATATCTTAGTGATACTAAACTTTTGCCCAGGACTAAGATCCATATGTTGGACTTGCTGGAGAATGCTCGACTCCACGTGAAGCTTATAAGTACCGATGTCAGGATCCAGGAATCCAGTAATACTAAGATGAGCAGCTAAAAGGGCTTCACCCAAGCCATGCACAGTGCTTCACACCTGTGATCCCAGGTATTCAGGAGGCCGAGGCTGGAGAATTGCAAGTGCAAAGGCAACCTGGGCAACTTAGTGAGACCCTGTGTTGAACAAAAGAAAGAGAGAAAGAGAGAAAGAGAGAAAGAGAGAAAGAAAGAAAGAAAGAAAGAAAGAAAGAAAGAAAGAAAGAAAGAAAGAACAAAAGAAAGAAGTAAAGAAAGAAAGAGAAAGAGAGAGAAAGGAAGAAAGAAAGAAAGAAAGAAAGAAAGAAAGAAAGAAAGAAAGAAAGAA
>NW_004955417.1:28823879-28858462 GCF_000276665.1 Chinchilla lanigera
AAGAAAGAAGAAAGAAGAAAGAAAGACAGTCTGGCAGTGTAATTCAGTGTTGCAGTACATGCCCAGGATGCATGAAGCCCTGGGTTCAACCCCCAGTACTGCCAAAAGAAAAAGTCTCCAGCCAGGGAAGAGATGAATATGGTTTTCTTTCATTAAAATTTTTAAAGCACAATAATCTATTCCTTCTGATGTTTTTATAAATGGAAACTATTTTTTAAATTTTCAGATATTTTTGTTAACATAAAGAAATAGAGTTGTTCTTGCCTACATGCCCAGGTTGGAACTTCTGAAGTGATGATTAATGGAAGCAGCAAGTCCTTGTTTGCATTTCAGGCTTGGCTGAAATTTGCAATCCACCTGTCTCAGCTTCTCAGACAGCTGAGAGTTGGGATTGAAAGTGTATGCCACCATGTCCAGCTCATAGTCTTTTTGTAGATGCGCTTCATCAGCTTGAAGAAGCTTCCTTCTCTTCCTCGTTTTAGGGATTTTTTTTCTCATAAAAAGGTGTTGGATTTTATCAGATGGTTGGTTGGACTTGAGAGATTATTTTTCTTCTTTTGAAATAATCATGGAAGTTTTGTCTATTCTTATTTTTTAATTGTGTATTAGGACAGAGTAAACAGTTTAATCTTCCTAGAAATTTGGTCATTTTATCTCTGCTATCTAATTTGGTTGAAGGATAGTCGTTCAAACCACTCTTTCATAATCCTTTTTATTTCTATAGTTCGGTAGTTATGTCACTTCTTTGATACTCGATTTTACTAATTCAAGTCTTTTCTCTCCATGACTGAATATCTTTTACATAGGAGCTTAATTCTTTTAGAGTTTGTAAAAGTTTTTTTTAATAACAGTTTCTATAGCTACTGCAATGTGTTTCCTAATGTATCATGATCCACTTCACATATGTACTGTCTTAATCCCAATGAGTGCAGGAAACCATCCGTATGCATATCTTTTCCTCACCCTTTCTGGGCTATTTTTGTTATATGTACCTTACATATGTTACAGGCTCAGAATATATTGCAATGATTATTACTTTATAAGATTTTATGTCTTTTTAAAAAGCTGAAAAACAAAAGAGAGCAAGTACTTATTTAAAGTTCACTATAATAATCCTCTGATACAGAATTTCTGGTTTTCTTTATGATTTTTTTTAATTTTTTTTTCCCCCAGTACCGGGAATTGAACTCACAATGTTGTGCTTGCCAGGAAGGCACTGTGCCACTGAGCTAGATCCCCAGCCCCTTCTTTACTTTCTCTGGGAGTTTGAATTACTGTCTGGAATAATTTCTTTACTCTAATTCATCTTTTCTTCCATTTGCCTCATTTGTGCTGTTATTGTCATACACATTGTAGTTCTGTAATATTTATACTACTTTATATCATTGCTTTCCACTCAATTAAGAAACAAGTACAAAAACTATGAATTTTATTGTTTATATTAGCTTTCCCATTGCTGGGAGAAAATACTCAACACTCCTGACTTAAAGGAGGAGAAGTATATTTTGGCTCACAAATTTCAGAAGGTTCAGTCCATGGCTGGCTGGCTCTGAGATAGAAACGGCATGGCAGAAGAACATGGAGAGGAAAGTTGCTCAGCTCATGGAGGATAGGAACAGAGAGAAAAGAGAGGCACTGAAGAGGAATATATACCCTCCAAAGGCATGTGTGCAGCAATACTTCTCTCCCAAGCAGGACCCACCTCTGAGCAACACATTCGCCTATGGACTCATCAACAGATCAGTGATGAGGTTAGCACCCTGTCATCCCATCACCTTCCAAAAGTCTCAGCTCTGAACACTCCATCTCATCAATAACCCTCCATGCCTGGCGCCCAGAAGGCTCATGGTCATCTCATGTCAGATTCGTTTACTCTGTCCTTAAAAGTTGCCAAAGTAGTCACAGTTTCAGCAATGCTGAAAACTCCAAGTTCAAATTTTCCTCTGTGACTCAAGGCAAGCTCTTAGCTTTGAGCCCTCATAAACATTAAAAGAAAGTTTAATATTTCCAGTGTTCAACAGCACAGGTTAGACATTTCTATTCCTAAACAAAGGAATAAAAGACCTAGAAAGGAATTGGATGAAAGCAAGACAGAAAAGGAGCAGAGCAAACATTAAATTTTCTAACTCCATATCCAGTACTGACAACAGGTTGTGGTGATATATGAGCTTCTGGGGGGACATTTTAGATCTAAACCATAACGTTGCTTGGACGAGTACCTACATAACTGACTTTACTGGTATCTTTTTTTTTTCTTCAGCATCCTTACTTGATGTCAACCTGAAGAACTTCTCCTCTTGTTTTCTGGGTGAAATGTTTTGTTTTTGTTTTTGTTTGGTACTGGGAATCAAACTGAGGACCTCGTGCTTGCCAGGCAGGTGCTTGTGCCGCTGAGCTAAATCCCCAGCCCCTCCTGCTATTTTTTGGAAGGCAACTTCCAAAAAGACTTAGAAAAGACTGTCAGTTATGGTTTATCTGGATGTACTATTTTTGTTTTGTTTTTTGTTTGTTTTTGTTTTTTTTTTTCTGGTACCGAGAATCGAACTCATGACCTTGTGCTTGCCAAGCAGGCTCTGTGCCACTGAGCTAAATCCCCAGCCCAGTTATGGTTTATCTGGGAATATCTTTATTTTGACTTAGATTTTGAAAGACAGTTTCACTGGGTGTAATATTCGTGTTGACAGTACTTCTTTCAGACTTTGATTATGTCGTCCCACTTTTGGCTTCCATGACTTTTCTGCAAAATTGGCTCTTATGGAATTTTTCTGGAAAATTATCTTATTTAGGCTCTCTTGTACTTTCTACATGTCCCCCTTTCTGCTTTACAGATTTTCTCTGTGTTTGGCATTTAACATTTAAATATGTGTCTCACTGTAATTTACTCGTTTGTCCTATTTGGGGTTTGTTGAGCTTCTCAGATGTACAACTTCATGTTTTTCATCAAACTTGCAAAATTTTCTGATGATTATTTCTTCAATTACTTTTTCTGCTGCTTTCTCTCTCCTATCTTTTTGGTATGTGCATTACACATTTAGTGATGTTGTTAGTATAGTTCCCTAATTTCTATGAGGCTCTGTTAATTTCCCCTTTAATCTTTTTCATTTTGTTCTTAGATTGAACAAAAGGAGGAAAGGCTTATTTTAGATAAGTTTATCTTAGGTTTATCTTAGACTGACTAGTCAATCCATCAATCAAATTTCATGTATTTCTTTTGAGACAGGGTCTTGCTATGAAGTTCAGGCTGGGCTTGCACTTACTCTGTAGCCCATACTGGCCTCAAACTCATGGCAGTACTCCTGCTCACCCTCCTAAGTACTGGGATTACAGGTGTACACTGTCACACCCAGCAATCACTTTTTATTTGTTTGTTTTTGTTTTCTGAGACAGGATTATTCAAATTAGCCTTGAATTTCCTATGTAGTCCAAGATGGCCTGGAACTCATAGCAATCCTTTTGTCTCAGCCTCCTGGGTGCTGAGATCATAGGCATGTGCCATCACATCTGGCTCAAGTTTCACGTATGTTATTTCTCTCTTCTGTGAATTTAAATTACTATTGAGCTTCTGTATGGAATTATTTACTCCAGTGATTTTGCATTTAAGTCTAGAACAAGCTTGGTTCTTTCTTAAGGGATTCTATCTCTGTGTTGATAGTTGCTATTTTATGAGATAGTGTTATATACTTTTCCTTTACTTGGTAAGCAATATTTTCTTTGAATTTTAAAATATATTGCTAGGGTTGGGGATATAGCTCAGCTGAACTGTGCCTGCCTAGCAAGCACAAGCTCATGAGTTTGATTTGATTCCTGATACCTAAATAAATAAGTTAAATTAAATATATTGCTAATAGTTGCCCTGAAGTTTTTATAGACCAACATCTGAGCCATCTCATAGGTAGTGTTTGTTTATTTTTTTCACATGTATGTGTCATGCTATGGCTTATATCTAGACATCCCCCAATAAAACCTCATGCACCCATAGATGGGGATTTTTGGAGGGACTGAATCATGTGTGTGTAAGGTTGGATTTAGGTGTGTGGTACTGGAGTAGTCCGTTGAGTGTTTTAGCATAGTTCTGCATGTGGTCAACTGGATTTAACAAAAATGGAAGACCCACCCTGTGTGTGGGTGGCATCACCCAATAAGCTTGTAGCCTGGGTGGAATGAGAAGGGAATAGAAGAAGGAAGGCTGCCACTTGGTGCCTGCCCTGCCATGGACTGTTTCTCCTCTGCCAGGCCCCCTGTCCCTGCTTCCATGCCTTGCAGCCAGCCAACTATGGACTGAAATTTCTACAAACTGCCAGCTAAGATAAACCTTTCCTCCTTTAAGGGAGTGTTAGGTATCATGTTTCATTAATGAGAAAAGTAACTAAGACACCATGTAAGGCGTATCTTTGCACATTTCATTAAAAAAACAAACCTAGACATTCTAGATAATAGATCTCTGGATACACATCCTCTCCAGCCCTGGACTTAGGGTTTCTTTGTTTATTTGTTTGGTGACTTTCCTGGACTACTTTAATGAAGCCTACTTTCCATTCAACTTGTAGCTTCTGAGTTGGTGTTCAGAATACACAACCTGGGCGTGAGCTCAGTTACCCTGGGATGACAGTGCTTTTAGAAGAAGTCTTCATCTCTCTGGCTCTCTTCCTGATCTCTCTCTTAGACTTCCAGCGGGTCTGTCTCTACCTTTATCACAAGAAGGTGTTAAGCTCTAGTAATTGCTGGCTGACCATGCCATCCTTTTTGATAATGCCCTGAGAAATAAACTGCTCTGTAGTCTGGCCCAGTTAAACTTATGGCCCTTAGTAATGCTAATATTTAAAGCCAATCTTCGCTTCTAATTTTATCCCCAGAAATGAGTTATCTGATTCTTTCCTTAGTTTAGTTGCTTATGCCCCAAATCTCCAATGTTTCTGATGGTACCCTCTAGACTTGAAATTTCCCACTCTTTTCCCAAGTAAATTCAATTCTCTTGGCTTTAGCCATAAAAATTTCTCTTTTCATACCTCTTTCCTGCAGAAAACCTCTCTGGCTTTGCTGCAGAGCTGGGAATGAGGATGGTGACTATGCACTTCTCCTAAAAGTGTACCTGTGTTCTGTAAGACAGCAGCTGAGTGATGGAAGTTTCATCTGTCTTCTTAAACACATTTCTGTACAGAATCTCTGCCCAAAAAGTGAGCACGGGTCAAGCTGACTAGGGCCCAGCATTCTTGACCTACCCTGGGGATAACATCTTTCTTACAACTGAGCAGAATTTCTAAACATTTACTTTCTTAGTGAAAGAAGGAAGTCAAAGACCTCTGAATCCCTCTTTCCTGGAAGAGAGCTTTTGTTATATGGAACTTAGATGCTGAAGTACTACTTCTTACCTTCACCGACCCAGAGAGAAGTCTTCATTCCAGGCTGGAATCTCAGGGGTAGATGAGCCTGTGTTTTGGGGCAGCAAGTGCCAAGACTATGAGTTTTCATTCCCTCATTTGGGGGTGGAGAGTGCGTCATGATTTATCTGCCTCACATTCTTATTCTTCTTAACAAATTTTAGCTTTACTTGACTTTCTGGAATAAATGTTTTCTATTTTCTATATGCCCTTAGCACAGTTTCAGAGGCTGTACATGGAAATACACACACACACACACACACACACACACACACACACACACACACACACAGATTTTATCAGTTGCCGTTGATGTGCTGGGGAGAAAGCTCATGAAGAACCTCACATCACCTTTCCAAACATGCTTCCTCACCCCTATTCTGCCTTACATTATGTTGACTTGATTAAAAAAAAAAGAACGAATTGCTCTTTTTGAAAGTCAAAGATTCAGAAATACAACTACCCACCCTTCCTTTCTAGTAGGAAAGGGATAGTATCTGTAATTTTTATGAAAAGTCTCTTTCTTGCTTCACAACTGAATAATGCAGATGAGACATTTAAGCCATCCCAAGTGAGTAATTAAATAAATAAATAAGAGCAAACATGGTTGTGCCTTCACATGAAATGCAATTAACTGTCCTTATGCAGATACTTTCTGAAGGAAACAAGGTGAATAAGAGATAAACTCCATCCTCCAGATAACCTCCTAGGAAAGTGGAGGAGCAGGATGTGAATGACATCTCCCCATTTTGTTGCTCATGAGAAGGACCCATTTCAAGCAGAACTACAAGAACCACTTGGATAAGTCATGTGGATTGTCCCACGGTTTCCAATCCAGTGGCGTTGCATTGGTGGTTCAGTGGTAGAATTCTCGCCTGCCAATCCAGTGGCGAGGACCTACATTTGTGGTCAGGAGGTGTGTTTAGTGAGGATATTGCACAAATCCTACAAGGGGTGGGACAGAATTAGTGGCCCAGGGTGATGTTCATGACCTAAGTGACTCTGCACTTCCAAAGGAATCTTGTTCATCCAGGGAGAAAGAAAGACAATAATATACCCACTATTCTTCTGTAATTATTTTGGTATGAATTTTATTTTTTTCATAGAAGAAGAGTGCTTCTTATATTTTCTTTACTAATATCTACTTGTATTACATTAAACTAAAAAAGCAAAAGAAAGCATTTAGTTTTGCAAAAGGTTAAAAGAACACAGAAAGGAGAAGCCTCTGGCCGAATGAATACATTTTCCGCTTCCCTTTATGGAAGACTCCAAAGATGCAGCTAAGCTACTTAAGAAGGCGATCGCTTTTCTTTTCTTTTAGAGTCTCGAAGGCTCATTTCTGAGGAAAGCCCTGGAGAGCGTTCAGTGGGAGAGACGCAAAAGCCTCTCCTTCGGCTTCACCAGGGGGTGAGTGGATCTCAGTGTTATCTTTCCACAATGCATATGAGGGTGTAGCGGATTAAGGGGCCGAGGATGCTCAGAATGTAAACTGGGACAGCTGGGTGACAAACAATGGACCAACTTTTAACAACTGCAGCGAGTGGGATACTTTGGAAACACATAGATTTAAGAAGAAATTTAAGACATGTTCTATAACGTTCCATACAGAAGACCTTGAACTTCTCTGTATGAGTCAGAATTCAGTCATGAAAAGAGAACTGCACAAGTGATTTTATCGGAGATAAATTCACAAAAGAAACTGGAGATTAAGGCCTGTAGGCTGGAAAGGCACGGGGCAACACGGAAGCAGAACCAGAGAACCTCATGGCAGGAAGTGGCTTCCACCCAGAAGTGCCCACCCAAGAAGGAGAGCTGAGGAGCATCAGAACCCAGAAGGCCCATGGGGGAACTCGTGGGTCAGCCCGGAGCTGTGACCCAGACTCCACACCCCTCATGCAGAGCGGGCCCCTCAGCCCAGTGCTGCTGACTCTGAGAATAGTAGAAGAATCTGAGGCTGGAGTGAATGATTTTCAGAAATGGAGGGAAAGGGCGTTGGTGGGGCAACACCGGTAGGGGTAGCGAGTAGAGCGGATTCTTTGCTTCCCCTTCTGTCTCTCAGCATCCCTCCAGTGCCCAACGATGGCCAAGTTGAGCGGGGAGCCAGATGGCAGTGGAGAAAAGTAATTTACAGGGCATTAGCCCTCGCATCACCAAGCCAACTGTGGATCACAGCTTGGAACAGAGGGGCAATGGCTTAATCGCCAACCCCCTCTTACTAGTGGACTTGCGGGAATGCTAATTATTTCTTTTAAACTTATTTCCAGAATCAGATTTATGTGGTTTTAGGCTATTTTAATGGTCAGACAGGTCTTAAGGTAGCAAATGTTAAAATTTTAAGGACACGTTAACACCCCTATTTTCTTCAGCCTTACTAGCTAAGACACTTAAAAAAAATCTTGTAAATACAGTGTACTTAATATAATATCGTTAAATACCATTATTTCTTCTCAGTGGTATAACTGCTTATCTGAAAAAGTACATACCCGAACACAAGGCTGATCTCTTAATGGTAAACGTCTTTCCCAATGTTTGTGCTTCTCTATAAACCAACTACATAAAATGCAAAAGAGCTGACATATGAAGGGTTACAATGTGTTATAAAAACGCCTAGAATGTATACATGAGTGCCTAAAACTACGGACCCATGCATTTCATATTATTTTAGCTTTTGAAAGGTGCAGTACTGACCCCTCTGGTGGTCGGAACGGTGTTTTTGTTCCAGCCTCACTCACCGGTTGCGGCAGGAGCACCACACCAGTCCAGGATCAGGATCTCCTCTGGCTCCGCATGCTCCTTGTCAGTCTCCACTGCCTGTTTCCTTCCCAGCCTGTGCTTTGCTAACAACTCTGGCTTCATTCCCTGCAGCTTTCCTGGTGCTCCCCATTTCTCAGCTCTCCCTCCTGCAAGTTCTCCTCACTCTCTCTCCTTGCTTCTCTGTCCTTAGCTCAGACCTTCAGCTGCTTCCTTGCTCTCTGCACCTCCCATTCCTTCCCAAACAACGACCCTACCTCATTCTTCCTCTCCATTCCACACCCATCTCCACTCCGTGTGGGTTCACACAGCCCTGCCCTCCTCTCCGTCTTCAGAGGGCCATCCGAGCTCAAGTAGGTGCAGCCCCTCTACCTGGCCTGTCACCAGCCTGGCCACCTGCAGGTGGTGTGGACATCCGACACATAGTGCTTCCAGTAACAATTTGGTATTTCTCCAAAGAAGCAGCGCCACGGTGAGGAGCCAGTACAGTGAGGATGATTGGGACACCTGCGTATTGGCCGTCCTTGTCACACACACCAAAGATCTGCTGACTGAAGTGACTTGTGGCTGTGTGACAATCGCAGGGTGCTCACAGAAGTGGGGAAATGGTGCGGCAGACTGCGTGATTGTGAGTCATGCGATACTGGGTAGGAAGGGACGCAACAGTTACCTCCTGAGGAACAGAGAATGTCTGGTCACTTAGCAGCATGTGACAGGAAGCTCCCCAGTCCTTGACGGGCTCCCAGCGAAAGGATGTAAAACTACACTGCCTTCCTCTCTCCCTCGCCCACCACTCCCTCCCCCAGGTGAGTACTTCGGGGAACTCCGACTTCATCTCTCCTTCTGTCTTCACTCCTACATCAAGACTACACCTCAGGGAATCTAGGATTTTTACCTCCAGGCTATTATCAAGCGTTTCCTTTCAGTGTAGAGCTACCTACCAATATCAATCATTCCCAGACATTTATATCTACTATTTATAAGAAGAAAAACAATTTATTGACCTTCTCTATTCCTTCTCATCTTCTTTTATTGTAAGAGTTTGGGTCTGCTGTTGTGTTTTTTGTTTTAATCAGTCCCCTTCTGCCATCATTTTCCCCCAAAAGCATGATCAATGATATATTTTATAAAGTATATACTTATATATATTTAAGATACATTTTATATATTTTACAAAAGTCTGACTTTCACCCTCATGGATATGTGCCAGCTTGGTGTGTCACAGTTCTTTGCCCTCCCACAGTACAAAAAGATATTATTTCACTGCTGTCTCTCTTCCAGTGCTATAGATGGTAAGTCTGATGCTAATATGATTTCTTTGCATTTATCGCTAACTTGCACTCTGCAGTATGTTTCTCTTCCTCTTAGATTCCAAAATTATTTCCACACTATGCATGTAGCCCTTTTCATATAAAATGCCTCAATGACAGTAAGCCCTTTTTTCTTTGTTCTCTTATGTTAATCTTCCTCTGCATTTCCCAGGTCATGACTTTGGCTGTCTGCAGTGACCATCCTTTCCTCCAATTTATCGGAAATAGGTTACACTACAACATTATATTTTTAATTATGCTTGACTGTGCCTAAGCAGGATTATTATGCTCCGATGGCCATGGGTTCCTTTCCAGAAATCATTCTGTGGCCTGTACAATCTGTGTATTCTGACTGACCTTTTCACTTGGGCTGCTGGGCCTCTCAGGTGTGCTTTGATTTTTCGTTGTGCTCACCACAGCTGTGCTGTGTTTGCGGGGTCACCCTCAGGGCCTAGCCCTAACAGCTGCAAGGTGTCATGCCCTCTCTCCATTTTCCGTGATTGTGGAACGTGGTGGCTCCCAGTTCCCAGCCCAAGAATCTGGGTCAAGTAGCTCATTCTCCGGGTTTTCCAGTCTCCAATGCTGACTTTCACTGGCTTCCAGCTCCAAGGAGGGGCCAGAAGTCACGTGGTGCCAGATCCGGTGAATAAGGCGCATGAGCACACCATGTCAGGCTTCTCTGAGTCTTTCTGTTGGATACCCCTGGCAGCAGCATTCACCATATTTCGACAGCACCTTGTGAAGATGCTAACCCATTCAGTCTTTACAGCAGCCATGAGAAGATGTGACGACTGTCTCTCCTTGGATGATAAGAACACTGACACCGCATCAGAGAAGGCCAGTAATGTCCCTGGACCCCACTGTTACAAGGCATTGAAGTCAAGAATTGAACTACACAGCCCAACAAAGGTTAGGCCCCTAAGCATTTTACTTCTAACAAACACAGACACTTTGGACCATATAAACACTCTGGGTTTTGTTTAGGAATTTACAAAGTATATAAAGATACTCTGACATCACCTACTGGCTCTTGCTTTTTCCATGAGATTCGAGTCCACTTACAACACCTGCTCCTTCATCCTCCGTGTGCCGAGAGCACCCTGGTCATCCTGTGAGTGCCACGCTTTATTCCACAGACGTGGTCGGTCTCTGCCTGTCCATCTCCCATGCTGCTTTCCACCGATAACTGCATTCTCTGACTTGGAGAACCATGCACTTCTCCTCATAAACAATCTGAAGAGAATTCCCGTACCAGCCCCATGCAGTATTTAAGCTCACGTGTCTCATTTATTTCACTTAACATTATGATTTCCAGGTGCTTTAATTTTCCTACAAATGACTCAAGTTTGTCTTTCTTTGTGGCAGAGTAGCCCTCCATTGTGTATAAATGCCACATCTTTATCCGTTCTTCTGGTGATGGACATACAGGCTGCTTCCAAGATTCAGCTATTGTGAGTTGTGCTGCTATAAACATGGCTGCACATAGATCATTGTAATACGATGCCTTTAACTCTTTGGAGAAGATACTTAGAAGGGGAATAGCTGGGTTGAAAGGAATTTCTAGTTTTAGTTTTTTGAGGAATCTCCATATTGGTTTCCACACGGTTTTACTAGTTTACGTACCCATCAGCAATGCAGAAGTATTTCTTCTTCCCTTGCAGCCTCACCAGAATTTGATATTATTTGATTTCTTGATGACGGCCATTTTCTCTGGAGTAAGATACACACGCATTTCAATTTGCATTTCTCTGATAGTCAGAGATGTTGAACATTTTTTCTATATATTTATTGGCCACTTCTACTTCTTGTTCTGAGGAAAAGTTGCCCATGTTTGATTGGGTCAATTATTTTGGGTGGGTCTGATTCCTTTGAGTTCTTTGTGTACTTTAGATATTAGTCATCTCTCTAAGACGTAGCTAGTAGATATTTTTTCCCATTCTGTAGGTTGTCTCCTCACTCTTGGTTGTTTCCTTTGCTGTGGGGAAGCTTTTCAATTTCATATAATCCCATTTGTTGATTTTGCATATTTTTGTTGTGCCTTTGGGATTCTGTTCAGAAAGACATTGCCTTCATTCTGTCTTTGAGAATTCTATCTCTTTTAGGTGGTTCAATGGAACAGAATAGAGGATGCAGAAAAACTCAAGCACATTCCCTATGTGATCTTTGACAAAGGGGCCAAAACCATGGACTGGAAGACAGATGCCCTCTTTAATAAATGGTATTTATTAAATACCATTAAACACTCTAGCTGGGAAAACTGGCTAGCCACATGCAGAAGACTGAGTCTAGACCTATATCTCTCACTGTGTACTAAAATGAAATCAAAATGGATCAAAAATTCTAAATATTAAAACAGAAGCAGGCTGTTGCACATTGTAAAAACATGTTTCTATTTAAACAGAAAACTCTGCCAAACAGAATCTGAGGGGAAGGAATGTTGCTGTGGCTGGAGTTGAGAGCTGAAGTCGGACCCGTGGCACCTGGCAGCCACTGGCACTGGACCAGAACTAAGAGACAGCTGCGTCTCCACTGAACCTGCTCCCCGTGACAGTGCCTGGAAAAACACACAGCTTCGAGATGAGTACACCTGACCTGCGCCATCGCATGCTGCATGGGTATGGTCACCTCTAAGGTCTATTTTTTTCCCCAAATTAATACAAAGAGTGTTACTGAAAAAAATTTTTAAAAGTTATGAAAAAATTGATGTGTAAAAGCGAAAAGAAATGGACCAAAGATTTATAAGAACTAAAATATGATAAAGACAGTTTCACACATTAATAGAAAGGAGATGGACTGCTTTCAAAATGATATTGAGAAAACTCAGGAAACAAAAAGTTTTGGATCTTCAGTTCATACCATCCTTTAAGTTCTAGATGAAGTTAATGTAAAAGATAAAACCATCCTTAAAATGACAAAGAGAAATATGTTACTGTCGAGCATCTTAGGTATGAGAAGATATTCTGAACATAGAATGGTACAGAATTAACAGAGAAATGCACTACATAAAACTGAGTTTCAACAGATCAACCAACTTCACAATGTGAGGTGTTCCTGACATTAATATAAGGTCATTCCCATCTTAACATCCCTGCTAATTTGACAAGTGAAACTTACCACTCCTTTCATATTATAGTTCTGATTATTACTAGGATTAAACATTGTTTTGCATTCATTGGCCATTTGTATTTCATTATTTAAATGTTACCTGCTCATTTTCTTTTGCTCATCTTTTTCTAGAGTCTTAATTCTTTTCTACATTGATTTAGAAGTGCTTTTATTATTAAACTATCCATTTTGCCCAAATTCCTCATAAACTTTCCCGTTAGTGATTTGCCTTTAAATTTTGTGTATGATATGATTAACATATAAATTGATTTTTAAAGCAGTGACATCTGTACAAATTTCAATCTTATCTGGAGCACAAGTTTTTATCTTTTCATTCATTTATGTTGCTTTTTATCTATCACAATAATGATCAGAATTTCAATGTAGGTCTGATTTATTTCATTTTTAATGTTTTCCTTCATCAATATTTCAATATATTCTGATGTTGCATTTTTCACTACAAATTCTAACTGGTTATTGTTATTTGATAGAAAACCAACCTCCATCTCACCAATTTTTATCATTTTGCCAGATATTAATATGCATTATCTCACTTAATTCCCAAGTCAACTCTATCACGTACTTTAATTTTCCCCATTTTTATATTAAATATTTCAGTCACACAAAATATATATCATGAATATCTGTGAACATGTTAACTATTTATGAAGCAGTATATTGCACTGTGAATCTACTCCATGATATCATTTACCTCACTATCCACGTTTAACTTCTCTTGAATAGGGTCATTCTTGTGCAAGTTTGTGCATGTTCATGACATGGGCATAAATCCAAAAAATACATATAATATTGCTTTTCCTCTAAATAAATTCCACTATTCTGTGTCTATCTCTCCTCTAATCTAGTATTTCATTTTCACATTTGTCTGTATTGATATGTATGTCTCCAGTTAATTCTTTGAGCAGCTTTATAACAATCCTTTTACAATGATATTGCATTTTATGTAGTCTTGTGTTTATGAACTTGTAAGTTACTGTAAATCTACACTACTGTAAATATTTGTATATGTTTTTGCACATGTCTCTTTGTGCCCGACTACTGGGGTTTTTATGATGTAGTACTAGAATTGCTGGTAGTCGGTCTATGGACATCTCCACCTTACTAGACAATGAACAACTGCTGTCTAACAATGGCTAATTTACACTCCCAGCAGTACACACTCTCACGCCTACACGTCTGTCAGTGGTGCCTCTCAGGATTTACCT
Source organism: Chinchilla lanigera (assembly GCF_000276665.1). Lineage (NCBI taxonomy): Eukaryota > Metazoa > Chordata > Mammalia > Rodentia > Chinchillidae > Chinchilla > Chinchilla lanigera. The sequence goes on from NW_004955417.1 coordinate 28,837,650, forward strand.
TTGGCCAATATGATGAACGTGGATGGATTACACACCTCTTAAAATGTGGCATCAACTTCTACTGAGTCTGCACATATTTTCAAACATTTAGTGGAGTTTTATGTGTTTTTTCCCATCTATGAATTTTTCATCATTCTACCTCCACGCCATTGTGTGGGGTTCTGTGTCTGTTCCTGACAGGTGTCTAGTATTGTTGAGATAGAAATTTTAATTTGATTAGATGCACTGAAAATATTTTTGCTTTTACTGCTGACGTTCAGCTACTTGGAATTGTAAGGAGGTAAAATTTATGTTTCTTTTGATATTTGTGCTCTTGATGTCTACTTTCAGAAATTTTTGACCACAAAATTCTGTAAGTATTAAATATATGTATTATTTTGTTGTTGAAATTTAATTAAAAAATTTTATAATGAACCTTTTATTTTCCTGTGTTGTATGTTTTGGTGTGAGAGAAGTAATAAAACATCATTTTTACATCAGATGACTGACTTTCCTGTTATCATGAAATAATCTATTGATTTTACATATCATCTCCTGTAAATCTAATATCTATTTGTGGCTCCACTTCTTGTCTTGCCTTTATTTTTTTCTATTTTGGGTGCAAAGTGCATTCCAAAATAATTATTTGACTTCGTACTATCGTGTAATCAATCTGGAATGGAGGCTTAACCTTTTCCAAAATTGTCTCAGCTTTCCTTAGCCATTCGGTCTTCCTTATGAATTTGTAGACTGAGCTTATCAGTGACCGTGAAAAATACTCAGTTTAAATTTCAAATGGTATTTCATTGCATTTGTAGGTTAATTTAAGAGTGATTAATAAGCTGTTTGGATCGAATTTTTCTATTCATGGGACATTTGTGTCTCAAGAATGTTAATATTTTTCCATACGTATGTACCTACTTTTAGTTATCAACATGCTCAGCCTCCTTCTATAAACTAAGTATGTTATATGGTAAACACAGTTCCTGGTTATTGACACATCTGCAAAAAATAAGCAATGATCTCTGCCCTGACAATACAAATAATACAGCAAACACTGAAACAAAATGAACAGAACACCTGTTGGATAATATCAGTCTGGATGTATGTGTAACTGGAGGAAAAGACTGAGATAGAAGGAGACTAAGGCAGGCAAATGTTTCAATAAAGAATAACAAGAACTATCCCCAATTCCATGAAAGTCATACTTTACAGAGTCAGGAGGCTTAGTGAACTGAAAACAGTAACAAAATGAAGAAAATATTTCTGGAAACTACCAGTAAAAGAAAATCTTGAAAACAGCAAGAGGAAAAGGCACATTACACAGAAAAACAATTTGAGTATCTGATTCCTCATTTAAAAATCTGAGTGATCAGTAGAACAGTATGTCTGCATTTATAAAAGCATAAAGCATGGTCAACCTAGAATTTTGTATCCAGTGAACACAATTTTTTCCAGAATGTAGAAGTAATCACATTTTCAAATAAAACAAAACTGTAAACTTTGCTACTAGCCCAATTACTTATATGAAATATAGAAGTTGTTTAGTACAAAGAGAATGACACCAGAGGAAGAGCAGATTTTCTGAAAGAGATAAGGAACATTAAAATTGATTACCAAAAAACAACAGCAAAAAAAGATTACCTTCTTGGTAAATACAAAAACCTGCCTTATTTTTCCATTTAGTTTTCAAAAGTACATTAGAGAACTTAAAGTAAAACATAGAATGCCTTATGGCACTATACTACAGATAAATGTACATACGACAATTTCAACATAAGTGATATAGATTGTTAGTAGACCTACACAATTCCAAAGTTTCTGTATTTTAATTGAAGTAGCACAATATAAACTTTACATAGACTCTGAATGGATAATGAGGTATATTTTCTTCCCTAAAATAAGCACTTAACCTATGCAAACAGGCATAACTCAAAAGCCAACAGATAAATCAAAGCAGAATTTTAAAAGATATTCTAATAATCTAAGAGGAAGCAGAAATCAGTAATAGGAGACCAAAAAATAGGAGAGACAGAGAAGAAAGAAATAATAAAATTAAAGATCTAAACCCAACCATATTAATGAAAGTATTTAATTTTAATGTAACAAGCTGTTCACTAAGAAGACAAAATTGTCAAAATGGAAAAAAATGCAATTCACCTGCATGTTGTCTATGAGACACAAACACATTTTAAATATAAAGACACATTTTAAAGATAAAGTATATGGATGGGAAAAGATACAGCATGCAATCAATGAACAGTAAAAGTCTGAAGACTAACAAAAATAAATTCCATATTATATTAGAAATAGTGAGTACCGTGTAAAGAAGAAGGTATACCAGCATATGGAATCACGAGTATGCAGAGATTACAATTTTAAGTAGCTTGGTCAGGGCACATCTCAGTGAAAAGGTGACGTTTAATTAACAAACAGTGAGGCTTTGCCTGGTCAGGAAGATGCAACCAAGCTCAGCCTTGTAACCTCATTCAAGTGCTGACCCTGCAGCTGCGGCTGATTGGAAAGAGATGATGGGTCTCCAGGTAGTTCTTCTGGAATGGCATAATTCATTCTGTTCCTTTTATCATTCAGCTTGAGTCTACTATCATTCACATGCCATTCATTGGACATAGAGAAGAAACTGAGTCCATTTCCTTAAGCTGGGGGAGAGGGAGAGACCTGAAATTATTCCCACATCCAGATAATACTCTATGATGGAGTAATAATTCATCTGAAACAAAATCCATCTGGATGTGGTAAATTGAATGTCGCTATATTAAAAAAAGTTTAAAAGCCAGATGCAACTAGAGGTTTTCCTCCAGTTTAAATTCGAGAGACAAATTTTGAACACCCGCTATACGAGATGGCCCTCTCCTAGGCGCTGTGGACACACACATGTGAATGAGGAAAGAACCCTGTCTTCAGGGTTAGCCACCCAACTAAGTAACTGTAATATTTTGCAGTGGATGTGATTATGAAAGTTGAAAGGGAATGAAGACAAAGTGGAATTCTTTCATGAGGAAGGGAAGAAGAACACTAGAGAGACAGGCAATTGGACTCGGCAAGAATAACGATCAGGTACTCACGTCCAGGGGATAAAGAAGGGAAGTGGTTTGACGACAAGTGTTTGAAAGCGTGAAAGAGGTGAGCATGATGCGTGTGCAAAGATGGCCCAGAGGAGTTGTAGCACCGGACTGGTAATGCAAGCCAAGACCAGAAAGTTAAGATCGAGAGCAAGGATGGATGCTCAAAATGCTAAGGGACTTGGCATTGCAAAGATGTAGTGTGCTCCTAAACAGGGGGGTGGCATAATCAAATCTGTACTTTAAATTATACTTATAACCAGATAAAGGCTGAGTGGATAAGAAAGCAGACATCGAAGAAAGTGAAATTAGTACAGAGCCTTTGGTCATGGACTGAACAGGAAGCAAGTCCTGAACTACAGGATGGGACTAAGATGTACATTTCAGATATGTGTCTTAGCTACATTTACCATGATAACTACCATGGTCAAGTTTGACTGTCAACTTGTTTGGCTTGAGACATGCCTAGGTTAGTAAAGCACACTTCTGGGTGTGTCTGGGTGAGCCAATCGGGTGTGCCTTTGAGGACTGTATTTGTTCTCTGACTGCTTCCTGTCTGGTGAGCTTTGCCTGTGCTCTGTTTCTCCAGCAACCATCAAGTGAGCAGCTACGCTCCGCCAGGCCCTTCCGCCATGTTGTTCTGCCTCAACTCTGACCCAGAGTAGTGAACCTGGACTGAATCCTCTGAAACTGTGAGCCGAACAAACCATTTCCTCCTCTGCTCTGTAGACAAGTACGTCACACATCTTCTCCAATACAACAACTATAATAAAGGAAGTGCATAAAAAACTTATGAATTGGACTTTCTCACCCTGTGCAATGGGACAAGCAGTACTGCTACTGGCTGAAAGAGAAAAGTCAAAAAGAAAAGCAGATTGAGGCTGAAAGAGGAAGGAGATAATAGGAATAATAAGCTGCCATTTTAGATATGTCAAGTGTCAGATGATCACAGGCTGAAGACAGATATGGGGTAACAGAAGAGATATAGATAATTTGACATATCAGAGAACGCCCAGAGCAAGAGATATAATCGGGATGTCTTTTCTACACAGATACTATGTGGAATTGTGCAAGTAGATGAGGTCTTCTAGAAAAGACATGAAAATAACAATGAAAGTGACCATGGACAAAATCTTGGAAAGCTAACATGCAAGGCAAATGAAAAGATGTGAGCAAAATAAAACATAATTAAATTTGTGAGAGGAAACCCAGAAGAAAACGTAATCCATGGGGCCGGGGATGTAGCTCAGTGGCACAAGCGCCTGCCTGGCAAGCGCGAGGTCCTAAGTTCGATTTCTGGTACCAAAAAAAAAAAAAAAAGAAAAAGAAAATGTAATCCACTTTTGGATGTATTTTTAAATAAAGATGAAAGGAAGAGAGATTCTGGAAACAGAAAAAGATACAAGAGAGAATTTGATGAGAGAATAATCAATCACAAGAGAACAGACCAAACCTTTGTTACTAAAAATATATACTATTGGCACAACAACCACTCAGCCACTCAGAGGGAAAAGTTTAACTGGAATTCTATGTTATGGTTTAAATAAAAATTAAGTCTGGATGGATTAAAATTTCAAATTTATAAAATTAAGCAAAAATAGATATTTCTTATAATCTTAGAATAGATAAATCTTTTATATAGAAAAACAAAACCATAAGAACAAAGTCCAAAGGAAAAATACAAAAGAGAAAAAGCCTAAGGCATAGGGAAAAGATTTCATTCTATATAAACAGTCTCATAAATCAGTCTGGGAAAATAAAGGCAAATGTTCCAAAAGTAAAATGAGCCAATAGGGTCTTAGGTTTGGAGCCACGGCAGAACCTGAAAGGCGGGGAGAGTGAAGTCTTTGCCAAGTACTAGACTCTTCACCAGTTCTAACTTTAGCAAGATTCTGAACTCCTCTTTTTTCCTGTTCACATTTCAGAGAAAATGCCAGGGGAAAGTAACTCAAAAAGACACCAAAGCAAAGGCAATCGAAAATGAGGATCTGCTTCTTCTGCTGTGCTGTCCTTGACACCTGTCCCTAAATCTCCATTCCAGAATGCAGAAAGAGAAGGCTGAGAGACGGGCATGTTCCCCACCCCTAGAATGGCAAGAACTCATGGAAATTAGAAGAGCTGATGTGTAGCGACATCAAATAAATTGAGCATGCAACATAAAACTATTTGGCTCTAGGATGAAATGTCTTTTTTTATATTTTATAGAAATAATAACTGTTATATATATTCTCTTGAGGAAAGGTTAGCCCTGGTAAGTAAGAAATACACAGTGACCCAGGTATGACCTTGGGAGATGCGTTCCTGGTGGATTGCCAGATCAGGATGAAATGTCTAACCGCAGTTTGAATGAAATTGTCCTAGAAAGCCACCATGAGAGCAAAGTGCTGTGGACGCAGGATGCAGAATCGAATTTGGTCTGCTGGCTGCAGTGCCAGCAGTGGGACAGCGGGACATCTGTCTCGGGCAAAACAGGCTTGGCTGTTCTGTGGCGAACAGACTCAGAATCCATGTGCATGTTTTATGCACATCATGGGCCAACGCCAGTCCACCAGCTCTCCTGAAAGGCTCCCCCCAGCTGGTGACCCAGGCACCAAACACGCTTTCATCTTTTAGTTCACCTGAACAATGTAGAAGATCAACACTGACAGGGGATGCAAGGACAAAGGATCGTGTGCCATTGCTTTAAAACTTGAGTCTCTAAGTGTTTCACAGTACTTCCATTCACATTACATGGACCCAAATGAAGTCACATGTTCCCTAACCTGACCATAAGGCACAGTAAGATGAAACTGTGTTGTGTGACCAGGAAGAAGAAATAGCTTTTCAGTTACGTGGCCTGGTCTTAGCCACAGTTCCTACCCTCATCAACAACATAGCAGTCTCAGTCTTTCTCCCACATATCAGATAAACTCATATCCATGCCTTCTGTGTAGGAAATAACACAGCATTTCTCCACATTGCAGCACCTGGGGACACAGTATCTTTATCCCCTCTATGGCGTCTACAATCAGCTTTTCAAGGCCAGGTGGTCTATGAGCCAAAACAACAAGTTCTCTGCAGCCCACCTCTCACCACAGATCACAAGATGTCTACAAGAAATTTTCTAAATTGGGAAGGGGAGGAACAGGAAACGTATGAGAGTTACAAACTGGAGTGACCAGGAACTGTGACTGCATGCACCACGTGTGACACTGTGTAGCTCTACATGCAGACAGGGGTGCACCTGAGGGGAGGGGCTTACTAGGTTCACTTGATCTTCCTCTCTGGGAGGATTTACCTCAGCATTTTTCCCCTGTAGTGCCTGGTGGAGCCTCTTCCTTGTCATTATGCTCCTCAGTGGCATCTGGAAGGAGTTGCAAAGCATGCACTTCTGGGAAGAGGCTCTCAAAGGCTGCTTCCTATATGTGGGAATTCAAGAATTGATTTTAGCATTTTAACTTAAATAATATGACTTCTATCAAGAGTGGACTTGTGGTTGCCTTGATATCAGAATTCCCTCAAAAGCTCTGTAGACTTCAGACCTATTTGCTTGATACAGTCCTGTGTAGCCAGTAATCATAAGTTATTTTTTTAAAATAATGTTCCATCCTATTATACATGGTTACTTCCCCACCTGCATGCATGCCTCTTTCCTACTCAGTTTAATGATGGATACTGTGGGGTCCCCTGGTAACTGAGATCAAGCCACACAACCCTTGTGTGATCTGTGTCCTGAGTCATGTTAACAGAATTTTTAAAAATTTTTATCATGCCTTATCACTCAGTCTTTAGTTCAAGCTTTACAAGCAATTAATTTTTCCAACTCTGAAAGACTTGGGGTCCTGAGCTCTCTTTCATTTCTGCTTGGGAGCTAATTCTCCCGCAGGCTTGATTGTTCTTCATAATAATTTGTAAATCACAGTTAATAATAAACATTACTAATAAACATACTAGAGCTGTGAAGAATTTGCACATTTGCCAAGACACAAACAGCAAGCATGCAGGTTTACTTCTAGGCCACAGTGGATAGTGGTTTTCAGCAAACTTGCCATGCCCTAAGCAGCAGTTTGGTGTTGCGTTCCATCAACCCTAAAGCTTAATAGATTTGGATTTTGTCGGAGCAGTAACGTACCTGGAGGTAATACTTTCTCTATTACGATAAATAATATTAGCTCCTTTAAAGTCATTCCAAAATCCTCAGTGACTTCATAAAATATACTTAACATTAATTATTAATGTTAATAAAATCATATAATTATTATTCCCAAATAAGAAATCTTTCCTTCATTCTCCATTCATCCTATTGAGTCAAAGTTGATCAATCAAAGCTTGGGATATGTGAAGTGCTCAAAACAAAAAGCAAAACTAGCCATTGTTATCATTACTAATACCAGGAGCCACAGAGCAGTATGCAGTATTTTGAAGAGCATTAAAAGACCCAGTGTGCGAATCTGCTAGGGTGGTGGGTGTTACCACGGCACCAGAAGTGCCACGGTAATTCCTTGTCTGCATTGTGAAGCACAGAGGAGGTGTAGGGTTGGCTGCTTGACTCCTCCGGAGGGTTGGGAGGAAAATGGACCCGGGCTTCTCTGTTAGGTTCAGTTTTTCTGGAAATCTCTGGAGTCAGCTCCGCTCTGCCTTCATCTTCAGTGGTCTTCTCCCTCTGTGCACGTTGCCTCCAAACTTTCCTCCCTGGAAGGACACCAGCCAGAGTGTGCTTGTGCCCATCATAAACACCTCCTGTGAACCGAGTCACCTTAGTGAAGAATCTGCCTGCAAAGGGCGTAATACCCTGAAATGCTGGAGATCAAGATTCAGTAGGTGGGTTTAGTGAAAAATGGTTTGAAGCTTTTCATGAGCAGGATCTACATACTTGTACTAGAAATCAAATGTGCTTTCCTCTCTCCTCAGTGAGCATAATTATGCTTAAATCAGTGCATAATAAGCTGAAGTCTTTCCCTTGCTCCTGTTTCTCTGAGTTCCAGGCTCCACTGTCTTCTGCAGGTTATAATAAATGCAGAACAACCAGGTGCACAGAGCTCACCTTTAGCAAAGCCTGTCTGAGAAAGGGCTTCTTTTGGGTCTTAGCTATGTAAAAACTATAGTTTCACCTGAAGTCTTCTGTTGGGAAATCACATTAAACAAAGGCTTTATCTTAAATAAAGAATCAAGAAAGAAAAGAATCAGGAAAAAGCATGGAGGCATTCATTTAATTAAAATCAACATCTTCATCGTTTTCTGTGTTTATCGGTACTCCATGGCACTGTTCCTTACAGAAGCAAGATGAGCCTCCTTTACTATTCACACTGGGAACTGTCAGCTGCGGCAGGGCTGCACGGAAACGGACCCGTGCTTTGATCACAGACCTTGCCAAAACATAACAGTCTGGTCACCAGACAGTTCCATGGACCTAGGGTGGTTTCCCCCGCAAGACACGGTTGTGGATAAAAAGTGGAGAGATGCAAGTTTGTTTGGCTTGTACCCTTGGTTTTGTTCATTCTGAGGGAAATGAGGAAGGAAGGCTGTGTTGCCCTGAAGTAACAAATATCTAAACTGCCAACCTTTGAGACAATTCCCCTTCACTCAGTTTTCTGAGGTTCTCCTCTTGCGACCATCGTGTTCCCTGCAGCACAGTTTTAAAATACCATCACCTTACTTCTCGCTGCAAGTTCTTTTTATTGCAAGCCTCTTAAAGATGGAGAGGTGAGTTATACATACCCAGAAAGTACATTTGATTGACTAAATGAAGGAATGAAAATCAATGAGTGAGTTGTTGTGGGCCAAATTTATAGTTCAATAGGTATTTCCTCCTCCATTATGATGTAAATCTCACATTAATTTCCTTTCCCGAAGTCTTCTTTCTTTATACTGCTTCCATTTCACGGCATCACTAAAACATAAAGTTATAATCATGACAGTTAACATTATATTATAAATGATTGGCTCTCACAAAGTTATCTGCTTTTTAAGTAAATCTCTATTTTGAATTTCAGTCAATGTGGAAAGACAAAATTAGACAGTAGTCATGTCCATTCTTTGGGTAGTTATCCAAGCAGCAGAACTAGTCCTGAGGAGTGGTCAGGTACATAGCAGATATACAGTATTGAGTTAATCTTACATATGAAAGTCTGGGTTTTGTTATATTTCACTGGAAAGGGAATTTTACCTCACCATTTAAAAAAGGAAGCTCTTCAGTGTTTTTTTACCATTTAAATAGCTCTTGCTGAGGAGGTTGGTTTCTGATGTGAGAAGTGATCCGTGAGCGCAGTTTTCCTGTTCACTCACCAATGGTAGGCCATTTCCTGTCAGCCTGGGAAAAACAGGGACAGGATGTGTGTGTCAAAGACAGTAGAATTCTTACAGGAAAGGAGGACTTAAAAGTTAAATAGATTAACAGTGGCTTTGGGATACAACTGAAACAGAAAATATAACTGATACATCTATTTAGGTCTTTAGTCATTTAAATTCACATTATTGAGAATATTTCAATGAAGTTGTGCAGTCCTACATATGTAAACACATAGTCATGAACTAAAGTTCCCAACATTGTTGAGTATTTCAAAATATCCTTCTGCCAAATATTATAATAAGCATCCATGTTTTTCTGGAAATCCTGAGCCAGTGCTCCATTCTGGTGGATTATTTCCCAGAACTACCAAAGACATGGTAAGAAGGTACCTGCTCTTTGTCCAGACATCTGGATTAGGAATTCTCAATGCACCTGGTTTCAAAGATGAGACTATTTGGTATGGAGCTCTTCACCATCCCAGAGCAGGAAAGGTAATCAGCAAAATTCATTTCAACATTTGACAAATTGTCAACATTATCAAGAACATTTAAAAAATCTGTCTAGGTGAGTAAGCACCACACAAATCAAATATTTAGACAAAGCTCCTACGCTTTAAAAATCCATGGTCTAAGATACAGTACTTAAAAGTAGCATTTAGCAATAAAGAGACATCAAATATAGAACTTGAAAAAATTTAATGATCACTAATGAGAACAAAGAGGCTGAGTGATCGATCAAATTCCCTAAGTGGTGCAGGAATTTAACTATATGAAAATGCCTAGGACCAGGATATACGCTCTCCATGTTTCCAGGGCCCTCACCCATCCCTAAAACTGGCAATGGATAGTTTTTATATCATGCATTTTATTTATTTTTATTAGTATTTTCAGCACATGATGTTTACATTCCTGATGGGGAGTTGATAAAGGTACAGAACACACCTCAATTCCTATTTTCATCCCTTTCCTGCCCCACCTTCCCTGCTGCCACTATCTCTTGGCTGCCTTCCCTTTTGAAAAAGATCTCCCTACTTTGTTATCTATCTTATTTTTTCCTTTATTTATACTTTGAGTTTTTCATAAAAGAGAAACCATGTGATATTTAAGCTTGTGTTTTTGATTTATTGCACTTAATGCTATGGTTTCAAGGTGCAACCATTTTCCTGCAAATGACTCAGGTTTACTTTATTCAGTGGACTCAAAGCTTAAAGTTTACAGTCCTCAGAATAGGTGATATCATCACTGTCTTTCCTCTAGAGAAACAAGCACAATGATAGAAAAGGCACAGGCTTTAAAGGCAGGGAAGGTGGGAAGAAGTCACTCAAAATTTATGCATGCTTTATTAAGCATTTTATAAAACATGAAGAGGATAGAAATATATTGAAGTACAAATAAAACCATAGTCTTCCAAAAGCCAGGATTTTGAAAGGTAAGAGGAAAGCAACACCCTGTCTTGGAGGTCCCCTGGGTAAAATTTAAGTTTGTCTTTGACTCTAGGTAATAAAAATCCAACATGGCTTCACAAAACAGGTATCTCATCCCTTCCTCCACTGGGTGGTGATTCCAGAGACAGTTCAGGAGTAATACACAGAGAGGTATCATAGTTGATGAGAGGCATCATAGTTGGCCTTCCAACTATCCTCCAAGTGTACAGAGTTTGTTCTAATGATTGCAAGGCAGCTTTTTAATACCCAAGCTTCATGTCCCATTTGATGTAGGAGGATGTGGGAGGAGAAGGAACTGCATCCTGGCTTTTGAGCAGTAGCATTTTAGGTTCTGCTGAAGTGTCTCCGGCGGCTTTCCTTTTGTAGCTCATTGGCCTGAATCACATGATACAGCCAAATCTAGTTGGAAGGTAGCCTCATAAAATTAGCACAACCTTGACATGAATAGCATGAACAAGATTAGGGTTCTGTTAGTACAAAATAAGCTGAGAAAAGATTTGGGGTAACCTGTGAGTAGCTAATAATTAAACAACACTTTTTACATGTTAAGCCCTTTACATATATTAACACATTTAACATGCACAACTAGAGTCTGCAGTAGACAGCACGGTGTTTCTATTTTTGTAAACTGATGCACACAAACATTAAATACTGTGCAAAAAATTAACCGCTAAAAAGTAGACAAACCGAGATGTGAACCAGGGACTTTGTCTTGAGTCACAGTGATGATAGTGTGCTATGTATCTGACATCTAAAGAGGTAGATTTACAACTGGCAGGCTCAATGAAGGTAGAAATGATGCAGTGGGCTGAACTGAAAGTCTGTCTGCAAAACTTCACCACCAGAACTCAGGATGAAATTCACACTCCCCATGGACACTTCCGCCCCTCCTCCCGGCCCGCACGACTCAAGAATGCAAGATAAAAGACTCATCTTTCTACAGCTTTGCATCAGTTAAGATACTTTCTGGTATCAGTAACAAAAACCTAACAGAAATGGTTCCAAACAATAAGACATCTCATTGCACAGGAAATCCAAAAGCATAGAACATGCCGAGCCTAGTAAGAACAAGCTTCTACTATGTCTGACTGCAAGTCTCTTTTCTGGTGGCTGGGTTTGTTTTAGGCAGCTTTCCTCATGTGAAAAGTGGAAGACGGGAGAGAAATGCATATTTGCCATTGTCTAATTCTAGAAGGAGAAAGAAAGACAAGATCCCATAATTCTGTCTTAAGAACAAAGAAAGCTTTCCCAAAAGAACTCCAACGAGTTCTTTTCTTGCCCAGAATTGGGTCCTTTGCCCATTCCTAAATTAATCGCTAACAAGGAATATGAAATTATGTCACAGGATTAGAATTAAAGATCATCCCTACAGCATGATGAGCAAATTCCCCTGAATAGTGAGGGCATGTGAGGGCTGAGGAAGCCAGGTTTCTGCTGGGCAGGAGAGAGGCTATGAATGCTGGGCTGAAATTAACATTCAGGCCAGTCATGGTGGTGCATGTCTGTAATCCCAACACTCAGAAGACTGAGACAGGAGGATCGCTGTGAATTAGAGGCCACCCTGCACTGTAAACTGAGTTCAAGGCCAGCCTGAATTGTGTAGTGACACTGTGTCTCAAAAAGACAAAAAAAAAAAAATTTACTGGGACTGTACATATTTGTAAAATTTCAGAACAATAACTTAATGAGAGACTAGAAATCAGTGTCAGAGTTTTCTAGTCGCCAGGAACAAGGTTTCCAATCAGCAATACTGAATGCTAGAAAACAACGGAAGGCTCATTTTCTCTTTCAAATTTGTCAGTGCAAAACATGATTTTTAAACCTAGAATTACATTCCCAGCTAAACAACCAAGAAAAGATCAGAACAAAATAAAGACATCTTCACATACATTTACAGGAGTTTTATTTCACATATTCCATTTCTGAGAAGATTATTTGAGGATAGACTTCAGAAGATTGAGGAAGATAGGATACAAAACATGATAGGAACAATTCAGGAATCAGGATAACCACTGAGCAGTTGGCAAAAAGTGCAATTAGTAGAACAGGTGGGTGAGGAGCCAGAGGAGGGACATGTATCTTTAAGAACAAAAATGAATTGGAACCCAAGCCGTGACCAAAGTGAGCAAGGAACTTAATAATATTAGTAATACAGTGAAGAATATGCATGGTTCATGACAGCAAAAAAGGAGGGCAAATTGAGTGTCAGACATAAACTTGTGCCGACAACTATGTGCAATTATAGAGGATCAATTTTTAAAAAGTAAAATTCATTCAAAATCAAAGAAGAATCTGCATGAAAAGGTGACTATATGATTACAGCAAAGTAATCTCAGGCATGATTTTAACCAGTTGGTGGATGTAAGGGAAGACCATATGTGTGGCCGAGATTACACAAATTCTCTTGTACATGGAGGGGAAGTTGTATCATGGAAGGAAAAAGACTCTTAGCAAGAACTGTTTCTCCAGTGAAGAGGTTCTCCAATTCCATAGTTGGGGTTTGTACATTTTCAACTTGAAGAATTAATGTGAAGACCAAAGATGAAAACAAACACAGTTGCTGAACATAGTGTATTATTGAATTTTACAATATAAGTGAGAAATGCTAGACAGAGATGGAAGAACAATAGAAGGAACATAAAAACTTACTCTGTGTAGTCAGCAGAAATACTTTCTAAATTTGATACAGTAGGGAGAATCTCAATTATATTGTTGAAGAGGTTAAATGCGGTTACCTCAAGTGTAGTGTTCTGAGAGGACAGGGACTATAATTATATGATTCACATAGTAATTCATTTTTAGTTGCTCTAACAAAATACTCAAGGCTAGATACTTTATAAAGAAAAAGAGTTTTACCTAGCTCAGGGCTCTGGAGGGCCAAAGCCTAGTCCTGGCTTCTGCTTGTCCATGGTGAGGGCCTTGTGGCAGATGGCATCACAATGGCAGGGAGAGACACACGGTTGACAGGGAGCCCTATTGCAACTGGTACTCATGAGAATTAACCAGGGTCCTTCCAGATCGACATTCATCCCTTCCAATGGTGCAAACAATGACCAGTGACCTTCCTCCAGGCCCCGCCTCTTACTCCCACCTCACTAAGGGCCGTTCCTAACACATAGGAACCAAGCCATATCCAAATTACAGCACTTTTATGATTCTCCCACTTATGATTTTATTTTACAATATATGACGTATTATTGAGATTAAAATGCATATACACAGTACGAGTAATTCTAAAAACAAAAGCAAAGGTATATTGAAGAGTTTGGGCTGGAATATCTTGGCATAACTGATCTTATGAGCTTGCCTTCTCTACTGAAATTTTGCAATGCTACGAAAAGAGCTTTTTTAAAAAAAATATTTAAATACAAGATGAGAGAGAGAGAGACAGAGATAGAGAGATTGAGAAAGAAACAGCAAAAGGATCAGTCAATAAATTTTTGTAAACCATTGAGAGAGGAAATTGACCTAGTTCATAAGGGAAAGCGGGAAGTTAATTCCCTGCAGGGGTATTCATCAGCACAAGCTGATTTCCATTCACAGGGTGGTGAAAAGGAAGCCACTCTGGAGGCAGAGTGGATGCCTGGAAGTTGGATGTGGGTGAGGCTGGACACAGAGGATTTGTACAGAGTTTAGGTAGGAATCATTAATTCCCAATTTCTACTCTTCTCACATAGAGAGTATTTTTTTGTACAGTTTTGACCAAATAGAGAATGACCAAAATATGTATGAAGTTTTGACCAAAATTTTGACCAAAATAGAGAAGGACCAAATATGTATGAAAACTTTTAACATGAAAGCTAGATGCCTAATCTTTAAGAAAAAAATGTAAAATCAACGAAGCACCCAGGAAACAGAAAGTTTTCATGGAACCAAAGAAATCGTCATAAAGAAATGTATAATTAGTGGCCATGGAGAGGTGTGAAGGAAGGAAACAAACATGGGATACTGTGAAAAGAAATACTTAAGAAATCCAAGAAATTAAAATATGATCACAGGAATTTCAAATTCAGTAAGAGCTCAGATGACAAAACAAAAGGAAAATTTCCAGAAAATAATGCAAGTGGCCAAAAGGGAAAGGAAGAGGAAATGGAAAACAGAAGTAGTCATCCCAGGAAACCCAATCACAAAAATGGAAGTTCTGGAGGAACAAAATACAAGGGAATTTCTTAGGACTGATGACAAGACATAATTTTCTAGGCTGAAATGATCGAAGGAGCTCTTAGCTCCTTGGGGACGGGGCCACTGCAGGGTGAAGTTCCAGAAGAGTGAGGGTGAAGACAGGAAGCTTCCCCAGAGGGGCTGGGGAGGGAGCAGAAGGCTGCATTCGCTTTTGAATCAAGCCTGGGAGAACCACACCAGGCACTAGCTGTCAAAGAAGCACTGCTTGAAAATTGAGAGAAAAAAAACTTCTGACCTAGAATCGATGTTTCTTGACTATCAGCCAGATAGGAGAGCAGAACAAAGAGAAGTGTGGTCTTGTTAAACCTTATTTTTCTCCTAAATATTAAAAATAAATTCACTCATATATACATTTTCTCAGGAAACTATTGAGAATTTGCATCAACAAAAGAGAAAATGAGAGAGAGATAGAGACACAGAGAGAGAACCATGACAGAACAATACAGGATTGCACAGCAATTAAAGAAACCTGACATCCAATAAGGGTAAAACCAAGAGAACTCCCAGGATGATGAAGACATGGAAATTTCAGTCCCAGGAACTGTTACTTTAGAGAACAGCAGAAAGATGAGGGCTCCATAAAGGACACCTCCCTCCACGGGAGACCGGCCTGCACAGTGGGCACCCGAGTCTTGGAGGGGGCTGCTGTATTCCAGTGTGTGTCACACTGGCCAACCAAAGATTCTGCGGGCAAATAGCAATAGGCCACAGAAAACTGAGACAAGGGCAAAGAAAGTCATTATTAACTCCAGGAAAAACAGAATTAGATCAAGAGAAAATAATCCTCACACCCGATATGCATTGACAGTTTATAAATATATAAACTTTTGATTTAACCAAAAATTTAGATAAATGTGCATTGGAAGGGTTCAAACTACCACGTATTTATGTGGTACTCCATATAGCCAATAGTATCTAAACTAATAACCCGTCCAAAAATAGCAAAGGATGTTGTTTGAAGATATGAGGTGAACCCCAGCAGAATCAGCTAAAAAGAACTGATGATTCTACTTCTGGGACAGGAATTATCACTGGGATGTGAAGAGCACACATTCTCAATTTTCATTATGAGCTTGAAAATCTCTTTGAACTTGAAATCTTTGTGCATACAGTAGCTTATATAATTTTGCAAAAACATTTTAAAAGAAATATGTTCATCATGTTTTTTAAAATTTTCAATACCAGATAAATTTAAAAATGGTCAAATGATCTGTTCCAGCTCCTTTTGGGTGCTTCTCCTATCAGCATGGGTTTTCATAATCCTACATCTGCAGTTCACCCTACATTCACTCCCAACGCATTTATATTAACACATTTTGGCAAGACAAAAGGAAAGATAGGTAATTTGACTAAGGCCCTACACACAACAAGTATTCCCAAGGCCTTTTTAGGTTTTTTTGTTTTGTATTTGGGAAATGAGGATGCAAGTTACAGGTTTGAAAATAAAACTCATCTTAGAAGTCTAAACCTTATTCATGTGAATTACGGCAACATTCATAACATTTATATGAGAGGTAGTCTGTTAGATGGTTGTTCAAATGTGGAAAGGGAGGTTGAAAGGAAAACCAAACATCTGGGCCCAGAATCTTCATAATCAGGAGGGTCTCAGATGTGCGTGTCAGTCGATCATCACACCCTTGAGGATTGCTGACTTTGAAAACACTGTCTTTCCCGAAGAATTACCCCAAAGAAGTGAATGTCCACCGTCGTAATGGATAACATCTTCATTGATATAGGCTATGACTGCAGAGTGGCCCAGTCAGTGTTCGTAAGATTTGTTTGTTCTATCAGGGTTACTCTGGGAAAACACAGCAATCATCCAAAGTGTATTTGTGTGATATTTCTGAAAGCCGACTGAGAACTCAGAGTCATGTTGTGCATGTGTGGCTGCCGTCTCCAGTCCCTGTGATTCTGTGGGTGAGGACTGGGAATGGTAGGTATCCTCATGTAAGGAAGGATAATTCTCAACTTCTGTTTTGTTTTGAATAATTTTGCTAGGACCTTCTGTGTGTCCAGCACTGGGGGCATAATTAGTGAAAAGACAGGCATGTTTCTTGCTCTTTTAAATCTTCCTATCCAGTTGCGTGTGTAGAAACGGGGAGGGGCATGGGTCTCCCCATCGTTCGTTTTTCAGTATAATGTGATGCAGTGAGTGCCGTTACGGGGGACAAAAAAGATGATGTGGAAGCAACTGAGAGGCACCTCCCCGGCTGGAGAGCTCTACAGGAGGAGCGTAGATGCACGAGGCTTTGTCCGGGTAAACATACGCGGGTGAAATACGTAACGGAAATAACCAAGACGCTGACGTTTGTCTAGAACAGATAATGTTGAGGGATCTCAGACAATGTGATGTTCATGCACCGGTGTTTTGGTTTGGATTTGTCCAAAGTCATATTCTTTTTTTATTTTAAAAATAAAAGGAGGAAAACATTAACAGACAGACAACCTTTTATAAAATAGCAAAAGAACAGTACAGACAATACGGAGTTACAAAGCGGTAGGAAATTAACAAGGGTTGTTGCATTACACATTGATATCTTCAAAGTGGTTTCTCATGAAAACAGATAGAGACATGCAATACTGACCAATCAAGGACTCCAAAGTCATATTCTTAAGACAAGGAAAGATGAAACAGTTTTCTAGGTTGCCTTTAGACTCTTCCCACGATGCTGGCCCCTACCAGTCTCTCGTTTGCATTCGCCCAATGCAGCAGCACAGCAGAGAGACAGCTCCTCTTCCTCCGTGACACCAAGGAAAAGTCCCCCGTGGACTCCAACGGGAACCGTGGGAGCACAGCAGCCCAGCACTCTGGACAGCCCCGTGCAGTGATTAGGCAGAAGTAGGAAGGGTCTACCTGCACACTGGACTACACTGGGTGAGCAGGACACGCTCCCGCACAGACACCATGGCATTCCCACCCAACGAGGGTGCTAGGCGGGCAAGATCAATGGGCGTCTCTAAACGTGGGGGAGTCATTCTTTCCACACTTGTTTCACCCTTGCAGGAATGTTTTGCTTTATGCAGACACGGGAACAGACAACTTTTAATAGGGTTCATCCTTGTTTTCCTGTATCAGAGTTGACACTTGTTTGAAAAGTCTGAGTGCAAAGAGCAACAACTGAAATCATCCACAACTGAGTCTGCAATGCACCTTAAGCATTCGTGGAGAACAGCGCTTCGTCACCCACACTGGTTCACAGAATTTTTTTCCACATAATTTGGAAAGCTTGTGAATTGAATAGATCTACCCCTTAGAAAATTATTACAAACTTCTTTCCAGGAGTTGACAGTCCCCATGAAGCTCGAGTTAAAGCCCTGATCTAGACTGACTGAATCTTTTCAAATCCTGGGCTCCTTTTCTTGTAAGCAGATAGTCTTTTTCATAGTTATATAATAGGAATGCCATTTAGATGAATTTGTTGATGTTATTTGTAAACTGTTGAAATTATAAAGATCCACAAGTACTAAACACCATTTTCACACAGTATTCTTCTTCAATTCAGTGTCATAATCTCAAATCAAGGTAGATAAACTGTGTTCAATTTCTGGTGTGGATACAAGGGCAAAAAATTAGGCCTTTCTGAAGCTTTTGAATATTATTTACTCCCATAATAAAGAAGGCAGCTTGCTGTCTAATAAGATGTGGCCTTGGAGGTTGCTTTATCAATTTGTTGATCCTTTAGAGGAAAAAACACATTTTAAAAACAAATCCAAGAGTAAGACATATATGAATGCAACGCATTTACACTGGGAGTGCATTTCTATACTGTCCCAAATAAAGAATTTTTGTAGAGAAATTTATTCCTTCGACCTTGTCTTGTCTGAATAATACACCATTCAAGAATCAAATGTATTTATGCCTGCAGGAAGCACATTAGGGCTTCTCTGCCTCTTTTATAAACAATATTATAAACAACCATAAATATGGGAAAATGGGAAAATGCTGAGCTTACAGGTTTGCCAGATAAAATACAAGATGCCCAGTTAAATTTGAATTTCAGATAAGCCTCAATTATTATCTAGGATAAGTATATACCCAAAGAGTCCATTGAACATACTTATCCTTAAGAACGAGTTTTGCTTATTTGAAATTCATGTTTAACTGGGCATTTTGTATATTCATTTCAGAACTACGGCAATCTTAGAGAAAACTGCAAGTACTGTCATTCTGCTCACGTGTAAACCAACACTTGATTTCCCATATTAAGGAAGTTTGGGTCCTGGCATCTTCTTTGTCAGACATGTTTGCTAGCTAAAAGTGACTATTGCATTTTCACTGAAGTTGTAATAAAATACTCGAGTATTTCTGCTAACAAACCTCTGCATTTCAAAGAACTTCATGGAGAGGGCTACACGTAGGTAGAGATTTCGTGATTTCACATCAGTTTTTTTTTTTAACATTTCATTAAATATGATTAAAGGTTGCATGTTTTCTGTTTTTAACTTGACTAACATTGTATTTGGCATGTCAAAGGATTTGCTTTTTGAAAGCTGAAACTTTTCCCTGTAAACCAATAGGTAGACATTATACTCTCTGGTTTAGAAAATAACTCATTTTTAAGTAAATGAGAAATGATTTTGTGTTGTTACTTTTACACGTGCACATTTACGGTTGAGCAGTCATTGGCAGCACACAGGGTATTAGTTATGAATTGTGGTTTTCAATATCACAGCCGCGTTTGTTGCTGTGGTTTTGCAGTATCCTTCCCTACGCTGTTCTCTGCTGTGGTTTTCATAATCATTGTTTGATAGTCATGTCGCTGTGGTTTGGAGCGGCAATATCCATTTGGACAGAGGTAATTGCTTATAGGTTTTGCTGTCTTTTTATTTTACAACCTTACTGAGTTACACTAAAAAGAAAAAAAAAATTAGACCTTAAAAATATTGTTCATATTCTCATTAAAATGAGGAGAAACTACAAAATGTAACAGCAGTCCTTAGTTTATTTCATTCACATTGACTGTAATTAATACACATTTGTAAATTCAGATGAACTAATATACCATTCCTAATAATGCATTCTGGTTACTTTATCAATCTTGACTTAAATTTCCTGACTTTTTTGCTTTCAGCTTTTAAGCTGAATATTTAGTTGAGATTTATTTGTTTCTCTTTTGCTTTGCATATTTAACCACGTCAAATGCCAAAAGAAACACTAACTGTTATGTTATTTTAATTCCAATGGGCATTCCTTTGGGGTGACATAAAAAGCCAGTCAATTCTGTAAAAGATCTTTGAATACCATAATATCAAACACCTCTTTTTCCAAGATTCTCAGCACACCAATTTAGTCGTAATGAATTGAAAATGAAGGAGCTAAAACTCCGTAGTTGTCCGTTTATTCATCCCGCCACACAAGCACAGACAGCCCTGCTCTTCTGTGGTACTCAGGAGTTCATCTGTTGGCCCTTCAGGGAGGGGCTTTGTCACCCCGAACGGGACGGTGCTCTGTCTTCTCATCAGCCCTAGGCTAATGGAACTAATGGTCCGGCTCTCAGGACTGGTCTTCTGCTGGGTGCTATGCCTCCTGGCCGGCCGCAGCCGCCGCCACACCGCCGCACACCCGGCAGGGCTGCCCCGATGGGCTCATACACGGCACTGGTGGCCCTGGGTGCTAGTCCCCGAGCGCTGCACCAGCGGCCTCCGAGCGGACCCCAGGCCTCCTACAGTGTCATTACTGGGGCTCACACTGACGCCAGTCACACAAAGGGGCCCGTTGCAGACCGGCGTGGACCATTTCAGGACCCCCCGGGCGAGGCGCGTGGGGGTCGCGTGTGAACCGCGGAGCCTCGTTTGCAGGCGCCGCGGGCCCTGGGGGGCTCGGCGCGCGGCCGGGGGCGTCTCCTCCGCGCGGGGA
>NW_004955417.1:28859747-28911487 GCF_000276665.1 Chinchilla lanigera
ACGCTGCCCACCGGCTCGCCCTGGAGCGGGCCGGGGCCGGGGCGCGCGCTCCCCTCGGCCGTGTGCGAGTGTGAGTGCGTGCGTGCGCGTGTGTGCAGCCTCTGTGCGGTGCATTCACTTCCCAGGCTGAATTTCAGAGCCCACGCCACGCAACTTGGCTTAAAAAGCAAGCGGTGGACTTCGCCGTAGCGGCAGTTTGAAGGCAGTGGCAGCGCCGTTCGGGACTTTCACTTTTCGGAGAAGTGATGGTTCCTGGCTTTCACTAATTGCTTCTACTTTTCGGTGTTAAATTGATCGGATCCTTCTGTTCTGGCGTTACACTGTATAGTGCAAACCCGTGCCTATCATGATAGCATTACAAACATGATTAAATGCAAATGCTTTTTGGTTTCCGGCTGTCCTCTAGATTGTTAATAAATAATTAATATTAATTGATTGTATGGCACAAAGACCGTCTGATTCTACTTGGGAATACTTTGCTATCGTCTCAATTAGCTACGTTAAATTTTTTTCTTTCCTTCTGCGTCCACCTCATATAATTGAAGATTAAAGCATTGGAACTAATTGCTGATGCTACTCTTGTGTTCTAGGTCGTAAAACATTTTACTGGCTTATTTGAGTGCTGTGATTTATTAACTATCAAAAATGCTTCAAAGTTCTCATTCAGAAGTGAACAAATAATTACATGTATATATTTGTTCACAGTGATCATTGCCGGCTGATACATGCATACGGCTGCATTATTAATACACAGGCACGTTAGACTTTTATTGGATTCACTTTGGGGTCGCAGCGATAATCTATGCAAACGTGGACGCCCCTTCTCCCTCTCCTGAGGAAAATGAAAAATTAGAGGTCTTTGAATTGCTGCGTTAGAG
This sequence comes from Chinchilla lanigera, assembly GCF_000276665.1. Lineage (NCBI taxonomy): Eukaryota > Metazoa > Chordata > Mammalia > Rodentia > Chinchillidae > Chinchilla > Chinchilla lanigera. Next base: position 28,860,626 of record NW_004955417.1, read on the forward strand.
CAGTGCTCTCACAGCTTTTGGGAGGAGATATTTAAATGTGATCAGAGCAGCTGTAAAGTCGTTGTGGTTGCGGTCTCTTGACTTTGTCTCCTTTGCCTGTCTGGGGATAAGAAACGGGCTTGTGGAGGCAGAAGTTTGTCTTGCACTCGAAGTCATCACTGCCGTAGGTCTCTCTTTCCGATTTCATAAGTGCTCAGGGGCTGCACCGTCGTCTGTGACAAATAACACTGTTACTCTCACAGTTCTGCGTCAAACACAAGTTCAGAAAATATCAGAAAGAGGTATGTTGTGAAACAATAGCATTTCCCACCCCTAGTCGAACTACACTTTAAACTTGGAAACGTCCAGGACTTGAAAATAAAGCTTTGGCAGTGTTGATAAAGCATACCCAATTTAGAGCAACTATGACAAGCAAAAAGTCAGCTCTACCAGAAAGTCTGAAGACAGTCAATTTAAAGGACAAAAAGGTTGTTGGGCACCGTTTTTCTTTTTTTTTTTTTTTCTTTTTCTGCATACAGTTCCCTGCTATCTAAAATTGTGATTTATGCAGTATTTTAATATTTTGCTTATTCTCTCCCCTTGGGTGCTCTCTGGGCAGCGATAAAAAGCCAACGCTGAAAGAGCACCATTAATTTGCTATGATGACTGGCCAGATAAGAGGAGATAATGGGAAAGATAAGTGGAGAAGATATACCATCAGAAACCCGATTATTACCATTAAAATTCCAGCCCAGCAATCTGCAGAAGCCTGATAATTCCTTCTCCGTTTCCACCACTTTGGATGATAAGGCAAAAAATAGTCACTCAGTGCGCCTTGATTAGACTGCCTGGATTTCCTGATAATACAGTGATAAATTATGTATTTTGCCCCATGTTTTGTCCCAAAATTCAAATTTTTTTTTTCCTGTTCCAAGACTATATTTTCTGCCTTCCCTCAGAAGCTTTCTCTCATGAGCTATTATTGTAATCCTGGTTTGATAAAAAGCCCTGATAGGGCGGGAGGTGTTTGGGGTGGGAGCCTATCATGGTATCAGCCCATCTCTTCGCACAGCTGCTAGCTGTTGTTGTTTTAGTCTTATCACCTCCTGCCAATATGCCAATAAATTGCCCAGATTGTCCTGCATTCTGGTGCTGCACTGCAAAATTTATGACAGAAATGATGATTTTTTTCTTTTACCAATGCTGCTCTTTATGATGAGTGAATGTGTTGTGTGTGCAGTTTTACTGTTATTTTCTTCTTCAGGCCGTTGTCTCCAGTCGTGCTTGTACTGCTGTCTGTCCCCAACTTGAGGCACACTTCAGTGTGCTGGTTACAGGCTCGGGGGAAGCTGGACTTCGGTTTCCTTTGCTTTTTCTCTGTAGATGAGTGTCATTATCTGCCCCCTGGTAGCGCATGGACAGGTTGAAGAGGGAGAAGGGGAGGAAGCTCAAAGACTTTGTTTTCCAGAAGGTTAAGAAAAGGCATTCTTTACACCGTTAGAGTACAGCTTTCATGAAACTTCCAGAGGGACTGATCTGGCAGACATGTAGAACGTTAGTGTTCCGCCTAGACCGGGCGCCCGTGATGCAGTGCTATGGAAAAGAGGGTTGAAGGAAGAGGAGGAACCGTGTTTTCTTGAAAGGGAAGCAGATACTGGGAGCCCACAGATGTGCTGAAAGTGAAATGCGCCGTGTTGGGGATGATCTTGTCAGCAGAGTGGATGGGCTTTTCCAGAAGTTGGAACCCGTTCATGTTGACTGAACCATCTTTCGGTTGTTTGGGATGGTTTCCCAATTTCGGCCGTGTAACTCCTTCTTAACTTGCACATTGGCATTTTCATGTTCCGTGATACTTTTTAAAAAGTGGGCAACAGTAAATGTTTTATGTATCAATTGATGATTGTTTTGAAATGAAAATGTTGCCCATTAAATTTGTTATTTAATATTTGTCATATGGAGCGCTCAGTTGAGTCATTTTTATAACCTCAACATAATGGTATGGGAAAAGGGAACATGGTTATTTTCATCGTTTGTAGAATTTTAAAAGTTTCCTTTGTTTATATGTAATCCATCATTTTGGGGTTGATTATCTGCTGCATTACTATTAGCATTATTACTTTTAAAAAGGTTTTCGGGACTGGATGGACATTTGAAACACACTGGTCATTCTTATACACAGGCTGTCTTGCCTTTCACAAGCCATCCACTAAGGTAGATTTTTGCTTTTAAACAATTATTTACTGGTTTTTGTGTATTTAGAAGATAATAAAATACAATATTAAAAATACTCATTTCTTTTTGGCTTATGATACTTCTCATGTAAAGGATTTGGGTTTCTACATTTTTGACTGAGAAACATCTTGGAAAATCTTGTTTTTACACCGACCATGAAATAAAGGATTATGTATGTTACGTAATACTGATTTTATCAATAAAACAAATGGAATGATACCAGTTGTTTGTGAACAACTTAAGATCAATTTATTTAAAATTTGAAATAACTTCATTGCATACCATTTTCCAGAGAAAAACCTCAGAATAATTATTTAGCAGATTTAAAAATAGACAAATTTTGAGACAGCTAATGTGGTAATACTTTAAGAGTTAAAGAAAATGTAAGGAAGCTTACCTGTAAAAGATCATTAATCATGAAGTCAGGTTTTTTTCTTAAATTTTTTTTTAAGTTCAGTGGCATCAACAGTGCATTAGCATTTTCATCTCTGGCTGCTGGAAAAAAGTTTAAAGCTACAACTTGCCAATATTACTGCAAATTAATAGAGCAGCCTTTATATTTTCCATTTCTGATAGCTTCAAAGTAGTTCATTTGTGAAGTTGCAGAGTCCAAAAAACTATGAAGTTTAATGTTACTTATTACAATATTTTTAAAATAAATCCCTTTGATTTTCTATAAATTGCAGTTGGAGACTTTAAGAGTGACAATTCATTATATCTGTTCAGTTAGAAATGTAAACATCTCTGATTGGAGAGATAAGTCTCTTCAAAGAGATCAATGTTCACTTGAGATATCAAAGATTACCAATAAATCTTTATAAATAATATTTTATTTTCTGAACTTCTTAAAACTAGACGTAGAAAATATGATAACTTGTCATGTCGTGTAAGTTGGTGCTCTGAGGTTGGGAAGTAGTACACTGCATGGTTTGTTCCTGAATTTTATGTCCTGCTAAGTCAAAATTTTATTATAGGTTTAAGGATTAATGCAAACGTTTATGCATTGCTTTGTTTTGAGGTAGTTGTGGGATGAATGAAGGTATTCGTAGATTATATCAATTGTCTAATTTATAACTATGTCTACCAATAGCCATAGGATAGTGCTCAGTAAGTTTAACCTTTAATCATGTAAGTACTAATTAGCTTTTCCTTCAAATGACTACAGAAAACTAAAAGAGGTGTAGCTCTGAGTTATTAGGCTACTAGTGATTAATAGTAGAAAAAGTTTTGAGAGAACAAGATTGAATCTAATACATTAACTAAAATGAGTTATTTGGAATTGGATACGTAGGTTTCTAATTTCCATGATTTTATTCTCTGCACAACCAAGACGAATCAACAATGAACTTGTCATTTATCTTTTAAGAACCCTGTGTTAAATACATAACTTTGGCTCAAAAGGTATTAGGTGAATGAATGAATGAATTTTATTCATCTGTAATTTATGTTTACATTTCAAGGAGATGCCTGCCCGAATGAACTTTCCTTCCCAGTAACTTAATGTGCATCACGTTTTAAATGAAGTGATACTATCTCGAGGAAGTTTTTTGATGTTAGACTACATTGTATGAAAAAATCTAAGATGGAATTTATGTAGGAATAAAAAGAAATTTAAGAATATTTTCCTTTTTTAAATGCAGTCTTTGTTCACTCAAATATATGAGTGGATATGTTAACTTCAAAGTTCTTATCTTGCAAGGCATATTCCCTGGGATGATTTGTTACTTTCCTGATGCAGAAGTAGAATAGAACATTTCATAGGAACACTGCAGATGTTTTTGAAACCCAGTCCAATTCAGTGCCTGCCCTGTATAAAATTATCAGTCCATTCTCTCACCCAGTGAGTAGCAGCACAAGTCCCTTACTTTAGCAACAAGAGAATGTGTTTCCCCCGTAGATAAAGGGGTAAGTGTGTTGCACTCAATAAAGTTACATGTTTAAAAGCTGAAATACAGTTACATTAATAAGCTCGGATATGGCAATATTTGGCATTCTGGAAAGAACTATCTCTTTAAAAGTATTAGCATAAAGATAGCACATTTGTTTATTATGCTTCCAAATCAGGTCCTAGTATCTCTGCCACAGGTAACAATTGACTTTTCAGGCTTCAAGTTAATAGCCTTGTCTCTTGCTTGTAGGGATCAATATTAGTATTAATTAATCACCATTATCAGCACTAGGATCTGGTTCTATTTGTTGTTACATCAGCAAAATATCAATATAGAAAGTGGACTCTCTGATCGTCATGGCAACTTCATCTCTTGGGTCAAAGAAAGTTTATCTTATCTGTGCATGGAGAGTGACAAACTGTTTAGGGATCTAGTTTGAACTCTAAGAACATTGATTTAGTTTTTGTTTGTGAATAGAGGCTGAATTCCAATCACAGGGGATAGGTAAGATTTAAATATTAATGCGCGAAGCTTGCCTGGGAGGGTGTCGTGCCTTTACTGCCAGCTTGTCTTTGAGATGGCAGAAAGGTAGAGAATTGTCTAGTCAGGATTATTTAAAGCTTTAGTAATTTGTGTCTTTGGCAAATACTTCTAAAAATGAATATGTGGTAATTACTAGGTGGAATTGGTTTTGGCAGGATTTCACATGTTGAAATAAAAAGGTCTTATTATTTTTCTTTTTTGTCCCTTATTTCTGGCTTCTTGGTAGCAATGCCCATTGTGTAACAGAAGTACGTTTGAGGGCCCGTTTTGCTTAGGATGGGTGTGAGGTGATTTGTCCTGTGTGTGAGGCAAGAGAGTTTTGCTGTGGGTTTTGAAGCACAAGGAAGAAATTTTTCTGGAAATATTTTAAAACTAACAAATATGCGCTCTTAATCCAAGAAATCCTGAACAGCAAGCTAACAGAGTACTTATCTTTGAAGAATGTTTGCCAAGATAATAAAGCATCATAAGTTTCTCAAGTCAGGAAATAAAATACGTGCTGCTTTGCTGATATTCCTAAGATGTACTAATTACTCACAGTGAGCGCTTTAAAAGAATCCAATCATTAGAAATTCATCTTTCTACGAAATAAAATGTGATGCTCACGAGTCAACACTAGATTCAGAAATAATACCTGAAATATCCGTGCAGGCACTAAATAGAGTGTGTGGGTGTAGGGAAACTGTTCTTGTCTCACGAAAATGGAGACTTTAAAAGGCAGTGTTTAGTACCTGGTGGGGTAAACAATGCCACAAGTCTGGTTGCTCAGTCCAGCGATGTATTGTGCACACAGAGTTTGAGGTCCACTCTCGTAAAACCTTCAGGGGAATGCGAGATACCCTGGACTAACCTGGCAGTGCTCCGTGTATGCAAAGCAAGGAGCGTGCTTTTAAGAGACACTAGTATCATATTTAATGTTAAAGTGACCTTCACTTCATCTAGGCATGTACCACTGCCTGCTTGGTTTTATTAATTTGTGAAAGGCCTCCCATCTGAAGGCTAGAAGACGTCGAAGGTGTTAGTCTGATATTTCACGTACGTGATTCTGCTTTTGGTAATGCCAGATGTATCATAGACAATTCATGAATATTTATAGTAGCTTAGATATAGATTATCACAAAATAAATAATTGTAATAGCCTGCACGAAAGTTGTAATGCCTACTTTTTTGTAGGCAATTAAAAATCTACATTATAATTTTTGTTTAAATTTCAAAATGCATCTGAAAATTATCTTTAAAGGGACATCTATTAGAAGATGCATTTAGTGTTAGTTTTCTGTTGATTTTCTTCTTACATAAGTTCTTTTGAAGCTATGATTTACTGTGACCTATATTTGGAAAACGTGTAGATATCTCTTACTGAGAGAATAAAAAAGAACTTTCAGTCAATTGACATCTGTCTAATATTGTATATGGAAAATTTCTCATAAATGTAAATTAGTTGACTTTTTTTCAGGCATAATCTCTAAAACTTTTATTTGTCACAAAATTTGCAAAAGTTTTTAAACTTGAGCAGAGTAAAAAACTCATTACAAAATTTAGAGGCAAATGTTTGTCCTTCACCTCTTATGGATCTAGAACTTTTAATTTTTCTTAAATATTCCTTTGGAGTATTAAACACTGGTATGCTCTTGGAAAAAAGGCTTTTCTTTGTGTCACTGTGGCACCTTCTAAAATTATTGGCACCTGCAGTGGGATGGGAGCTAGGAGATTGAAAATTCAGGCATTAACCAGCCTTCAAGTTGTTGAGGCCCAAAAACTTCTCACTTTATACAGAAAAATAGCTAAGAATTATAAATTTTTTAAAATAAACATGAAATGATAATTGTAAACCATAATTAAATACACCATATATTGTTCTTTTCCCCCTTGCATGCAATATTTTGATTACTTAATTTGGAACAGTGGCTTTAAGCCTTATTGCATAATTTGATGAAACAATGTGATTATTTATAATTAGTTGATAAAACTTGTCATTTTTTTTTTTTTTTGGTTGTGCCAGGAATCCAGTCCAGGGCTTTGGATGTGGTAAACAGGTGCTGTACTACAAAGCTATACTCCCAACTTTATGTCATAGATTAATCTTAGCATATTTGATATTTCAACCTTTTTAATGCATCTTTAATTTCTTAAAATGCCACAGATGGATTTTTTTATAGTAGCAGTTGAATATCTTTCCAAAAACAACTCCAGAACGTAAAATGGCATAATTATACTGGTGAACTTTCTGGTCTTGTGTGTGCTAAGCAACTCAAAGGCATTTACTTTTTTAGTAACCCTGAAATTTAAATTTAAAAACACCTTGTGAATTTAATGGGGATCCTTTGGAATGCTGTGTTTCCTACAGCACACACGTTATTGTCATGATGCCTGCTTTTATCCACCTCCAAATATATCACGGTGTTACTTTGTGGTGGTGTGTGACCTCTGCTTCAGTGACGAAGGTATATGTTTACATGACTATATTCTGTGGACACATTTTCTGCTACTTCTAAAGACCTCTCAAAATATGTTATAGCTCAGTGGGTATGTAATTGACTATATTGCCTGTTAATGAAAATCATATTTATCATAAAGGTTGTTTTGATTTTAAGGAAAATATAAAAATTTAAGCAATTGCTTTCTGAAGAGAAGATGCATTGAAGCAAGAAGACAATTACATCTGCTAATGTAGAATACTGATCCCCATAAAACGGCTGTATGTTTTACTCTTCTCACTTTTGTGTAGAAATTATGGAACAAATAAATATCCACTTTGCAGTGAACATCTCCAGTGTCCCTGCTGCAGTGCCTGCCTCGCTGGTCGGTGGAGTGGCGTCCTGTTCCGCCGTGCACAGCTAATGGAGATTTGCCAACAGCACGCAGATTTCATGTTTTTTTCCAAGACTACTTCACTGCAAATAGTAAAAGGCTTGCAATTCCAGAGTTATTTTTATTTATTTGGGATGGGAATGTCTGCACTGATGTTGTGCACCTTCAGCAGTCAGCTCTCCTTTCTCTTCTTGGAGTGACATTCTCCAATTCTCGTTTTGATAGCCTTTCTGCTACTTGACATAAAAATAACCTCATTTTCCTATGACGTTTCTCTGCTGTGGAACTCCTCTGGCATATTTGGGAGTATTGGGCCTCCTACTAGCAAGGACAGACTGGAGGTGCAGGGGGAAGGATCAACATAGGACTTGTGTCTATGTGAAATGTCCAAGGGTTCATTTGCACATATATTAGGTCGCTGCTAAAAATATCACCCACTTCTTAACGACGTGCATCTTGGACAAACAGGCGCATATTTTGTCATCAAGTTGCTTAAGCTTCTGAAGTCAGGGCTACAACTGGGTCAGATGATAAGATGAGCACAACAGAGAGACGAAGAGAGCGTCTGATAAAACCTGATTGATTGATGTCTGGCTTCCTCACCATCACAGGCAGTTGACAGTTAGTTTGGGATCAGATGATTTGGCTTTTGCGATAGAAGATGGGGCCTGCTAGGCAAGCCTGAAGGACAAAGAGGTCGGCGTCTGTGGAGTGTCAAGGGATGTCACGCTCCCGCAAGGTGCGACACTCTTCCTGTTTCATTCTCCTCCTGTAGATCTGGGTCCTAACATTGGGTAGTCGTTTTAAAGGCATGCAGATTCAGTCTGCAGATGGGAATGTGCAGCTATCTCACTGCTCCGTTTAATTTAGTGTTTGTATATTGTTTATGTTGTAAAGGGCAGAGGTGTATGTTTTCCTGATAATGAATGCATATTTTATATGATATTTTGCAGGATATAAGGATTTTTACATATGTTTCATTTCATCATAGTCTTATGAGGTAGATTGTGTTACAAAATAGCATAGCACTCACACTGACCACATTTACTTTTTGGACAAAGATTTGCTGGGAGGAAAAATTATTATTTACATTAAGTTAAAGTTTCTACCTCTAGGCACTTGGGTATCACAGATTCTGAGTAGCCTAGGTTCAGGATGTTCGCCTTTGCAGCTCAGACCTGTGGAAGTTTGGGAAACCTTGTTTGACACAGTTGGGGAACTCTGCATTCAGGTCATAGGTAGTGAATAATTTTCCCGGAATTTGCTGAACTGTAATATGACTGCCAATAGGATTATTAGAATGTGAATTTGTATTGAAATCATAGAAATTCCATGTTTTTGACATACATTGCAATCATCTTAAATATATGAGTTAGCTGTTTCATCTGTTACCATAGAACAACATGGAAGAACACTCAGAATTTGAATGAAATTTCTTACTTAGAATAAATATTCCTGGAAGGAAGGAAGAAAGGCAAAGAAGAAGGAAGAGAGGAAGAAAAGAAAGAAGGAAGGGGGATGGGGAAAAGGAGGCAAAGGAGGGCTGGGGAGGCCAAGTTCAGAATAAAATATTTCCTTGTGTCAGCTGTGAATTATTAGCACAACTGTCACAGAATTGGAATGTGGACAGCTTGGATGTGAATTTAGATTTAGGATGTTTGACACTCTCTGGAAATCCTCTACGATGTATTATTTTTCTGAGTTTTAAGGGTCTCCAAAGTACAGTTGGGGATCAGCTAATACCGTGGGCTGAATATCAGCAAGGTGAGCTCTGATGGTGGCTAGTGATGGTCAGTGCTTTTGCCACAGGAGGGAAAAAGAACAGAAGTGGATTTTCTGTGTATAACTTCCGTGTAACTGTGGGATAATGCTTTTCAGTTATACGGTTTAAAATGATGTTTCATTTAAAGGCAAGGCATCTACTGTTAAATGCAACTGCTTTGATTCTGTTTATTTTTATTTGAGCATCTATGAGCAGTGCTCTAAAGTTTATTCACCCGTTTTTCTGTGTACACACAAATACACTTGGTTATCATAGATTATTACTTCCTTTTCAACCGTTTTTTCCCGTTATTATTTTTGTTTCTTTTTGTTATTCCATCTAATTTTGTAGTGTGTATTTTTTAAGCGTACAAAGCACGATGGAAGACTAAGATAACTAAATGTAAAAAATGCATTATAGTAAAAAGACACCTTACCATTAATACTCTCAGAGTGCCTGCCTGCCTGTAGGACACACTGATCCCACTGTTCTGCCACTTCCTGAAGCAGCTCTGGAGGTCCTCTTTTGTGAGTGTCTTTAGTTGTGCTCTGCCGGCTGCCTCCGTGTGCCAAGACAGCTTGAAACGTTTACATGGCTGTGGTCATTTTGACTTTGGGGAGGAGCCAGGTCCAGTGAGTGAAATGGATGAAGATGCACCGTAATGCTTTTTTGAGCCTGCCTTCCCTTTGGTGGCACTGGGTAGCTTCATTCACTGGTATTTTTTGACCACGCCTCGTAAAGACACTCAGGAAAGAGTTCTTCCAGAGCTGCTTCAGGAAATGGCGAGGGTAAGGGACAAATGTGGTCAAAGCAAAGCGGGAAGTTTGGAGGAGATTACTGGCAATGTGTCTTTTACTGTGGTAATTTTTAAAAATTAAAACACACCTTGTATTTTGATCAGCCTCGCTTGCCTTATGGATATGCTGTGTTGAAAAATAATTGTACGCCGAGGAGAATTAACGTTAGCAAAGGAGAAGAGTGTCACGATGTAAAAAGAATGACAGTCAGCCATCCTTGCATGAAAAGTAACAGTGAGCTCCTTGGTCAGCTGGACTGAAGTTTCTTGATTAGTCCCCCAGGAAATCTCACTGAAGGAAAAGCATGTGGGAAATTCAGTGGCGGGCTGATCAGTCTGGCATTCACTTTGATGTTCATTGACTCTTGCTAGGGGAAGTTTTCATGCTGAAGAAAGAACAGTAATGAGGTTTAGGTATAGCAGCTACTAAGGCAGGGCTTAGTGGATCTATTTTCTCTGAACTCTGGCTAACACCAGTGCTGTCTGTGCTGAGAAACAACCTCTTACTATTGCAGGCGGTGGGACAGATGTGGACAGCATGGTGTTCTTACTGTCCTAAAAATAAACACTCTTACATGTCCAGTCAGGGTTGTCAGCCTGGAATACCTAGGCTTTGAAGGGTCTGAATTGCCACACGGTGTATGCAAACTTTTGTGTATTCAAAAATTTTTCTACAAAGAGCTTTCAGAAGGTTCTTGCTGGGCTTCACAGGCCCATCACAACTTTAAAACTGCCCTGAATATTTTCTCAGCAGGCGTCTCTACAATCACTTGTTTCTTTTAAAGGAAATCATGTAAAATGAGAACAGTTTTACTTATCTGTCAGATTGTTTTTTTTCAGACATCAAATTAAATCATGTCACTCTGCTGATTTAAATTCTGCAGTCCCTGTCCTTTGCAGCTGATACCAGAACTTCCCCACTCTCTCTTGCATCTTACGGGCTCACCAAGTGCACTGGGCCCTGTTCTTCTTCCCTGACTCTGTTATGGTCCCCAACAACCCCTTGCATTCCTGCCTCACCCCTGTCCCCTGGAAGCGCCAGGTCCCTCAGTCCGTGAAGGCCCCTTCCTGGACTTCTACATAGCTGGCTTCTGAAGCCTTTCTCACTGCATATGTCAGCTTTTCAGAAGCCGCTTTCCTGTCCTCCGGTTTAACATTTTCTGTCCCCCTACACAACTCAAATTTTTTCTCTAGCCTATTACCCTGTTTTTGTTTTTATTGCACTGCCATTCATCTGAAACTTCTCCAATGATTTCTTCATTTGTTTACCTATTTCTTAGTTTTTTCTCTTTTTAACTAGACCCTAAGTGGAGTGGGCGTGGCACCAGTCTCGGCCCCTCTGCAGCCCCGTTACCAGCAGGGAACCAGACACAGAGCAAACACCTGGAGAGTACGAGCTGAACAGCTGACAAACCCTTGTTTAAATGCACTTCGTATCTCTTAACAAAGGTGGTTTTGCAGTTTTTACAAGAAAAATGTGTTTCCTACATGCTCCAAATTAAACTGAGAAACTTCCACTTATTCATTCAATGTTTATTAAACAAACATATGGTAAGTACTGTATACTGTGTTAAACTATGGAAGGAGAAAATACAAACATGAATAAATAGTAGTTTCTCCCTAGAATTAGCACATTTAATAGTGAAGAAGAAAGACACATTTATGCTATTTATGGGTCACAATAAGTGGAAGTATAAAGTGAGGTAGGTACTGAAATACTTAGATAAATTGAGATAACTTATAGTGTGAGGTTCTGTTTCAGTTGGGTTTTGAAGGATGAGTAGGAGATCTACTTATGATTACAGGGCATTGCATCTCAACTGCATTGAAATCTTGGTCAAAAGAGTAAGGTATTAAAGAGGATGACATTTTCAAGGTCCACTGAGTAAGTAGATGTGGAAAAAAGATTAAAATACGTGAAAAGACTGACCAAGAATACAGGTTGAGAGCTGATTTGGGGTAGTATTTTTACAAGGCTTTGTTTGCCACATTGAAGAAGTTGGACTCATTCTTTGAATGATTGATGGTCACTGAAGATTCTCAAAATAGAGTGAAATTGCCTAGTGCTTCTTGACTTTGTTGAGTCACTGTGGCCTTACCAAATTATAGTTTGGAAATGGTAGCAGACGAGAAACCTGTGAGCTGACAGCGGGCTTCAGTGAATGTTCATTTTGTTAAATTTAACAGTTATTGTTATCTGAAATTCAACTGTAGATGTCTTGGGTATCCTTTAAATTTCACTTATAGATTTAATATTGGCTTTGTAGCTGATGGCTAATGTAAGATGTATTCAGTAGTTCAGGAGGAATATCTTACTGAGGCAGGACAACACCTGTGAGGATAAATGAAGAGAGGAGTATCTCCTCAATGGAATGTGTTCACTCAGAGTTTTGTCTTTGGAACTGGCTTTCCACTCATTCCCGTGCATTGCTAAGCGTACAAGGTTTTATGACCCCGTACCAAGGAGGATACATTTTCAGTAGCCAGTGGAGTGAGTAATTGTTCCTGGGCTTGCCAATGAGTGAAATCTCTTTGAAAGATAATTTGGTAGTTTTTAACAATTGGATTTGTACATATACTCTTTAATCCAGCACCTCTTCATTAGCCCGTAGAAACATACATGTGTGATTCTACTATTGCATAGCTTATAATAGCAAAAAATTAGAAACCAATGAATGTCCTCAGCAAGTGATGGGTAAACAAAATTCTCCTCCACCTGTCTAACATGTGATGAAGATCAGGCCAGTGTGTCCATGCTCATTTGAGGCTCTCTCAAAGACACGGAAAATGAAAAAAAAAATCAAGATGAAAGTATGAGTAGAGAGGTAAATATATACATTTTTCATGAGACATATTTAAAAATATGCACGAAATTATTGATGACACCCCTTTCCAGGAATTAGGGACAAGTTGGAGATGCCACAAGTCTGTCTTCTTATTGCATGTCTGGTAAGATTACTGTAGTATTTAATTACAGCTGTGACCAGTTACAAATGAACCCAGGTGGAAAAGTTAAAAGCAAACTAAAAGGAAAGCATTGGAAGTGCACCTTCTGTTTGTGTACCACCGCCAGTGCTGCTACTAACAAATCCTTCAGTTGGGGTTGGACAGGAGCAGGAGTAGTCAGGTATATACTGCCAGTATCCTTAAGCTTTGGATTACACGCCTTTCCCTTGTTTGAGTACATGAGAGGATGGAAGCACCACTGGGGGGAGAGGGAAGAGTGGGAGAAAGGAAAATAAATTGATAAAATAGTTCAATATCTGTCTAATTTAGACATTACTGTGGGAAGAACAGCTGTAATGATAAATTTTCCTGTGGTCCTTATTAAGCTAAGATGAGAATATACCAAAAATGTGCGCTCTGGTGGAGATTAAACTCAGTTTTACTTTAGAAAAGGGAATAGCCAGACAAATATTTTAAATATATTGCCTTTTAAAGTATAATATTTCTATATCCTTAGCATAGGTTATGGCTGTGTTATTAACCTCAGATTACTAGAGTATGATCATTTGGTTTTAGACAAAAGATCTCTTCTTGAAAGTTCAGTGTGCTATTCTAAGCCCACTTCTGCAAAAAGAAGTTTATCCCTATGAGGTTGCTTGCCTGAGTTCAGAAATTTTATTCTCTTTTGCCCAAAACTGTTCCTCGTACACCCATACCAAATATTTACCTCCCAAGTGATTTTAAGATGTCTTTCATTTTTGTCCATATGATTATATCCAGACATATTTTAAAATTGGTTCTGGGCCAGATATGTTGCTCTTTTCCTTTGCACCTTATTAAGGGATTTGTATCCTTGAAACTCTTCCAAGCTCTCTCTGAGCTCTTGTGGGAAGTACTAAGAGCAGCAGAAGCAGGAAGTGAGCCAGGGACTGGCCTGGGCCAGAGCTTGGGGTGTCAGTGTCGGAGGACGTCGGAGGGGGCCGCTAAGGAAAACAGGAAGGCCTTAATGCATGGACGCACCGTCAACACCCTCTCATGGTGAGGGCAGGGGGCAAAGAAAACAGAAACGCTGATTGGGTGTCAAAGAAGTTTGAAGAAGTGGAATTAAAGTTGGAAGTAGCGTACAATGTTGGAGAAAATTATAACCCGAAAACAACTGAAAATCTTTGTTTCTTGCATTTGTAGGAAGCCAGAGCCTAGAAAAGCCATCGTGTCTCCCTGGATTTGTCGTACCCGTTATCATCTCCTCCTGGTTTGAGACATTTTAGCACATGTGACCAAAACCCACTTTCATTCCATTCATTTCCATGAATTCTCAGCAAGCCGGGTAGAGTTGAAGACCTTGTTTTATTTTTTGTGTTTGACCTTCTGAGTTTGGACAGTGGGGCTGTCAAACCTCAGGGTCTAGTGGAGGTAAATTCATCTCACCAATGGCACTGCAGGATGACTTTATGCCATGGGGAACTAGTTGGAAAAATAAAATGGAGTTGATCTCTCACGGAATGTCTTCACATCAAGAATTTTGGCTCCCACGTGGCTTGCTGAAGTCCCAGTCATCTGCTGTTGAAAAGCTATAAGTGGTTTTCTTGATGATGAAGTTAGTGGTTGGTACTAAAAATAGTCTCACAGGAAAGCCAAGTAGGAACAGTGATTGAAGATGATCTGGGTACAGAATCTCAGCGGTGAGGAGGCCCTGGGGTTGTTGATGTTGCCAGAATCTGCTTTCAGCATCAAGTGGCCTGTGCCCTGCAGTGGATTCTGAGTCACTAGATCAGACTGCCCTGTGGAAACGTTAGCCCGGAGGTCCGGACTGTCTCCTTGGCAGTGATGGTGCAGGCGCACTTGCTCAGCTGAAGACCTGAAATGCTGCACCCGCCTGTAAGATGGTATGTGAGTGGGTATGTGCGGCAGAGCGGCTGTTTATCTTTTTATTTAAGAGATCAGCCGGTGCAGTTGTTCTTCAAAGTGGAGGTCTGTGGCACATCTCAGAACTCTGCACCAGGGCTCAGATTCCAGCCACTGCCTCCTATTTCTCATATGTTTACTTCATCTGTGACTCAGCTGCTTCTACTTGTATAAAAGAGATTTAACTTACACAAAGTCTCTTGAGAATGTTAAATGGAGTAACACACACAAAGAGCTTAGAATACCACCAAGAAGGCATTAATAAAACTTTCCTCTATTGTTGACCTTTTTACGGTAAAATCAATGCAAAAAAAGTATTCCCTTTGGTGGCAAATATCTTTAAGCATCTAAAAATATAATGTTAAAGGTCTTTGATTTGCATGTTTTAACAGACAAATATTTAAATGTACAGTTTTGGAAAATACTTTTTCTAGCAAGTAGATTTGATAAAAAGACAGATCTTGCCAAATAAACAGTTTAATAATTCTGAAAATCCTCAAATAGTTTTTTAAAGAAAAATTTTTTTTGTAAGAGGAACATATTTGAGCTTCACTGGGAAGTGCTTTATGAAATATATTGATAGCTCACGTATATAATCAGGCCCTAGCCATAACTATACAGTAGTGTTTGTAAAAATTACAAAATCTGTTGAACAATACTTGCTCTCATTTTTTATGTTAAATAACACATTTTTGGTCTTAGTACAGATAATAACCAGCATTTCCAGAGGAAGAGAGTAGTGAGATCTTATTTTGGCTTGTTTTTCCCAAAGTCCTGGAGTTAATATTCAAAGTTTATCCAGGAAAATCCCAAGTGGTATCTCCAAAGGTCATCGCCGGAGCCAGTTGGTTGAAATGCATTTGGACGACCTGAACACATAGTTGTTGTGTCTCTAAATCCCAGACATACTTTATTAGGACAGTCCAGCCGCTTTGCTATTTCTATCTCCTCATTATCGACACGTTATGGTATGGCCTCTTCCCCTCACGCCAGGGCCAGGAATTTGGCCCGGACACCAAGTTAGTGAGGCAGGCTGGGGCGGGACAGGGGCACAGCTCCCCACGCTGAGGGGCGGGAAGAGGGGTTTCCAGACAGTTTGCTCCTGCGCTGAAATGGGTAATGGACGTTCTCGGTCCGTCGCGTTGAAGAATTTTAAGAGCTAATACAGTTCCTTCAGTTTCTAGAAGCACTGCAGTTTTCTTCACTACTGTCCAGACTTCTGTAGAGAACTGTTTTATAAACCCCTAAGCTCCCAATTTCTTCCTGCTTTACCACTTTTCCCCTCTTCTCATTATTATAGGGACTCAAGAAAGTGAAAAAGAAGTGTTGAAAAAGAAGTGTTGTTCCCAGGTTTTGTTTCATATTTTTTACGAACGTCTTCTAACATCTCATGGTTACTTGAGGGACCTTAGTCAGTGGGCTGAGTTAATCCTCTTATGATATCGGAACATAAGGAAAACAGACGTGAAAAATTTCTTTTGGATACTGTGTATACTTTTTTAAAGTGGTGAAAGGAAAAGAGTCAGATTGAAGCCTCCCTTGACAGTTTCATGGGATTGCGAGTTTTGTGAGAAATGAGTTAAGTTCCTTGGAAGTCATCTTATGCCTCACAGAATGGTTTCTCAAAACTGCAATAGTTACAGAAATGATCTTTCCCTGCATGTGTGTGTGTAACCGTGTGTGCTACAAAGTCATTGATCTCACAGGTTTTTTCCCAGAAGGAATCCCCTTTAAATTGTCTGATTAGTATTCAATAAGATAACGCTCATATTTTTTTGTATTTGGTGAAAATGCTATAAAAATTGTCTCAAATTAAAATTAATTCTGGGCTTTACTTTCCAAAACCCACAAATTGTGCTTTCAGAGCAACCTAGAGATACTCTGTGATATTCCATAGTATCCTAAATTATTGGGTGTTAAAACACCATATTTGTTACTGTGCATAATGATATTTATGATAAAGTGAGTTAGTTAAGATCCCTTTTCTCCAGAAAGGAAGAAACTACATAAAGGTATATTTTATTTCACTCTATTTGACTATGAGATTTATCTGTTAAGTATGCTGTCTTTCTGTTATCTGATCAGTTTAAAAACTCAGAAATTTATCCATAGAGACCATTTTTATAATGTTCTTTCCTTGTCAGAAAACAAAACATATTTATCTACCTGATGCTTGTGTCATCTTTATTGGCTTCTTTAAGTGCAGGAAAGAGTTTTCATTTTTAAAAATCTAAGTTAAATATGAAAGTGAGACTTTAGTAATTTATGAAAAGAATAAATCCAGGAATGAACGAAAGAATATCTGTCCACAGCTTTTATTAAAGAAAAAAATAAGCTACCTTTTATGCCATTCACAAGTCCACAATCGTGACACCAGCATCACATGAGAAATACGCTGAGGACTAAGCTTTCTCTTAAAACCCTGATTCCTCGAAATTTTCACATCTGCAAGAGCCCAGAAGCTTTGTCTTAATCTGCGTGCCTCTTATTTTAAGGTTGCAGTAATGCGTATGCAATCTATGGGCAGAACAGGGTGATTTTCTTTTACTGCAGATAGAAAAAGCAACATGCAAATTAAAAGAGAAATGGTTTCTTCACAAATTAAAGAAACAAATTGTTCCCCTGGGTCCCTCCCTAGCTGAGGCGCTCACAGAAGCAGGGCACAGGGGACTAGAGTGCAGGCGCCTCTCAGGACGGAGGTTAGAACCTCCACTTTCCGGGTGTGAGGGATTTGTCAATGAAGCTACTTTGTTACTGTCAGAATTAGTATGTTGATAAAAATCTGTGTTTTCAAAGCTCTTACAGCATTTTTTGTATCCCTTCTTTATTTTTAAAGGTAGTTTTATGTGATTTTTTGTACTATTAACATTCTACACTTATGACATTTCTGCCCCCTCACTACCGACACCGAACAATAGAACTGCTTCAATTAAGAAACAGAACATCAGCCCCTGGCATCTCATTCTGTTGTTCCATCTTTTTTGCTAGGGAGAATTCATTTGTTTCTTAATTAAGAAAAACACCAATAGCATGAAAAATCTGCTTATGGTACCTGAATGGTAATTAGGCTAAAGGTAAAAAAGAGACACACACACACACATTCCAGTAGCAACCAAAATGAACTCGAGCTGATAAAAATGAACTACCCTACCCTCGCGTAAATGCAGGCTGAGGGAAGTGTACAGTCATTATGGCTAAGACAATATGCAAACTATCTTCAAAGAAATCAAATTGCTAGAGTGTTTTCATTTGCATGTATTAACTATTAACATAATGAGGAGAAGTGACATTGGACCTGGATTGTGTGTCTGTTCGGATTGATAATTCAACCGCATCTGCAAACAGTCGCCCAAAAACCGTGCTGGTAGTTAGATCAGAGTTGAACTCTGCAGTGCCGGCTGGAACAGACCCTCCAGCTCGAAGCTGCAGGACTGCTAAGGAGTCGGGCTCTCCAGTTCATTCTCTTCTTCTCCCCACGCCCCCTTTTGTTGATTTTTTTAAAAACAATGATGTCTTCGTTCAGGAACTTACTTGGAGCTTTAAAGGATCAAACTGCCCTGTGAATCATCTTGATTTTTCTCTGTGCACTTTGCATAGTATCAGGTTGGATGCTATCAGGGCAGGGAGTATAAGGTTGGATGTGACCACCTTAAACGTAGGGTTAGCGTAAAATCCGTTACAGAATTTGAAAACCTAGGGATTTATTTATTTATTTATTTTCAGCAAATATAAATCTAGGGATAAAGGAAACAGGCATTTATAGTGTGCCATGAACTTGCAGAATGTGTTTCCTTGGCACCAGGGGGTAGGAGCTAAGCACAGAACGGCAGTGACTGCCCCATCGTGGGGACAGTCCCTGGCAACTACATAAATCCTGGACTCATTTTCATAAGGCATAGCCAAAATGTATTTCGCGATTTTTATAATTCATACTTTAGTGTTCCTCCAATTAGACTGTAGCTTCAAAATAAAAAAATTGATTTCATTTTGTAGTAATGTTTGAAACGTATGGATATATTGTACTAACTGTGGAGACCTCTAATTAATACTCTCATTTGGTATAATTTTATTTTCCTCTGTTAACATGTACGTATGGGGATCTTTCTTGGGTCTGCCTGGTACTGCTCTGTGTGTGGAGGTCAGGGTGCCAGGCAGCCGTGGCCTTTGCTCCTGTGGACCTTTCCATCCTAGAGGTGTCATTTCAGACTGGAGGTTGTGGATTAGATTAGGTGGGGAGTGTGACGAAGAGTGACTGCTGGATCACCTCAGAATTACCTGTGTGAAATTACCCAAAGTCTGTGGAATTACACAAAAATTTCCTACACCTGCAACGGCTGATGAGGGCCGCTCCAGTGAACGTCCTCCCTTGAAACTGTTGGGAGCCGCTGTGAAGGGCGAGAGGCTGAAGGTTTCCTGAAGACCTTGAGCCACGCATCTTTCAAGTTCCCGGATGAGGATGAGGGACGTTCCCTTTGCAGTGGGCTGGAGGCTGGGAGAGGAGGCTGCGTCCATCTGGCGTCATGGAACCCGTTCCTGGAGAGGATGAGGCTGTCGTGGAGGTAGGCAGGGAGCAGAGCTTTGGAGGCCTCCCTTCTGGAAGAGTGGTGCGAGTCTCCCTGAGAATAGCTAGCCTGCAGGACCCTCAGTCCAAGGAGCTTTCTCAGATGTCTTTCTTAATTATGGAAAGTTTACAGGAGCAGCTGTTTGTGTGGTCTTTCCATGAGTATTGTCAACAAATGGGGCACCATGTAGTCAGAGTGATCACAGTATTCTCTCCACATTTTGGGTGGTAGTTTCTATCAGAACATGGCATTATGGTATTAAATGTAACATTATCAACATTACGTTATCACAGTAACATTCACGCAAGATATGTGTTATTATTGTAATGTAACAATGCAATAGGCATTTAAAACTTCTTATAATATTCATGTTAGGGTAATGCTCACAGTAAAATGACACTAATAATGTAGTGAGATTATGTATGTAATTAACACAGTTGATATGTCCTAATTATATATAGATATGTACACACATATATACATATTGATGTATATATAGTATATATATTTCTCTTGCTTTGAATGGATAGCTTGTGACTAATGAGATGAAATGGCAGCTTTTGGAAAACTTTGTTATTGGCCATTATCACTAGTGTTGAGTAGCAGTGGTGAAAGTTTTAGGATTGAAGCTGTGTTAATTCTACTTTAAATATGTACATCACTTGTTAATATTAGTAATATATCTTGGTGCTGTAGTTGGGACCCAGAACGAGGTGGGCTGGTGCTCTACTGAGCCACAGCCCCAACCCCAGAAGATCTCTGTGGCCTCCAAGTCCTGTGTGGCTTCTTGGAGGCATCTGGAACATTCTGAGGTCTTAGAATTTTGTCCTCTGGGCAGAAGATTCCCTAGGCTCCATGAGTTGCTCCTCTGTGCTCAGGTAGATGAGATGGCTGGGGCAGGGGCAGCTGCACTGCAGTTGTGTTCAGGGCTTCTTGGTTGGGAAAGCTGGATATGAAAACAAGAACATGTCGAGTAACGAATCTCTGGGTTTCTTCGTGCATCTTTCCAGGCCCTGTCCTGCCTGAGCTACCAGGGCAGGGACACAAACCAATATGAAGGCTTCACTGCCCATATGGAGGTTTGGACAGTGCTAGCAGTGAGAGGGCTCACACAGCGTCCACTAGACAGTCTGGAGTTGTTCAGTTTAAGGCTTTTATGATTTCTCTTAGTTGGGAACACTAGTTGACAGGATCAAGTTTAAAACTCTGTGCACAATGACGTGATGCCTTTACACTGTTGGTGAGCAGTTAATAACACTGTAGATTTTTCTTTTAAGTTCTTTTTTTTTTTTTTTTTTGGTACCAGGAATTGAACTCAGGACCTTGTGCTTGCCAGGCAGACACTGTGCCACTGAGCTATATCTCTGGCCTTGTAGATTTTTCTTGAAAAAACTCACCTGAGTAAGTCAAGATGAGAAGTGAACTTCCTGTGCAGCTGCTGTGGAGACTTCTAGGGGTCCCACTTGCTGTGAGTCCTCAGGGAAAGCTGTGGCCTGGTGTGATTCTGTGGCATCACACAATGACAGAGACCTTCTGTACTTCATAACGGCCAGCAACATCTTGGCGGTCGCATTCAATGTCCTGTCTCCCTTAAAACTCAGATATGTCTGGAGTTGAACAACCAGGGTAACAGGTACTCATTGAAGGAATTGGAAGGGTTTGCTAAGAAGAACATTCTGGGCTTCCTGTGAGAGCTCTATTCTGATATCTGAGGAGCTTACACAGCAAAGGAATTGTATTTCTTCTTTATGGCTGAGAAGAGATGGTTCTGAAGGTGTCCCAGGTCTGCACGCTCTCTGAGGGTAAACTGGAGCTCAGCCTTGGTAGAGAATTTACTTGCCGTTCTTATTAGAAGGGCTTCCCTGTTCCCTGGTATTGGATGTGTGCGAGTATTATAAGTTTGCCGGGAAAAATACCTTACAATGTTTATTATTTCTTAGACTCTTGGAAGGCAGGGGGAGATAGAGACTAAGGAGTTAAGAGACAAAACAGGTCGTTTCCTTGGTTTCCATACTCTACACGCTCCCTAGAATGTGTTGGGTCTCTCTCCCTGAGTTCCAGGAAGATTTAGTTGGTAACTATCAACCTTTCCTCCTCATTGATATTTTCTCAATAACAACTAACTTTCCTGGAAGGTGTAAGTTTTGGTGCTAAGACCTGCACCTGCTGAAGCTCTGAAGCTTCGGCTTCCAGTGTGGTCAGCTGGTTCTGCTCTACAAAATATGGAGAATTAAGCTATTGTAACTGCAATAAAGGAAAACTGCTAACCCTCCTGCTTCGGGTTTCCCTTTGCCATACTGCATAACGGCCACAGGCACCATGAAAGTCTTGGTAAGGTGAGGTGCAGCTGGCAGTAGAATCCTCAGATTGTTTAACATTCGTTGTTTACTGAGATTTTTTTTTAACCTAAAATGAATTTTTGTAATTCGTACTTTTGTATACTCTTCTTAGGAGAATGCCTAAGCCTATGAGCTTCCAAGCCCCAGTAGCTGGGATCAGTTTGTTCACGTTCCACTTGTAGATCATGCATGCACTTAGCGTGAGTATGAGCACCACAGATGGAAAGAGGCGTGAGCCGCGGGCCTTTGTGCCATCTCTGAACAAGCCAGTTTGAACAGTTTTACTGTGGTTGCCATGGCGTACCGGAAGAAATAATGCTGGCAGAGAATGTGATATATTTACAGCTCTGCATCATGGACATTTGTATTACTGAAAAAAATATTAAACAGAAATAAGAAAGTCACACCAGTGTTGTCTGTGATCCAAGCTCATATCAATGCCTGTGATCTCATGTGCATATTATTCCTGTGGCAGAGGTGCATAGGTTGTGTTGCTGTGTGCACCTTCTTGATTCGGAGACGAATGTGCAGATGGAGAGATAAATTTTGTGCTTACTGAATAAAGCCACTTTGACAACAGAAATCGAGCTGACTTTGGCATCAAATCTAGTTAATCCAGCTGACAAATTTTGAGGATCCCTCAAAATAACTTCCCCTCTATCATTAATCAATAACAATACCTTGCCATTTCTCATATTTATGCTATCTTGGGGTTTTCTTGTTTCTTTACAGACATCTTGGTCTTCTGCTTCTTTTTGTTAAAATTTAGTTTTATGTTCATGTCTGTGTTTTAAAAGGGAACCATGTAGATCATAGTTCTGTGCTACATCTCCTGCTTATTGTGTTTTTTTTTTTTTAAATTTCTGTGATCTCTCAGATGACACGGTCAGAGGTGTGCCCCAGCTGGGGGGTCCCTTCCACAAGGGAAGTCGTGTTTCCTGAAGGATGTGGGGCCTCCAGTTGCCTGGCTTGCTGGTAGGTGATCTTTTCCTGTCTCAGCATACAGGTCGTTTCAGGAAAAGAATAACACACCACATCTCATTCCCACATATGTCCTTGCAGCTGAGATTGGTGCAGTAGGGAAATCAGAAATCCACATCCCAGAAGGAGTTGAGTGTTAGGCATGTAGACCTGCTCCTAACTCTCAAACAGGACCTGGTGATTCCATCACTTTATGGAATACACTGCTGTCTTTTTTCAGACATCAGGTTTATCACTGTGCTTACGTACAGTGGTTCTGAGTGTTCTTATCCCTCTGATTTTTACTGTATAATTCTCTCAACAGATGTTTTCTGTGTAAGTGCAGAGACTCTGAAATGAGTAAGTACTTGGATGCTTTCTCTGAAACTTGAAAAACAGTAACATTGCATGGCATTTGCGTAGGTAAGTGGATAAACTGAGTTTTTGACACACTTGCGTTGAGTGCTATATATGGAGTTAGAAGTAGTAGGAAGAGCATGAGGCCAACATCTGCTCTGTTCTTCGCCACTTCCCCGCACATCCGTGGCAGGCAGCTGTGATACGTGTGTGTGTGTGTGCGTGTGTGTGTTGCACTTCATGGAAGAAGAGTTTTATTGTGAGCCCTTGTACTGGTAGGGGCTCTTTTAGACACTGCGTGTACCTTTAATTTGTTCATTCTGTGCTTCTGCATGATCCCTTTTGTGCAGGACAAGTAGATTATTACTGGTTTTGAGACACTGTTTCAGGTCACACCGCAGTGGACAGCTGTCACTGGGTAGCCCTTCTCACCATTCCATTTTGTTAGCAACAGGAGTTCCGTTGCGACACGCAGGGGTCCAGCAATGAAGGAGATGAGCTCTGCGAGTGGCGGCGCCTGCCGGCAGGACCGGCTTGTGTGTGCCCGAGAAGGGTGGTCAGTTGTTCCTGTGCCCGCGTGTAATGTGGAATGGCAGGTCGGGAGCCCTTCACGTTAGGCAATGTTACCTGCACCGGGAAACCTTCAGCTGGGAGAACTTGCTGGAAACACTTCCTATACACTTCACACAAAGGATTCAATCTAAGTGCTTCCATTTTTTTAACGTTAAAAATGCAGTGGACAGGTTATGAACTAAAACCTTATGCGGGGCATGAAGCTTTCAGTCGTTGGTGTCGGTGAACACCCTGTTTGTCGTAGCCTTAGCTGGGGCTGCTGTAGTCTCAGAAAATGACTTTACTTTTATTATGTGGAGTTAATAAGATGCGTTCATAAACCTCAGTGTGGGAGAGTGATACATGTTCAGTAAGAGATGTGTGAAGACTCGGCCAAGCCCCCGCGGAGCGTTCTGTTTCTGCTGTCACCCCGAGGCCGCATCTCAGAGCGACCAAAGGCGGCGGCAGTTAGGAGCAGGTCGCAGGTACGGGACAGAGTGAAGGACATGCCGGGTGGGCAGGGGCACGCGTGGCTCCCGAGGCGACACGTGCCGTACCTCTGTGTCACCACGAGACAGGGCACGTGGCAGGAACTGCTGCCCACGTGTCGTCAGTGGGGGCAAGTTCCCTTCCACTGTGTTTTTGGGCAGCGTTTACCCTCTCCAGCTTAGGTGCCTGTTTCAACTTCAAATTACATTCTTGTCTCATTCATTTTTGGATTGGGGCAACATAGACATCCATTGGACACGTTTACAACATTAAAAAACTAAAGAATGGAAAATGACAAAAAAGAACAACACTGAAGTCACAGACTACTCCAGTAAATCGCCTTAATGCAACATTGTTGAACAACTTCTCCCACACACCCTTATCCAGTTACCTGATTTTGAGGCCATTAAGAGGACGTGAGTGCCCATGTACATGTGTGCCTGTGTGTGCTTGCATGTAATATTTAGGGTGCTGGCGCTGGGTCGCCAGATAGAGCCACATTCTATCCATGCGTGTGCCTTTGTGGCCCTTGGAGGTCCCCCAGACCTCCGAGTCTGTGTGGACAGATGAATAATCAGGGAAGGGCCAGTGCACCAGTGACAACAGAGATCCTGGTGTTTATATAACGGTGCCCCTTCTATGCCTGCCTTTTCAGACAGCAGTTCTTGGAAGGATCCACTCCGGTAAGAGCCCAGAACTCTGACATGCCAGGGATGGAGCCAAGCACTGGGGTCGCTGCGCTGTCTTGTCACGTGATGTGCCTCAGATTTTCAGCACTGCTTGCTGGGCTCGGGGTGCTGGTGTGTTTGTTCTTCTGTGGTTCTTTCTGTAAAATCAAAGTTAACTGAAAACTCTAGGATCTTGGTTATTTTGTGACGTTGTTCACGTACTTTACTATTTTATTGGGAAGAAATGTTTCTTCTTCTATGAAGAATGGAAGTGTATTAATAGCTAATATGTCCTGGGATCATGAAAACTCAAAGTAAAATTTATCTTTGACATTTTTACAGTTTATCTTCCACTGTTTTCAAGGGTGAGGTACCGGGAGCACAACAGGAAATGAATAAAGTATTATGAGGTAATCCACATATTAGATAATTTATTTGAAAATAGGAAATTAGCCTTTCTTTTGTAATTAGGTAAAGAGATGACTAGGTTTGGAATTGCACTTCTAAGTTTGAAGTCTTGGGTCATTTGACTTTATTTGCAAATGATCGTGAGGTTTCCCAGCACACACTCTACTTGACCCTGAGCTGTGAATTCTCATATGATCAGCACAGATAACAGAATATTTTCTTTCCTTCTTAAAACGCATTTTCAAAGGGTTTGTAAATATTTGTTTCTCCGGGATCCATTTATCTTCTTTCTCAGTTTCAAAGAACTGTTATGGGGTTACAGAAAAAGATGATAAATGAGCCCCAGGAGCGTGGGTTTAAATCGTCCCCCTACAAGGTGTACTATTATTTGGTGGACATGCAAAGTCTTCTTTGCATTAATGCTAACTGATTAGTACTAGGTTTGGTTTTTTAGTGCCAGAATTCTGAAATGAGAATGAGTCAGTCACGGAGCTATTCTGGTTTGTACTTATCCAGAGCTAGATCCATATGAAAATTCAATATCACAAGAAAGAAAAATAGCGGGAAGACATTCCTTTTCAAAGGAATGACCTGGACTTCAGCTGCGCAGTTCCCATTCAGCTTGGAGGCCTGAGTCACGTGGTCTGTAATTGTACACAAACCCTGTAACAAAGAAAGTGACACAAAACCCATCTGCTCGGAGGCATCCTGTGCACAATACGAGGTGGAACCTGGAATGCACCATGAGTGGTTTGATTAATTGAACTTAACTGATGGTTTCCCAGAAACTGTTTTATTGTAACCTGCACTGAACTTCTCAGTGACAAGTTGAGGTCCTACATTATGAGTGTAGGACGATTTCAGACCTTATAGAAACTCTGCATCATTGCTATAAATCATAAGGTCCCCTGCTTACATTGCTTAACTCAGAGATAGACAAGGAAGAGACAGGCGTCTGTATTTGATGTAAACTGACCCAAATTCCTTAAAGAACAGTAGAAACGAGAAATACGCTGACATTATGCGTTGGTTATTTTCATTTTTCTGTACTTACATACCTGTAAATAGCATTTAATAATTTTATTGCACTCATAATAATAGACATTTCCATATTTATAGGTGATTTTTAAAATTTTTTCTGTTGCATTTTTGCCCAGTAGCCCCCCAGCTGATATGGCTAACATTTATTTAAACGTTGGGTTCCAAGGCATTTGGATAGTGGCCGGTTTTGTACGGAGCAGGGCAATGTCCACACTGGTGCACACAATCATTTATTTTAGCGTTTTTCTTGAAGGAGACATTTTAAGCAGTAAGATTGGTGGGTTTGAAAGATGTATACTTTCCAAGGGGTGAGGGTGCAGAAGGACAGGGTGATGAAAAAACCTATTGCTTTGGCAGTGGACTTTCGGAGTTCTTGCCTCCTAAGAGATTACAGAATTAGTGACCGTAACACAGGCTTTGGAGTGAGAAGTGATACCGCTCAGTGATACTGTCCAGGGGCTGAGGCGGGCACCTGGGGGTCTGTCCAGGCCACTGTGGTGGCCAGCTGTGTGTTCCCGGCCTTGGAGATGAGAAGAAATCAGACCATTTCCCCTTACCTGAGTACTTATCCTGGGTGCTCTAGGGTCCGAGGGGAGGCAGGGGAGGCTGCTCTGAAGTTTATAACATACTTGTATAGTGAAGATTATCTTGGAGAAATAATCATCTCAGTAAGGGCTAGACTACGACAGGTTAAAATCATATGGAAAGGCTTTGTATCAACTGACTTTCAAGCACAAAGTAGAAGAAAATGGAAGCGTATTGGTAGGAAGAAAGGAAAGGTGCTTTTCCAGGTGCAGGACAGTAAGGCAAAACTTGATGAACACTTGTAAATTTCTAGAGCGCCGACCAGATGGATAGATTCTTCGCAGACCTTGTGATACAGGTGTGCACTGTCCAGCCGGTCCCTCCTGCATCCTTTTGTCCATCTTTTTATTGGCCACTTTTGGCCGATACAAAGTTGAATCATGTTTCCCCCAGTGGAAAGATCACTGTGTCGTCTCATTTCTCTTGGGAACTATACGTCACATTGAACTGGATTATGTAGGTACAAACTCAGTTTTGTACTTTTAATAAAAGTTCTGTTTTGGAATCTCACTGGGATCCGGCCTGTGGTGAGACTGTGTGAACACTTTAATACTTCAGTTTGACTCACAGGTAATATTGCTAATTTAAAGTGCCAATAATGAACTCTGGGAGACTTAATAGAAAGAAGTATGCCATTATCCATGAGCCAAATTTCTGTCTCTGTCAACATGTATGGTCAGAAGTGTTTGTAACGAAAAAGATGTAGGTTCATTTTCCACTTTGGGTAAAATGACTTAATTTTACATTAAAAGCAAATATTTTTGCATTTCTTAACTAATAGACCCGCTCTCCAGTCCCCTAGCACTGCACACCAAGCTATGGAGGTGTATTTTTCATTTCTTTTTATTTTTTATTTTGAGACAGGCTAGGCTGAAAGCTGCAACCCTCCTGCCTAAGCCTCCCTCAGTGCTGCACTTATAGGTGTTTGCCATGATGCCTGGCTAATGGAGTTGGTTTTTTAACTGAAGAAAAGCGATGTTCGCCTAGGGCCCTGCAGCATTAGCGTTCCCTGTGTGCTTGTTAGAAGTGCAGATTCCTGAGCTGACTTCTCACTCCGGGGTCTGAGCTGGAGGGCTGGGGCTGCCTTCTAATGAGCCCTGCCCTGCCCACTGCAAGGGGCAGAGCTGCTCATGGAAGTGATTCTCCTAAACCAAGCTTAATTGTAGCCAATTGGTGCTTTATGTCCTACATTGTTGGCATCTCAAGT
The DNA here is from genome assembly GCF_000276665.1 of Chinchilla lanigera. Lineage (NCBI taxonomy): Eukaryota > Metazoa > Chordata > Mammalia > Rodentia > Chinchillidae > Chinchilla > Chinchilla lanigera. Next base: position 28,888,657 of record NW_004955417.1, read on the forward strand.
TGGGGGCTAAGCTTTGGATATAAAGTGGTTTTGACTTAGGGAACTGTTGGATGACTGAAGTATTTCCTCATAAAAATGACATTTTCATTTTGAACCCATAAAAAGAAGCTTAGTGTGAGGACTTTTAAACATCTAATGAAATTGTGCTTCTTTTTCAGCCTATGCTTTAAGTGGTAACAATCTCAATTATATTTATGTGATCACTAGGGCCCCTCATGCCTCCCGCGAAAGGTAATTAATGGTACTTATGACATTGGAAACACATGTGGCAATGTCGTTTCATCACCAGGGAAGAGCGTGACTTTAACTGGAAAGCAAGTCTGGGCAACACTGCTTTTTTTCTGTATTTTGTTTTTCAGTTCTTTTGATGTGACTTAAAAACACCCCACACGCCGTCTTCGTTTACACTGCTCTTAAACTGTTTCCCCAACTGGACAGTGCTGTGCTTTCGCAGCTGGGACAGGACTCAGAATTCGGGTTCGGGTTACCCTTCCGCAGATGGCGTCCGCGAACCCTGCAGAACTCAAAATGTAGTCACTGTTCATTCGTGCATGGTTCTAGAAGGCCTCTTTGCTTGCTGAATAAGAAGTATTTCAGTGTTAGTACTTGAACCTTATGTAGCAGTGCACCTGCCTACCCACCTACCCACCTTTTTATTTAGACCAGCCCGTGCTGCGTAGTGGAGCACAGGTATACTATCTCACTCTGGCCAGTAATGTTGGTGTATGTAAAAAGGAGATGAATGTGTTACGTAGGGTTTGAGATAAATATGCAGTTTCAGAACATAATTCCCAGCCTGGGGAAGAGGAGCGCTTACCAGCTGAGTCTGTGGTGTGGGTCACGATCCTGTTCTACGTAAGAAGGTACAGCTTCAAACATCACGGTTACTGCTCTCTTTCCTGTCTAACCAGGCCCTTTCGTGTACCGTTTTCTTGGGCTGTCCAACTTCCTTCTCACAGAGGCTTCCTACTGCCCTGCGCTGTCTGGGTCCCCTGTCTCTCCTGGCAGTGCCCCGCTCCGTGTGAGTGGCTCCTTAGTCCCGAGCCCCTCCTGGCTGACTGTGTAGTATTCCCTCCTTGCTTGGCTCTGCTTCTCGCTCTGTTCTGACGTGCATTTCTTCTGCGCACTTATCGCCTGTGATAAGCACTCTCTGTGGCAAGGAGTTTTCGTTGGTGCGTTTGTTAAATTAGTTTGTTTTAAGCATCCCATGCCCGGGGACCTAAGCTAGTCCCTGACGCTCTGAACTTCCCAGGATTCATTTTCTTTCTCTCTTTCCGAGTGTACATTCCATCAGAACTGGGACTGTGTTTTATTTTCTGTATATTTAGAGCTGATACAGTGCCAGGCAATAGTACTCAATCAATGATAATTAGTGGGTAGATAAATATATAAAATGGTTGGAAGCAGAAACATGTATTAGAGGGTTAATGCAATTGTGCTGTCAGCCCGCTTATTAAAATGTTGCACTAGAACCCCTGTCCGCTGTCTCCATAATGTCCTTCAGTGTTCATTTTAAAAAAAATTTAGAAGGACTGGAGGTAAAGTGCTGAATTCTCAAAAATTACCTGATTTTTGTTTCTGGTATGAGTTTCATTTGAGCTGTTACGATGTTTTAAGGCACCAGTGCACTGTGGCCTAATTAGACAGGTATCATAAAGAGCCGGGTGGTGACCGTGTCTCAAACTGTCACCGCCCACTTCCGGGACCACTGATATCCACCTGGGCTGGAGCAGACTGCAGACCAGAGATCTCCATGCAGAGCGCTGTGATAGGCTGGTGTGAGACGCTGCGGACCCCTTAAGGATGCTCACTCTTCTACAGGAAGAAATGTGATTAAGATGTGTTAAATGGAAATCCATACAAAACCAGTGAAATTGTTAAAATATTCAAATATGGCATATTGTAACAAGCAAACAAGGCAATACACTGAAATCAGCAGGAGAACAGCTGTGTTTTAAAGGACAGTACTTTGAATGTCACTTGACAATTTGCTTTCAATTAGAAGTAATTTACAGGAAGATGCCCACAAGCTAATCTTTACAGGATAATTAAGTTCCATTTTCTTTACTTTTAATTAAAAAGCAGAAAAGATTTAGCTGATCCATAAAAAATGTTCTGTTTAAACATTCATCAGACTTCACACTCTCTTTTTGTTATTTGTTGTAGCAGATGTTATCAGAAGTGCAGTCTGCTCCGTTTTAAACTCTGCGTATTTGGGAAGGGAGACAGGAGCTGCAGAACGCAGGCATGTACTGTGAGGTATGATCGTTTAACATCTGTGTGCTTGTGGAGGAGAAAGCAGATCCTACTGCTCCATTCCGTCACTGTGTTCTGTCTGATGCGTCTCATCGCAGTACAGACCCACATGCAGTGCCACTTGAGAAATGTGAACGTTGTCCATAATACGCTGATCCTTAAAGTAAAACTTGAAATGTCTTAAAGTGTCTATAGACTGAGATCTAACATGACACTGAAAAATTGACACTGTTTTAACAAGAGCTTTTAGTATACCTGTTTCAAAGATGGAGGACGTAAACTAATAATCTAAAGTCCTTTCACACTGTTTGCCCCCATTGCCCTTACCCCACTTTTCACAATATCGCTGTACTTTTATTCGGCTAGGTAAAATGTGTTGCTAGGGATACCTGGAGTTCTGGTTTTAGAAATCACTATTGTCCAGCACCATTTTTAAAAGAAACTGATCATTGCTGCCTAGATGATTTGTCATGTCTGCTTCTGTGTCATACTCTGCTAAAGAGTTGTATGCCAAAAATTCCTCAGGGAGCAATTCTGTAGCCCGTTGTTATGGCATTTGTTTTACTCTAACTTTTCCCCCTTGCAGTTGTTTCATCAATGTGTGCATGTTACATGTAATAGTTTCATTTTTTTCAGATTTAGAAAGTTACTACAACTTGAAAAAGTTAGTTATATAGACAGCATAAATCTTACTATGATCGTTCCACTCACGAAGCTTCTCGTTAGAGAAGCTTGATTTCAGTTTCCTGACCAGTGAGCAGCAAAAACTTACAGATGCTATTAAAATGCCCTATTTTTTGCTCTTATTTTCTTTGTTAATTTCCCTCTGTCAGCAGGAAAAGTAGAAGTGATAAGAGATGTTGCTCACAAACCTATTCATTTGTGTGATTTTGCCAGAGAGATTTGTATAGGTAGAGAACAAACTCAAAGGCACTTGGACTAGTGTAGTTTAGGTGACTGCAAAATAAAAGAAAGAGTTTCCTTCGGCATACATTATACGTTTTAGGTGGGAGCTTAATTATAATAATCACAATGCATTCATTTAAATGGAGTATGTGTTTGAACAGGTAAGTGCCAGGGGGGTTGTACTGAACTGACGAAAACGTGTGTGTCTCTCAGAGAAGGGTAGCACAGGGAAGAGATTAAGCATGCCCTCTTTCCTTCCTTGCCGCTTTTCTCGTCTGTAATCAACACCTGGTCTGATGACATCTTTTTGGACTATAAATGCTATAGTATATACTCCTTCCTTGGACAATTTTATGAAAGAGAATTGTAGCAAACAGTTGAAACTTCACTCTCAGGAAATTCCACCCTTTCTTGTCAACCCCTCATGGGAACTTTCCTTATCACGGAGAAGGCAGTTTTGTTATTTTTTGAAATAATTTTGCGATTGCCCATGGGCGCCTGGTGGTGCAGTTTGGGCTGTGGTAGGAGGCTGGGCTGGGGTGTTGAGTGCTGGTGGAGGTGGGAAGAGCTTGCAGCCTGGGGGTGCTCGTGGTCCCGGCACCCAGCACCGCGGCTGGCGCTGGTGAACCCTCGCTGAGAGCTGTGAAACGCAGACTCGTGGTCAGTGCAGCTCAGACGCGGCACCTTTCGGTTCATTACATGTACCGGGTGAGTTCTCATTCCTTTTTCTTTTTTCCTAAGAGGAACAGATCTGTGGACTAGGAAGCTAAAGCAGCGATGTGACTTTTCGTCTCACTCAGGCCTGTATTTTCAGGAAACTAGGTAGTGTGAACATTGACTTCATAAATTATACGTGGAAACTTGTAGTGTGCGTGTATGTGAGTGTGCTAGTGTGTGCACGTCCTCCTTCGAGACACAGCAAGGGAGAGGTGTTTCGGGTCCATTTCAGTGTCTTGTTATCTTGGTGGCTGTGGTGACTTGCCCCTCCTCTGGACATTGGGTTGCTGTAATGCTTTTTAACATTTACTTCTTTACTCAGCATATTAATATTTCACACTTGCATTTTCTAGAAAGGAGTCTTGAATCACCTGTGTTTCTTCATGCTACATCTGGCTTGTAATTTCTCTTCCTTTGGATTTACCAGGTTGATCTCCAGCAGTTGATGAGGCATTATCATTGCCACCTCCCGCCGTGGCCGCCTTGACCTACTTCATAAGGTCCCCATTCTTCTGCTTTCGTTTTAGGACTTCCCACATCTCTTCTTCTGAGCAGCTTGTCCTAGTCCCTGGCCATCACCCCTGCCCCAGGGAGGCAGGGTGCTCCCGCTGACCCTCCAGCACAGACAGTCACTTCCGGTCCCTGCCTCTGGGCTTTGTTCGTGTGATGCCTGATCATGCACGTCCTGGCCCCTTGGAAAGCCCAGAGCAAGTCATGTGTTCTCCAAAAAGCCTCGGACTGTTCTGGTCCGCGATGACGACTCCATTTGTGTTTCTGGTGCAGTAACAATGCCAAGTGGCTGGACGTGTATTTTCTGTATTTTTCTACATGTATCAGCCTTGCCTTCCAGTGAAGTGTGCAGGCAGGAGCAAATGTGTCCTTATACCTTTTCTGTTTTTATAAAAGCCTTGGCTCTCACAGCATTGTGGTAAAGCAAGCAGTTGGCATTTATTTTATGTCTTGTTTTATTTATAAAACCTGACTATAAATTAGAAATTCAGAACCAGATACATCAGTTGAGGAAAATTATTAAGTGTTTACTTGGGCATTTAAAACAATCTTTTCTTGCTTTTTTTTGCAAAGACTCTTGCACATTATGTTTTATGTTTGCTTCTAGAAGGATTTTTTGCCACTTAGAAAAAATTACATATTCATTTAAAACATAATTATGACCAACCTAAAGATAAATGAAAATAATTCATCAGGGCTTAAGAAATATCATCTTCATGCTCAGAAACTTGTTCTGGAGGCTAATTCTTTACTATAAGGAAGGACATATAAGTCATCTGTCTCCTTAACCATGGGGGGCTGGAGACACCCCTGGCATCGCCTGTTACTGGGTTCATCGGAGCCTCCGCATATTTATAATTACCCTTCCATAAATAGTTTGCAGCTTGACCATCACATCTTGCCACTCTATTAGAATGAGGCAGAAGGTCCAAGTTAAAAGCAAAATCCTTAATGAATTTAACAAAATTAAGCAAAGAGCTTTGGGTTATAGGAGCAGAGTTAATGGATTCAGCTGTTCTTTACTTTCACTTCAACCAACAAATTCTGCATTCATTTTCCAGATGTGAACCTTGTTAAATTAAAATGGAGTAAATTAATTTCGTGAAACTGTTATATCACCCCTGGAGATAATTGGAGATAACCTAGTGTGTCATAAAACTAGAGCTAGAAAATCAGCGTTTCTGGGGTTGGTTTCAGAAACTGTATTACAAGAGGATTTCAAGATTCATTTTTAATGGATATTTCTCAACTGTTGCTAGGATGTTCTCAAAGGTACTAGAGCTGCATTGTGATAGTGCCTCAAAATGCAGAGGGGTCAACCCAGAGCCGCAGGCACTGTACCTGGGCCGCCAGCCTCCCCCAAAGCTGGGTAGCACGGCAAATCTGTGAGCTCTGCCTCAGCCCTGTAACCCCGAATCTCCAGTTTGAACTCAGGAAGCTGAGGATTCATGAATGAGCTCTCCAGGAAAATGTCGTGTGTGCTGGTTGCAGAGCTCCTGGTCCAGGGAACCCAGAGGTCTGCGCAGAACAGTACCTGATAAACCCAGTCTCCACATCGCAGCTGGGCATGCTCTGTCTGAAGATTTCTGATTTCTCATCCATCATCATACAAGGCAGACTGACAATTGGAATAAAATTTTTTCTGATGCTGGTTATTTCAGAACTCTCATCTGTTTCTGAAAGAATGGATTCATCTGAACTGATTAAAATACAGACAAAAAATCTGCATTGCTGGGAACAATGGAATGTGTATTATCTTGTCTAAGAGCAAACATATGCTTTATTGAGTCTCTGTCCCTCCAGCCTAGCTGAGAATGAAAGCAGCAGAAGAGCGAGGCCGTGTGCGGCCCTATTTCGGCACTTAGGATGGTTTCATTTTGGCACGTAGCTATGTTCTTCTATCATGCAGGAAACTCTCTCCAGAATGCCTCAAATTTTGGATCTTTTGTACAATCTGATGACAGTGATGTTTTCCAAAGGCACAGAGGTTGTTAATCTATCAAATTACTGATTTGTTTTTACATATTTAGGTAGATGCTAAATAATAAATGGACTGGAACTGTGTATTGCTTATACTATCAGACTTCCAAAAATAATCTGAACATTTTTGAGCTGTTTAGCTTTCTAGCATTTATTACTTGTAGTTGCTAGTTACAGGTTGATCTCTCTAGCTAGCAACATTGCCTAAATAATACCATTATTAGGTGTCATTTAAAATATAGATTGCATCAACATTTGTATTTATGTAAATTCTTCGTACAAGATGAATTTTCAGAATAATGCTTTATGGAAATTGCAAGCTCGACTATCATAGATTCCTTATACATGAATGGGAACCAGCGCATAACATTCTCTAAAACCTTACAGTATATTGGGCAGTATATAAAGATAAGTTATGGCCCTGTTACTTTGTCGTAGCTTAAGGCTGAGCCACTATAACTTTAAAGGCACCTGGAAGTGAAATCGGGTTGTAGAAGAGCTTCCCGAACACTGGTTTTGGCAGAGGTGAAATTCGCCCTCCCACAGATTTTCTCTTTTTAAGTTATATAGAACAGCACAAGACACAATAATTATACGGACCCGGGCACTTCATCTTGATATTGGTGCTACTAAGCCCATATTTTACATCTAATACCGATTGTATTGGATTTGTGTTATGTCTGACGCTGCCTGGAAGTTATAATGCCCTAGAGGGTTATTACTGTTAGTGATTTTGAGATCCTGTGATGATAGCAGCCTCTTTGCCTGGAAGGTCTCAGATTTGACCATCCTGTGCTCATTGCAACGTTCTATTTATTTTATTCACTTATTTTCCGTTTTGTTGATTCCTACCATAATGCTGGATTCTTGGAGAGTGAAGGAGGAGAATTTGTGTAAATGCCACACAATGCTTTTCCTCAAGAGTGTTTCCTGTGATTGGATACATGTGGGGGGAGACCAAGCGTGCACCAAATTGGAGGTGACACTTAAACCCATTTGTTCGGGGGCATTGTTGTGCCATTGCATGTAGATGTGACCCGTTTTCCGGACTGCTTTCCAGAGTTTTGGTGCAGCTTTCCCGTGGTTGGAAGTGGAGAGAGAGCTCTAGGTTGGGATTCACAGATGAAAATGTTGTTGTACTGTTTCGGGTGTCCTTTGGTGCGCTTCTGAGGTCTCCGTCCCTGCTCAGAACGTGGGAGGTGCAGGACAGCTACGCCAGAGGGTGCGCTGTGGGCCCCGCCTTCTGTCTCTAGTTGCTGAGCCTGGGAACGGAGGCTGTGCTCAAGGATGAAAGCTAATCTCCACTCACCTTTCCTGGCTCAAGGGTTTTGAGAAGTTTGGACTTCTTGCCTATCACATTTCTGAAATTATGCTTCAAATCGCTTTTAGCATTTTAGGTCTGTGATAAGATTTTAAATGATCATTTTTTCCCATTTCATCTGTGTCTCTAGTGGGATCTTTTTCTTTCTTTTCTTTTCTTTCTTTCTTTCTTTCTTTCTTTCTTTCTTTCTTTCTTTCTTTCTTTCTTTCTCTGTCTCCCTCTCTCTTCTCTCATCTCTTTCTCTCTCTCTCTTTCTTTCTTTCTTTCTTTCTTTCTTTCTTTCTTTCTTTGTTTTTCTCTTCGGCTTGCTCGCAATATCTAGAGCACACTTTTATTTTTCCATTGCGGGTAGCCATCCCACCATATTGTTTTTTTTTGTTTTTTTTTTTTTGTGTGTGTGTGTGTGTATTTTTGTGATATCTGGAATTGAATTTGGAACCTTGTGCTTGCCAGGCAGGTGCTTGTGCTGCTGATCTGTATCTCCAGCCCTTTCCCATCACACTGTAAAAGATCATCTGCTATGTGCTGTAAAGTGGAGGTATTACCAAATTCATTTTCTTTTGCAGTGTTTGTGTCTTTATATTGCATAACCTTTTGAGTTGTACTTTTTAAAATTTCAATGAAGGAAGGAATGAGAAGACCGACATTGCTGGCTGTGTGCCCTGGACCAGTGCTTGCCTATCTGTGCTACATGACTGAAAGGAGATGGTCTCAGGTGGGCCTTACATATACACTCCGGTTAGGCTCAGAAGAGTGAAGAACATGCCTGTGACTCGAACCTGGCTCTACCTAGCTCTCAAGGCCGTGCTGTGCGACCTGGAACTTCCCGCCGATCACTGCGAGGCATGTGTGGATGTTCTGCTGAGGTGCAGTGGTACATGACGTGGAGGGTCTGCTTTTGATAGAGTGAGAGGCAGAGGGGACAGAAAGCTTTCCTGGGACTGCTATAGCGCTCTATGGGCCACATGAATGGAGAGTATAGGACAGAAAATCCATTGTGCAAATTAAAACTTCCCCTCTTTCTAAAATTAATATAATTTACAAGTAGATGATTAATTGCTTAATGTGTGTTTTACAGTCTGCCTTCCCTAGTCATAAGACCGTGATAGAACTTTCTTTTTCAGATTGGAAAGTGAAAGGGAGAGGAGGTTATGGTATGGGCAGAGAGGCATCGGAAGTGTCAGTTCCTGTACAGTGGTCTGAGCCTCGGTACCGAACTCTGATTCGAAATACAGGTTTTATTTGTGTATGGTTGGGGTTACTTACGGAGAAAATTTGGGGTCTAGTGAATGCTGAATAAAAGCAGGCGTAGAATAATAAGTGTATTTAGGAAAATGGATTTTCCTTTCAGTTTGTAGCACGCACCTAAAGATTTTCCTAATGTTATAACATATTGTCTGGACGTAAGAGTTAGTTGACTGGAGGAGGGGAGAACTAAATAACGTAGACAAGCAATAATTACTAGGTCAAGCAATGGGGCAATTAAAAATGATGCATGGAATGTAGGAGTGTGACATTTACATTCTGAAATTAATTATGGGGCTTTTTATTTAAATTATAATCAGGAAGAAAATTTCAGGAAAAAGAAAGAGGTTCAGAGTTCAGGAAAATTTTATTTATACTCATTTCAAGTATAAGTTAGCAAGGACTTGATATTGAACTAATGTCAGAGTCCATTAAAGAGACAGGGAAACTCCATTTCACTGTGACTACACTGCCCGAAACTGTAACCTCCACCCTTCAGACTTGTCTGTCGTGGTAAATCAGTGTGTGTGTCCCTGCCTCAAGAGTACGAAAGAATGGGTAAATGACTTTACAGGACTGATAGAGATGTTTCCTCTTGGTCAGATCACTAGGAAGAGCTCTTCCAAAGGCCTCAGTCGACACATTTTTTTAATGGTAGCCAAGTTTTGCTAAAGGCAGGAAAGGAAGCAGGCTCCGCAGAGCGAGTTTGGGCCAAGTAAAAGTAGGAAGAAGAGTACACCCTGCAGCACGAGGGCGGCCACCGTGCAAGAGAGCACAGTGGCCAACACTGTGTGTTTTGAAGGAGAAACTCTTTTAAGTTCGTTCTTAAAAGAAACTTTCTCTAGCTGACAACACATTGCAGGTACACATACACTTGCATGGAGTACACATACAAGGTTGACCCTTGGATTTTCCGGCACAGAGTTTTGGGGTCCCACTGTACTTCCTTAATCCTTCCCTTCCGTCCTCCTTGGCTCACTCTTCTTTCCTGCCATGGTTACTTCCCTCATTAAGCCTTTCTCTCCTGGACTCTCGAATTGCAGCCTGCAACCTTCCAGAGTTCCTCACTGTTCTCTCTGCAACCAGCCCAGTCCGGAAGTACTGGTCTGAGGCGCTCGGCCTGTCCTTTCCTAGCAGACCTTTGGGCGCATGTGGTGTTTACACTGCGATGCTGATGCCGTAGCTCACAACAAAAAGCTGACATTTAGTGATTTTAGACCCAGTAATGGGTGACATGGGACAACTTTGGCCTTTCCGTTTGCAAGTTGCTTTTCCCATAGCTGTATTAGAAATCTCAACTGAATTTTGGAATGGTGATAAAAAGGCAAGGTTTTAGATTTGCAGAATAGACACGCCAGACTTAATTGCCCAGACTGTGTTTGCTGGGATGACACCAGATAAAACCCCTTCCACTGGATGGTAAGCCCCTTTAGGGTAGCAGATTTAAAGAAGGGAGTAAATCCCATTATAAGATATTCAGTTTCAGTGTTGAAGTAAGTGATGAAACACAATGAAGTTTTTTTTTTTTTTTTTTTTTTGGTAGAAGTGGCCAATATAATTAAGGAGTTGGGATTAAGGGGGATTCTCCTGCCCAGGAAAAAGCATTTTTAGAAAATCATAGATATTTAGTAAGATCTCCAAGCATTAGACACAATCAAGATTTTTTTGGTTGCTTGTTTGTTTAGCAGGATACATTGTGGGAAGTCCTTAAATCAAGCCCTGTTGCTTTGGAGAGGAGAAAAATGGTTTCTGCCTGTGTGCAGTTCCAGTGGTGTCCATGGAGACAGCCCTCTGCTCCTGGCCACCCCGTCTTCAGTGGCATGGCCTTGGCTTCCCTGGGCGTACCCAGGCAGGGACTCCTCAGCTCATTTGGAAATTTGCAAGAGTAGGCACTTTTCAAGGGAGCGACTTAATTTAATCCTCCCTTCATTTCATTTTCCATGGAGTTCAGAATCTTCAGAGTTTGCTAAAATGATTGATGATTTCCAATACCCAAGCAATCATTTCAGCCTCTGTTAAGGCTTCCATATAAGAATGGCCTCATCTTTATAAATTTATTGTTTAGTTAATTCACTTCTTCTGATGGATTAGGGGTTAAAGTCCAAGTATCATTTTTGCTATCAAATGATACTATGTTATCTCAAAATGAATGGCCATACTAATTCTGAATGCAGGATGACATACTGTATTGACTTGGGAAACAATTAATTGAGGTCAGCTGCCTTTGAATGTGTGTGGAAGTTACAGTACTTTACATAATTCAATCAGTAGGCAGGCTCTGTGATACTGAACTGTCTTGGGCTTTTTATATCTAATCTAGGGTGGATTTTTTGTTAGACAGTGAGAGATCTTGGAGTAAAATATTGCTGGATATTGATTGAAAGGGTACCAGTAGAGAGATATCCTCTAACATTTATTTTTCTTTTAATAAGTCCAGTTAGTTCTTTTAAAAGAGATATTATGAAGAGATATTAAGTCAGCAGTGGAAGATAATGTAGATAGACATATCACAAGCAGAATTGTCTTATATGAAATGTCTCTAGGAAAGGAAAATTGATATGATAAAGACAGTTTAAGGAGGTGAAAAGTAGTGATTGTAGTTTTTAGCACATCTATCTAAATCAATCTAAGGTCCTGCAACTTTTACCCACTATTGTGTTACCACTTTGAGCCATGTGGGGCAAAGAAGGAAGGTATCTTAGTATAGCTACGACTGTCACTTCTTGCATCTGTGTTTTGTTTAAAGCCATATGCAACTTTGACCTAGGAACTTTCTGAACTTCAGGGCTGTGGGTCTCAGTGATTCTGTTTCATTTGATTTACAAAGTGCTTTTCAGCATTAACTTTGTAATGAAGGAGTTTTATTCCCAGAAGATGTTTTAGCCAGGAGTATACATGTTGTGATTTATGACTAGAGCAAATAATAAAATATAGAAAACCACACATGATAGGGCCCATTAGGCTATTTCTAGATAACTTTCCTCCTAAGCTAAACTGGCTGTGTTTTTCTATGTCTATGTCTGATAAGTGCATTTATCTCAACATCAGGTTTTTGCAAGATTAATAACTCCTCTTTGTTAAGATGGTCTGCTTAGAATTGAAGACAATTATACTCATGTAAATTACATAAATATATGCTGAATCATACTGTATTTTCATATTTTTAAAATATGCCTGATATACTAGTATATTTTTTTCTTGCAGAAATAATAAGTATATTCAGTAGGAAAAAAGTGATTAGGTTACAGAGATTTTTTAACTTGAGTAATACTATGGTTTCAAAGCTTCAACCTGAATTATTAGCACACATAAATCCATCTTCTTAATTAAATGGGGCCTTTGGCCATTGAACACCAGCGTATGGCCAGAGTTAGTTACTAGATGTTATTACGAGGCTGGCCTGGCCATATAATCCATTAGATGTAGGATTCAGTTATATTGGTAGCTGCAAAGTGATTTTTATGGTTGTACGAATCTTCTCTTTGTTCTGTCACTATCAATTATTTCAGTCCTAATAAAAATCTAAAAAAGGGGTCATGTTTATGATCTGTGCTTTGGATAGATAACTTGTAACATTTCTGTCTGATGCAGCAGACTTTCTTCCTTCTTGAGAGGACCTGTGCTTGGTAGTTCATTTAACCTACCTCAGTACCTCTGTGCCTGACGGGACGTTGAGATCCATGTCCCAGGAGATGATGTTAGGATGTTCCCCTGAAAACCATGAGTAGGTAGTAAAATCATGCATATGCATTTCACTTATAGCGGCATGCTTAAGATTTATCAGTGAATATTACATTTTCCTTTGGCAACTTTGTCGGTGTTCATCATCATGTTTAAACTCAATGATGTTTAAACTGTTTAAAGAAATAATGTAAAATAATCTGTGGATATACCGAAGTAAATTAGAGGAGAGTGAGTTTCTAGTCCAGAGTCCTAGTCCATCTTTCAGCTGAATCACCATGTAAAGACAGCTCCTCAGACATCAGTAAATCAGTTTCACACTGGCCCAACATTATGGAAAGAAAAACAGAACATGTTTCATGAGGTTATGGAGAGGGTAACAAAAAACACCGCGTGTCCCGCTCATGGTATGTAAGTACTCAGTAAACGTGTGTGGTTCTCTTTGTAGCCAGGAGACATTTTTACGGGGCAGTTACTACCAGTTTAGAATGAAGAAGTGCTTTCTAATTCTTCTCTTTCCAAAATTGTAACTGAAATTTCCATCTTGGAAATGTTCAAATGGTGTTTAGTTAGTCATCTTTCAGAGATGTGTAGAGGGGAAAGTGTTGAACTGGAGGTTGGGCTGCATGGCCTTGGTGAATGATTTTCTTTAGATGCTGCTTTCAGTGGAGTGGGGCTTGGGCTTGGTGAGTTGCATTGGAATTGTGGTGTTCACATCCAAGAACAGAAAGGAATCTGAAGAATTTGTAAGCTTAAAGAACATGGGTGAGTCCTGGTTACTGAGATCACCTGGGGGCACAGAGTCTGCAGGGAAATCAGAAGATCATGAAGGAAAGCAGATGAAGATATTGATTCCAAGTGGTTATCCAAAATCAAATTCAGGGCTGTGACGTGGGCTTTGGAAGCCCCAAGGTTGGAAGAGGCCCTTACAGCAGCAGGGACTTTGGCAGAACCTGGTTGGTGGAATCCATAAAATTCTGTCAAGGACAAGTGTACCACCTCCAGTCTCTTGATGATAACCTTTTGTGTGTCATGCATGTTATGATTTTTATAGGAATTATTTCAACTTACAGAGTTTATTTTATAGGTGAGGAGACTGAGGCAGAGAAAGGTGAAGTAGTTTTCTTAAGATCCATAGTTGGGGAGGAACGGACAGGAGATTTGAACCTGAGATGCCTGGTGCAATGCCAAAGCTCTTTCTTGCATGTATGGATGCATCTTTATGATGGTTTTTTGAGGGTGCCACCCTGATGTATTAGGTGCACCTCTAATATATTGGACACTGTCATGCTAACTGTGTGTGCTAGTTGGTGTGTATCTAGCAGATCATGAAGTCTGAATTTAAGAGATTAGACAGAACTTCTGAAACTACAGAAATGTTGAGTCTCTGTTACTTTTGTTGTTGTACAGGTATTTCTTTGTATGAACCTATATCCATGCACACAGTCATGTTATTAGAGCATATACTGAAGTTATAAAATAAAACTCTATGGCAAAAAAACCCAGGAAATTGAGTAAGATTCTCTTCTGTCCTGTATGTCCAAAGAGCTGAATTTTTCCAGAATTGATGCTTTTGGATGATGGATAGCTAGATAGCTAAATAACGTACACTTGAGTATTTAGTTTCCCTGGGTTGTAATGTACTCTTGTAGGAATCATGAAGATGGATAATCGCAGTGTTCACATCCAAGAACAGAAAGGAATCTGAAGAATTTGTAAGCTTAAAGGAACATGGGTGAGTCCTGGTTACTGAGATCACCTAGGGGCACAGAGTCTGCAGGGAAATCAGAAGATCGTGAAGGAAAGCAGATGAAGATATTGACTCCCTCAAGTGGTTATCCAAAATCAAATTCAGGAAGCTTGTAAATGAGGAAGAATTATTAAATTACTGGGCTGTGACTGGAGGTACGAGATTAAAATGTGGACTATTTGCATATACTCTTGGAGAAAAAGGTGGTGTTGCCTTATGTAAGGACAAAATAAGATGCTGGATTGTATTGTTAATTGGAGAAAAATTAATAAATATAAGTGACCTTAGGATGATAGGCAAAACTTGAATATGGTTTATATGTTGTTTAATTATTCTATCAAAATCAAATATCCTGAATTGAGGAAGTGTTCCATGGTTACATTGGCGAGCATCCTTGTTCTTAGATGGTGTGTGCTCAGCTACTTTGAATAAAGGACTATAATGCTTATACCTGACTTTCAAGTGGCTTAGCAAAATAGCAGTGATATTATTACTATTATTACATTGTTACTTAGAAAGTGACATAAAGCAAATTTCAGAATGTTGGCAATTTGAAAGCGAAGGATATATATGTGTTTATGAAATAATATTGTAACTTTCAAACATTTGAAAGACACCGAACAAAAAGTAGAAAACAAAATGTCTTAGTGTATTAAAAGTAATAATAAATAATATTTAGTACTTACTGATATTTCGAGGAAATGAAATTCTAATAGATGCAAAAGTACCCAGAAGTAAGAATAACTGTTGGAGACACTAAAATAGCTGTTCGATATAGTGCCAGTTTAGTATGTCATTATTAGCGTGTACCTGTTGAAGTGCATTGAATTTTTCAAAGCACCAGATATATTCCTGAGCTGTATCAGAGGTGGTATAGCGAAGTAGGAAGGAGAGAAAATAGAGGGAAATACTTTTCCGAGTCGTATTCATCAGGGGTATGCCATATTAGCAATTTTAATGGGAAAAAATTGAAAGTTGATAGCACTGGTCAGAAGACTTATTAAGTAACGTGGAACTTTAGAAAATATAGAGGGAAGTAGGAGAAAAATACCCTAATTATTCAAAATTCATACATCATCTCCCAGTCTCTATACAGAAGGGTGCAGAGTGCTCTGAGCAGCATGGTTTAATGTCTCCTGTTTCTTATTTCCAAGCCTTTGGGAAAGAACCAGAAGTGCCTTACTGTTCCCGCCAGCCAGCCGGGAGGGTTAGGCAACTCGCCTTGGTCCTCCCTCCTCCATGGACCATCTTGTGGGCCTTTTCCTTATCCATGAAAGATGAAAACAGAAGATCTGCAGCAGGTCGGGACACTTCAGATTTCAGTTCTCACATCCTTAAATCCACTCACCATTCGCTGAACTCTTGTTCATATTTTGTAAGGCTTTTTTTCATCAAATACCCTTAACATTCACTTTGAGTATTCCTCAAAGAGAGACTTGCTTTCCAAGACTTGGACTTGCATTCCAAGTCCATTTTTTATTACCTTTATTTCCCAATTTTATTTTCCTTTCTGTGTATTAAACTTCCACTTAAGGTATTTGTTTTTCTTCTACCTCAAGCCATCTTGTCAATGGACCCGATGAAGAATATTCTGAATTTCACAAAACAGAAACTTCTGCAGGCCCCAGAATCACCCCAACAGGTTACACAGGCAGAATAAAATAAGTGTCAGGGAGATAAAAAATGCTTTGAGACCATGAAGAAGGCTTCAATATGAAGACAGACTGATAAAAAAAACTGGGGAAAGTCAGCACCTAATTGCATGTTCAATTTGGAAAAGGAGGCGGAAAACGACAAAACAAAATAAATGAGATAATGAAGAAAAATGTAAGCTATGTTCTTTTTTTAGAAAAAAAAAAAAAAATACATTAAACCCAAGAAAGTGATAAAGGAAAACAGTGTCCCACTATCAGATAGGAGAGGAAAGCTCCTTGCTGGTGACAAAGAAGCACAGAAACTTTTAAGAAGCATTTTCTTTACCTCTGTCTTTGTGCAAAAAGGTCATCTTTGATCTAATCACTGGAATAGCCAACACCTGTGCTGAGAAGGAAGAGGCTCATCCTAAAAGAAGGAACTAGCGAGATTGTGTGGAAAAAAGAATATAAAGTTTATTCAAGGACCGGGGTCAGCAGGCTTTACTATCTCCTTGCAGCTCTTCTGAGTGGGATGCAGTGGTCTTTCTCATTGTGGACTTCCAGCTCCTATGATTCATGCATTCTTCATCAAGTCGGTGATAAACGAGCTTTGTCTGTGTAGAGGATGGGAGAAATCAGACATGAGCAGGTGGTCCAGACTCCAGGGAACCCATGCATAGCACATCAGTGCTGGGCCACTGTATCTAATGAAGAAACTGTTGGAGTGAGTTAGTCCTGAAGTTGCTCGTGACCACGGCATTCCTTGCTCAGGTCCTTACTGGTCCAGAGACACTGGTCAGTAGTTTCAAGCAGCCTTCAGGAGACTTCATCAGGCTATCAGCTGTGAGTGTTAAATGGGGACCTTGCACTTTAATCATCATGCGGCAGCAGTGCTTGGGGAAGGCAACACAGGGTTAGTGGCATGGACAACATGGGATCGTAGCAGCTCAGCGAGTCAGGAAGCAGGGGCAGGAAATTTGAAACCCACAGTGTGGAAACTGGTTAGCAACTGGACCACAGTCCACTGCGGTCCTGAGTTTTCCATTACTATTCCTTATGGGTGCAAAGGTTTATGGGAGTAAAGACAGCAACCTCTGGTCAGGCTCTCTCTTAGGCAGAATGAGGGCTGTGTCCCAAGACTGCTGACCGGACACCTCTCTGCCCTCACCCAGGTTCCCCCACCTTGTCCTTTGTGAGTCTGCTCCTGGTGTAGGTTGTTTAGTTTGATTTTGACTCAGCATTCTGATCATGGGTTCTATGTTTGATTTGTATCCAGGGCAAGGAGTTTGCATCCAGTATTTTGTCATTATTACGGGATATGTTCCCTAATCATTCAGTTTTCCCATTCCAGGTTACCCCAGGTAGGAAACATTGACCATGTTTTAGCTTGTAGGTGCCAAACTGAATTTTAGGACTGTCCACATTTGAGAACGGAAAAGGATTTTCCAGAGGGAAACTCAACAAGGCTGTCCTTTGGTGGAAGAAGCCTGGAGGTTTCTGGTCACTGATCAGATTACTGATCACTAATCTGATTACTGATCACTGATGGGATTACCGACTATATGTAAAGGAATGAGAGATAAGAATACAGGCAAGGAGAAGAAACTTGCTTGGAGCCTCCTACCTGCAGGGAAGCTTTTCCAAAGGGGAAAGAAATAGGAGCAGGAGAGGAGAACAGGGAGGTGGGGATGATGGTCAGTAAAGGGTTAGTGAAGGGAACCAGGGTCATACGCATATGTCCCAGAGGGTCTGTGACCACGCCACACCTGTGCACGGGGACTGTGGAAGAATCATGTCCTGGAACGCACCAAGGGGAGTAGGGCCTTTTCCACCAGTCCAGCCATAATGGTTTGTAAGGGACCAGATGAGGCTTTGTTATGTAGGTTAGCAGTCTAAGTATTTTTATTAAATCATCATGTATTAGTGTCTTTAATGTGCACTAAAGAACAGAAAGTTTGCCTGTAATCCTGCCCCCCAATAACTTTGAAGCAGGGCCTTCACATTAAGCTGCATCCCAGCATCCATCCCTTTATTCATTCATCCATTCATTTATTTCAGACAATGTCTCACTAAGTCACTCAGTTTCCTAGGCCAGACTTGAACTTCTGATCCACCTGCCTCAGCTTCCCACAGTGCTGAGATTCCCAGCATGGGCCATCACACCAGCTACAAAATAACTTTTAAGGTCATCTGTTCTTCTCCAGAGTCTGCTCCTTCTCAGCCAACTTTGCTGCAGTTCATTTGTTCATTCTTCTGCAACATTTCTTGTAAATACAAAGTCATTTCTATGCCATCAGCTACCAAAACTCCTCTCCTGAGTTTATGGATTGCCCTGCTTCTCCATGCCCTGTCCACTGGAAAGTAGCTTGAAACTGTGGCCTCTGCTTTTGCTCTGTGCTTTCAAAGGCGTCTTTCCTGAGCACTCCCCTGAGAGTGGCATTCACACAGCCAAATCACATCTTCACCCTTCTTGACCTCTGAATGTCATTCGTCAGATCTGACTGCTTCCTCCTCCAAGCACTTTGCTCTCTGTGTAACTGTTTTTTCTTGGTGCATATTTGCAGTGCACGATGAGAACTTTCACATACTGCATCTCTGTCCCTTTTACTTCCTTGACTTTGGTGGCATCCTGTGCTCTGAACATTCTTCCAGTTTGTCCAGCTGCTGTTTCTGAGTTTCCTTGCTTAGCTTGTCCTTGCTGAGTATCTGAGCACTAGGGTTCTCTGTGATGCTCCCTGGACCATCTCTCCTTGTCAAGCTATGATTTCTGTCCAGGTGATGTTTTGATCCTATAGCTTTAAATACCATCTGTCAGGGGAAGGCTCTCCACTGTTTATTTCTAGCTCAGACTTCCTGGATCATCAAAACCCTATTTCCAAGTGCCTTCTTGAAGGTTTCTCATGGATTTCTAACAAGCATCTCTAACTGGATGTGTCCCAAGAACAAATCATTATTGTTTGCCATAAATCTGTTCTTCTTCAGTTGTCCTAGCTCGGTCCTTTCCATCAACACGCACTGCTGGTTGAAGTAGGAAAGCCAGGAGCGAGGCTTTATATTTCTCTTTCTCTGGTCTCTCATAGCCATGTCATTTGAGTGCTGTCAACCTACCTCTAAAACATCTTCTGGATCCCTCAGTTTCTTTCCACTTCAGTCTGCATCTTCATCCTCTTGTCAGGTTATTGCTGCCTTGTGTAGTTTCTCTGAATTCCTCTTCCCTGTAGGATCCACCTTGTGAAAAGCAGCTCAATTCATCTTTGGGAACATAATTCTTATGATTTCACTCACTGCTTAGAGCACGTCAGTTGCTTCCCAGTACAATTAGAACAAAATATCTCCCTGGCTTGGGAGCTTCTTGCTTCCCTCTCTTCTCTCATCTTGCACCACCGTCCCCTGATCTTGGGACTTCACAGTCCACAACAGGGCTGCTTCCTCTGGCTTGAACACTCTGCCTTTGATCACGACAGCTACCTCTTTTCATTTCGATCCCATCTGCTGTGACCTTTCCCAGTGAGTGTCCCGGTGTGCTGGCTCAGTGCTCTCGGTATCGCCAGCACATGTAGGTTATCACTGGTAGCTGTATTTCATGTGTTTGTGTATAGTTTATTCATTCACTTATTGTTTGGTTATTCTCTCTGATTATTTTTACCCCCTGGAGTATAAAGCCAAGGAGATCAGAAACTATGGCAGTCCTAAAAAATGTCCCTGGTAATATGTAGCCTAGAGATGTCCGTTGATTAGAAAAATGAATGAATGGAGCGTTAGATACCTGGACATCTTCTACTTAAATTATTAGGTGTACTTTCAAAGCATTCGTGTTCCCCTCTCAACCACAACCTCATTCCCTTGAAGTTTGAACACCTGGAAGATTGTCACATGTCCCTTTATTACCTGTGCATGAACACTGTCAAAGATACACTGAGCAGATTTGCATTTGTGGGAAACTGAGAAAGCATAACTTGCTGCAGTGTATGTAAAAAAAAGAGTTAAGGTTCAGGTTATTTGTGCTGGTAGTGTAGTTCACTGGTAGCCCACTTGCCTGGCCTGAGGAAGGTCCCAAATTTGATCCACAGTGCCAAGAAAACAGAACAAAACCCAACAAAGTATTGCCAAAACACATACTATATTTCAAAATCATACTTTAAAAAAAAAGTGTTGCTTTTGGCTAATGTTGATAGCCAGATGAAAATCAGACAGTTAAACGGAACAGCCCTGCAGAAGCCTTCTTTGAGGAAACTTTGATAGTAACCAACGTGAAGAACCAAGAAGACGGGAAATTGGTGAGGCGTGGGATCCTCTGTGTGATGTTTTCCTGATGTTATTTCTGTGTGTGGTGAAGACGTCTTCTTGTGAGAACGCTCCTGTTTCCCTAGTCTGCACTGTCAGAAGCTACTGCTCTGATCACTGATGAGAATAAGTGCGACTGCTTAGCGTCTGTACCGCTGTCTGCATCTCTCGTCCTCAGCTGCAGCATCCTAGAGCCGAGGCCTGGTCCTGTGTTCTCCTTACTCTCTGCCTTGTACCTTCCAGCAAGGAGTTACGGGATCCTTGGCACTTACTCATTTTATGAGGAGTAAGGAAGCGGCAGACAAGGACAGACTACGGGAGAACATGGATGTTTTTTAGTGGTGAAGCTACAAGAACACCATCCTTACAGAAACAAAAACTGTTGGAGAAGTTGAACATGTGTGTCTCTCACTTTCTGGAGGATGGCATTCTCTGTGATATTAACAAGTGAAATTAAGAAGAAAAGAGGTCTTTGAGATATGCTGTTGTTCCAGTTGGTTTGAAATTAACACAATTTTAAGAAATTTCAAATTAAGAGTCTTATTTTTACCAAGGGTAGATTTGAGTAGAAATATAAATAGTTAACAAGTAGGACCTACTTAACCAATGAGTAGATTATTTCCATGTGTTTTAAAATTGAGTATAGGGGGCTGGGGATATAGCTCGGTGGCATAAGCACCTGCCTGGCAAGCGCAAGGTCGTGAGTTCGATCCCTGGCACCACACACACACACACACACACAAAAATAAAATAAAATAAAATAAAATTGAGTGTAGGAACAGGAAAAATTTCCCAAAAAACTGTATTCTTATTGATTTTTTGGTAATTCGTTAATTTCCACATTTAACAAAGTTGTTACTTAATTTCATTGCTGCTGATCATTATTGTGTAACTTATAACACCTTATATATTTATATAAGCATATGGACATCAAATTAGAAAATGAATCAAATTCTCCTTCCCAGCATAAAAGGGCAAACCCCTTTATTAATGAGGACCCAGGGAGTGTCCTTGTCCTCTTGAGCTACATGTGAGATAGGTAAGGGTTTGAGAGCCAGTATTTACAATTTCCCATGAACCAGCAAACCAGTAGTCGGAATTTAATTACAAATTCACATTGACCTTGTTTGATAAGGACCCAAACTTGACATCAGCACATGGTGTAGACCAGTGTTAATTTTCTGCTTGGACTATGTAATACACTGCTGTAATCCTATTTCTTTGCGTAAAATGCGGGATGAAAAACAAAACTGCAACTCCGACCCGGGGCACCCGGCGCCCTGAGGGTGGGTAGCTGCTCTGGCCCTCCAGGCGTCCTGAGCCTCGGCCCATGTGAGCGCTCACTGAAAAGTGCTCTGTGCTTGGTGAGCAGCTCTCCTACCACCACTTTGAGATCTTGGGGTTGAAGTTCAGTGCATCACACTCACATTTTTCTGTCGTTGAAAGCTAGTAATTCTTTGTTGAAAGAAAAATCTAGCTACTTGAAATAGTTACTGAGTATTTACTATTTTTCTAACACATAGAGTGACTCCAAAAATGTGTATGACTTAGCTCACGGCCTGCATCATAACTATGGTTGAATTGCGCTCCTATTTGGAACTCTTAGTCCGTGGGACCATGAACCTGTTCGCTCTGTGCATGTACATCTCAGCTGTGGTGTCCCCCAGTGAACACAGAATTTCACGTGACCTCAGGACCCTCTGTGACTATGAGGGATAGAAAAGAGGGCATTGCATGGACCATTCTCATGCTGAACTTGGCAAAAGTGTGGACATTTTTGCCACCAGAAAATGACCAAATGGTCTCCGTCTCCTGTTTTTCTTTTTGCCAAGCAGTCACAGCTCAACTTTTAGAGAATTTCTAAGGCAGCTACTGATAGAATGAGTGCTCCCGCCTCCTGACATTGCCCCATCCACAGCAAACTCTTGCTGTCTGGAACTCTCCTCCAAATACCTAAGCACAAATCCAGATCTCATAAGCCCCATCTATCATATTCCTATTGAGACACCCAAAGTCCCCTCATAGAAGTGCACCAGAAAACCTGTATTTATTCAGCAGATGTGTTCCAGGTGATCTTAAGAGCTCAAGAATTATGGACTGTGTTAAAGTTGAAATGTTGCTTTTCCTTTTTATATATACCTGAATATTTTCTCCAAAAGAACTCTTGGGAAGTCAGTGAAAGTCTGAGGTAGCACACTTTGAATTTGAGTTGGTGTACATTGAGTTAGCATAATTATGATTCATTTGTTCACCCAGCTAGTGTTACAGAGCATGTTTCTGTAGACTAAACTGTTAACATGATATCACCTACAAGTTAAGCTTCTGAACATTCTTCCTACCGACTGCTAGTGATTCTGTGAAGAGCATTATCCATAAATTCAGATGTGTCAGTCTCTGAGAGATTAACAGAGTACTGCTGAAAGGTTTGTTACAAAAATATACTCAAACATTATTTGTTGAAAATAGCTATTCCTGGGGCTGGGGATTTAGCTCAGTGGCAAAGCGCCTGCCTGGCAAGCGCAAGGTCGTGAGTTCGGTTCCTGGTAC
>NW_004955417.1:28911587-28935804 GCF_000276665.1 Chinchilla lanigera
AAAATAGCTATTCCTGATTTCCTGTAAGGTAAGATATTTGTGAATTCTTGGAATTTTTATAATACTTTGAATAAGCATAGGTTTAGTTTTTCTCCCATTACTTCTATTTTAAATAGTTGACATTATCCTGTTATTTTTTGTCAGTCAGTTTTGCTGTATCATCTATAGATAATGTACTCTACAGAGTACTCCCAGTTTTTTTTATCATTAGACACTTAATAGGTAATCATACAGGGTGTGGAAATGTTTGAAGACTGCAAAGGACAGTTGATCGTATGTGTCTAACATGATATTTTATTTGATATAGATTATAAGAAATATTAAATTATATAACAATTTTTTATTTGGCCATTATTTTCTCATTCTCATTTTAATAATTTAAATTTCATCAGGAAGAGTGTTAAAAATGAAATGGAAAAGCTTACCCTTTCCAACGCATTGGCATGTACTGCAAGATGCCCATTACACTAAAAATGTGAGATGGAAATGAAGATCTCAAGATGTTTTCTAGAAATGGGGAGGGAGAAGGATCATTTGTGCATCTGGGGGAATAACTTAAAATATTTATAATTTTACACTGGAAAAATGATATCTGAGAACAGGTATAATTTCAGCCCTAAAAGCATAGAGGAAGGTTAGGTGTAACTCACTTGGCCAGACCTAGGACTCTGGAATCTCCAGAGTTCATTTCCCTGAAACCTGACAAGGAATATTTAAGTCTGCTTCAGAGGGATGACATGAGAGCATGGACCCCTCGTCTTTGATGAGCTCTGGTGGTGATGATGATGATGAACAGAACATAAAAAGGAGAACATAGAAATTGATGTGTGGGACTCCATTGTCTTGTTATGGAGATTTTGCCAAAACCTATTAATATTTAGGAACAAAAGTTATTTAAATGGGAGGAAAATGGGAGGCAAGGGAGCAGGAGTGAGTTAGGAAAGCCATCACGATGGAGGCTGGTGTGGGCTGAGGCGTCGAGGGCTGTGAGAGCTGGAGATGCGAGACAGGAGACGAGAGGGTACTCTGGTCCTTTGACCACCACTGCGTGACACTCCTCCTAGTCACTGTTAAGATTAACACTGTAACAGAAACCATCTTCGTGGTCTTTTAACCACAAGGAATTTGTAAATGTATTGTGTGCTTCTTGTGTTTATCTTAGAACACCTTTAAATAAGGTTGAGTGAGCATACAGAATTACAGACCAGAATGAGTCGCCCTGACTAACAGGTCCCTGAAATCTGGATAGAAAGACAACTGTATCTGACCTAATAGGTATTTTGTTCTTATCTTTTAATATTTTATTTATATTTATTTACATCTAAGGGAAAACATAATCTTTAATAACGTTCTCAGCCTTGTTTTTCTCACATCTAAAGAAAAATGATGGCTCTAAATAGGAGAAAGCCATGACAGAAACAACTGAAATTTTATTTCTTCCCTTTGATGCAAATAATACAAATAAAGTATTAAAATGCAAAAACAAAAAAAACTGAGCCAGATACATTTATTTAAAAACTAGGACTTTGAAAGCTTTGCAGATTTGGAGTAGCATAGTTTTTGTTCTGAGTTTATTGGTATACAACATGTAACACAAAAGGCTTACCTATCAGATCTTAGTTCTGGTGGTGGTGATTATGTGAAAATTAAATATTACCCATTGTCTTAGTTACTTTTCTTGTTTCTTAGTCTAAATACCCAACACCCACAAGGGAGGTAAGGTTTATTTTGGCTCACAGTTTGTGGAGGTTTCAATTCATAGTCGGCTGGCTCCAAGGCAGAGTGACATGGCGGAAGAGAAACAGTTCATGACAGGCAGAAGTTAGCAAAGCAAGTAAGCAAAGGACCTTCGCAGCTTCTTTCGGCCACTTTTATACTCTATCTAGGCTACTTGGACTAGGGTTGTGCCAAACCAATCAATGTATTAACTGATCTGTGCTGGGAACTGTTAACCTATATGCTGGGAGCTGCTCACCACCTTTAATGTACAGCACTGGGGTGCCTCTAACCCTCCTGGACCCACCACATTCTCTGTCTTAGGGATGGAATTACACATTGGAATCATGGAGAGAGCTGAGTTGTCACTTCTGGACAAGATGCAGCATGGATGAATGTGTATAAAGTATGAGGACCCAGGCATAACTTTCCTCAGCTTACCTCCTTGAAGTGAGATAAGAACTCCTGAGCTGGAAGGAAGTCTGAGGGACTAAGTGACCATCTCAAAGAGGGGGATAAATCACTGCAGCCCTCTCCCTAGCCCTCAGTCAATCCTAGGAGGAGGATTGTCCCTCACATCCCCTCAGGAGGCTAATAGCACTCTAGCTGGGCCTGTTCTCCTTTTCCTAGCTGGCTGCCCTGATCCATCCCACTATCCAAGAAGCAAGCTGGGCTCCTGGGCTCACAAGGGGGCAAGTAGTTGGGGCAGACAGTCACCTGATTCCACTCAGAGCTTTGGACCAGAAGGACGGGAAAATCCACAGTGGTGCCCAGGTGGACGGGTGACCAAGGACCAGCTGCTTCCCCTCTGAATTGTGCCTACTCCTCTCCACTGGTGGTTGTCACCATGGAGGGTGGGATTCGAAGAATCAATTTAATCAATAGTAATTATAATCGCAAAAAAATCGTGTTCCTACTTCCCAAATGCTATTTCTAAGCACTTTACATGTATTGGCTGATTAAAGCCTCACATGCCCACAGGAGGTCTTTATTACCATCTTCATCTTGTTGGTGATTAAAAACTGAGGTCTGCACAGATATCACCCAGTGTTACACAGCTAAGAAGTTACAAAGCCAGGATTCAAATCCAGGCAGAATACATCAAAGGATACTGAACCAGTTTTCAAAAACGTGTGAAAGAATAAACTTGCATTCCTGGTGCCCTGGAGTCTCTGACTTGTATTTCATATGCATCACGCTCATTTCTGTGCACCTCCGTCTTTGCCATTTGTGTCTGTACCTACTGTGGGCAGGTTGTTCAGAGTGATGTTTATCATATTACATGCTGTCCTTTCTGCAAGACCATGGAAGTAATTTCTCTCTATTCTTAGAACAGGAAATATTTGGGCTTCTCCTAAGCAACCACTTCATTTGTATTTTGAAGAAAAAAATGCACTATTTTATCTTCTCCCTTTCTGTTGGTTGCTGTGGAGCATGGAGCTGGGGTCCAGCTGGTTGCTGGCGAGTGTGTGTGTGTGTGTGAGCTCCTGGCCCATGTTGTGGGCACTCACTGTCCTGTCCTGCCCCATCTGCCCCCTGCCTTTCGTTTTGACCTGTTTTAATTTACTTTATCTGTCAGTAATGTACATATCTTCATGGAACACCTTAAATCCTTTCTGAGAAAGGCAGCTTGTAAATACATGCAAATATTATTTTTCTTTGCTTCCAAAGTACATCACTCTTAGATCTTCCTCAGTCAGCAAAAGGTCCCAGTGAGTACTTGAGAGCAATGATGTCATTTTCCCTGGACATGTTTTGTCCATGGAGACAGAGAGGATCTGGTGTGAAGGGCACAGTGTCCCTGCTCTCCCCTTCTCTCTGTTCTTGGGCTGAAGGGTTATGATGGAAAGAGCTCTTGACACATGGGGACCCGGAGTGGAGAGTGGCTAGTGTGTGGGCAGTGGGGTGACAGTTGTGTCATCTCCCGGTTTTGCTGCCTCCTGCATGAGACCGTGAACATGTTCCTTACCTCTTCTGTGGCTCAGTTTCATCGTCTTTAAAATAAGTTGAAAATGACAACCCACAGTGGTACAGTTACTGTGAAAGATGAATCAGTTAGTGAAGGCTAGCATTTGTTTACTTGCACAGATGCCTACTGAAGTGGCCACTCAGTGGGGTAGGAGGGCTCGAGTTAGAAAGTCTTCTGAGTATTCAAAAGCCTCATGGGATGATCTTGATATTCTCACAGAAGGCCTTCACAAAGCAGCTAAAGACAGAGATTGCATTTGACGTGATGCACATGTATTCCATATTCTTTTACCATTCCCATTTTCATTTGAATCTCTTTGACTCATTGAACTTAAAGGGCTAGAAGGAATTTTAGGTCCAGATTAGTAACACCACTCAAGCTGTGATTAAAAACCATCAGAGAAGGTAGAGAATTGGTATCATCTCTGGGAAAACTAATGTAAGAAATATTTTCTTCCAGTCATTTTTTTCTCATGCAGTTAAAAATTCTTTCTTTTTTTTTTTTTTTCTGGTACCAGGAATTGAACTCATGACCTTGCATTTGCCAGGCAGGCGCTGTGCCGCTGAGCTAAATCCCCAAGTTAAAAATTCTTATAAAAAACATTTTGAGCTTTAGCTTTCAGTTTTAGAAAAATATGAACATATGATAGTAATGAGAACTTCAAGGGGCTATGTAACTCCCCCCTTAGACACATAAGGGAACACTTCAGGCCAGAGCATGCAAACACACATGTACACACCTGTGCTCACTGTCACACACGCACACACATGCACATACGGTATGGGAAATCAGTGCCAGCGCAGCATTTTTCATGGAGCACAGCTGGCTCCATTCGGAAAGTAAAAGACAAGAGGACGGAGGAGGGAGAGCTGAGGCTGGAGGAAGCAGGAGGGAGGAGAGGAGGAAGGAAGGAGCGTGGGAAGACTCACCTGGGAGGTCTGTGGTGAGGTCCAGAGCGGTGAGGGGCGCATGCGGGTCAGGGTGCGGGGTCTCGGTGGGAGCAGAATGTGGGGCTACAGGCAGACTGTGCGGTCCGCGTGGAAAAGGAGGCGAATCCCAGCCACGTGGCGGGGTCAGCGCGGGCGTGGACGTCCTGAGAGCTGCCTTTGGCAGAGACGGCCTCGCGGAGCTTGTCTTCCAGGAAGGAAGGATGGAGGAAGAGCGCTGTCAGGAGAAGGGGAGGCGTCTCTGCCGGGACTCGGCGTGGCCAGAGCCTCGGGCCCGGAGCCTGCGCGGAGCCACTCCGGCCTCTTTCGCGCTGACGGCTGCAGCTCGGGTGACCGCCGCGGGACCTGCCCTGCTGACGCCTGGATTGCAGCGCTGGGCCAGGGTCTGCACAGCGCCGTGCGTGTCTTCTCTCTCAGGACGTCCACGCCTGCGCCGACCCCGCCACGTGGCTGGGAGTCGCCTCCAAATGGGCGCTGTGCTGACCCCACATTCTGCCTCTCTGGCCCCACATTCTGCTCCCGCCGGGACCCCCGCAACCACCGTGACCCGCATGTGCCCCTGCCCGCTCAGGACTCACCCCAGACCTCCCTGGTGAGTCTTCCCGCGCTCCTTCCTTCCTCTCCCTTCCTCTCCCTCCTCCCCGCCCGTTTCTCCTTCTCTCCTCCTCTCTCTCTGTCTCTCTTTCCCTCTTCCCTTAGCTTCAGCTTTATCACCTTCTCTCTCCTGCCTCTTCTGCCTCTCTCCCGAATAGAGGTGTCTATTTATTCCTCCAAATAAAAGGAGGAAGTGGGCACCTACAGAGGAGAGAGCTGGGCTGGTGGCTGTGTGTGTGTGTGTGTGTGTGTGTGTGTGTGTGTGTGTGTAAGGGGTGCAGGGGATTCACGGGTCATCTGATGCCTCTCTTTGTTTGCCTGCTTTGATGAGTACACGTTTGCAGTACATAACGTGCATATTCCTCATGAGCTGTATGTGTGGGCAACGTATCTTAATTCTTATTTTGTCCCCTTCTGTTTCCCTCCCACCCATCCCTCCATCTCTTAATCCCCTTCCCATTTGATGAAAATCTCGCTACTTCCTATTACCCACCTTTTATTTTGTTTTTTTCTTTATATATATATATATATATATATATATATATATATATATATATTTATTTATCTTGGGTTTCTCATATAAGAGGAACCATGTGATACTTAAGCTTGTGTGCCTGATTTATTTAAATGATAAATAATGCCTACAAATGACTAATTCCTACAAATAAATAATTCCTGCAAATGACTCCTCAAATTTGTCCTTCTTACTGGCAGACTAGTATTCCATTGTGTGTAAATATGATATTTCCTTTCTCGATATATCTGTTGATGGACATCTAGGCTGTTTCCAAGATTCAGCTATTAGGAGTTGTGTTGCTATAAACATGGATGTCCATGGGTATCTCTGTGGTATGGTGCTGTCAGCTGGGGAAGGTACCTAGAAGTGGAATAACTGGTACATACAGTGTCTGGTTTTAGTTTGTTAAAGAGCCTCCACACTGATATCCACAGTGGCGTACTGCCTGCGCTCTCACCAACACTGTGGAAGGGTTCCATTTCCCCGTAGCATCACTAGGATTTGCAATTATTTGATTTCTTGATGTTGACCATTCTTTCTGGGCTAAGATGGTGTCTCAGTGTAGATTTGTTTGTTTTTTGTAGTGACCAGCAGTGTTCAAGGTTTCTTCATGTACTTCTTGTCCATTTGTGCTTCTGAGAAGTGACTGTTCATTTCAGTTGCCCATTTTTAATTGCATCTTTCAGTTCAGAGGTCTGATTTTGTAATTCGTTGTATATTCTGGGTATTAGTCCTCTGAGAAATACTTGGAAAATGTTTTCCCATTCTCTAAGCAGCTGTTCACTCTCATGGTTGTTCCCTCTGTTGTGCAGAAGCTGTTCAGTTTAATGTGATCCATGTGTTGATTCTTGGTGCCATTTCCTGTGCAACCGGGCTTCTGTTCAGAAAGCCCTTGCCTGTGCCTGTGACATCCTAACATAGAGATGTGATGTAGAGAAACTGCCATGCAGGAAGAGCAAGGGACTGGAGGGAAGCACCTAAGGGGACCACAGGACACTTACCCAGTCATGCCTAATAGGAGAGCAACACCAGATTCTGGAGCTCAAATTTCACATTTGATGTCGGCACATAGCAGGAACCTCCTCATCCACAAAGCCTTGGGAGCTCTCAGGACTGGGATGGAGAATGAGACTAAGAACAGCACCTCATGGAGGCACTTACACACACAAAGAGTTACATGAACAGAGATGGGAAGAGGGGGCAGTGTCAGAAAAGCCAGGTTTCCCATGCAGACTGGTGGTCACCACATGCTGGAGCTTCTGTTTTCTGTGATGATAAAAATCTCAGTAGTCCTTTACTGATTAAGGGGAAATTCAAAGTTGCTTTGTTTCTCTCTTGAACATAACATCCTCATGTCTTGATGTTCTTATATAAAATGAAGGGATTGGGTACCAAAGTGATAGCATACATTTTCTAACTTTACCCAGCTGATATGTGAAGAAGACAGGATTCAAATGCAGTTCTAATTTATAAAGCCCGTGGTACCTCATCAATAGGTATGACTGCCTTGCTACCAAGTCTGAATGTGTGTCTAGGAGTCAGGAGCAAGTTTGGGACAGTGGAAGACTTCATCAAAGTACTGTTCAAGAGCAAGAATCTCCTGTGGGGTGACGCATTCCTGTTAACCCAGCTACTTAGGAAGCTGAAGCAGGAGGACTGCAAGTTCAAAGCCAGCCTGAGCAACTTAGTAAGAAGCTACCAGAAATTAACAAAACAAAACAAAACAAAAACTGGGAGATACAGCTTAGTGGTAGAGCACTTGCCTAGCATGAACAAGACCCTTGGTTCCCTCCCTAGAAGAGAAAAAGGAAAGGTAGGAAACAGAAGAAAAGAATGGGAAGGGAAGAAAGGGAAAAGAGAATAGAAAGAACAGTAGTAGTGAGGATTAGAAAAGCTGGATTCTGGGCCAAGGACGGACACGTATGAGATCCCCAGGAAAGGAGTAATGGTAATCTGGCTTGGTCAGGGTTAGCTGGGCAGATTTAGGATAAGCAAGACCGAGAAACTCAGGATGCCCAATTACATACGAATTTCTGATATATATGTGTTTTGTGCAACACGCGGGACTTAATTGTATTACAGATGTGATGTCATCTGAAATTCGCACAAGCTGGGGTCTGTATTTTATCTGGTTACCTTCAACAACACGGTGCACATGTGGCCACCCGCCCAGGGTGTGTGTGACTCCCTAAGTTGAAGGCTCAGCTCCCACTAAGTCTCTTGTCACCACACGTCAGTCCCACGCCCAGGTGTCCCCAGGGCCCCAGCTCCTGACCACCGGGCTGTGAACACAGGAGTCTCCTACTCCTCAGGATGAGAGCTCGGTAGAAGGGTTCACAGGACTCAGGGAAATTCTGTGCGGATGAGTTCAGCCTTATCACAGAGGGTGTAGAGCACCGAGGGAGAGTGGCCTCAGACGGGCTGGAAGTCCTCGCCCAGAGGAATCAGGGCAGGTCCTCCTGGCACACCCCTGAGCTCACGGCCGGGTGCGCAGCTGAGCCCCAGGGCTGGTGCCTCACTTCACCTTGAGTGATGGGATCCCGGCCTGCGTGACTGAACTCCGTCTCCAGCCTCTGTCCTCGGCCCTGATCGGGCCCACCGTGAAGAGCAAAGACCCTCGTATCACTTGGGAAATTCCAAGAATTTAGAATGCTGTCCGCGACAAAGGCCAGACAAATTCTTCGTCATAGACACAGTCCTAGTGTAGTCCTGATAATGAACACGGAGAAGTGTACAAGGAAAGAATTACAGCAGGGAGAAGACTAAAGAGGTTCTGGTTTTTAACCCTGGTCTGAGTTAATGGTAGTTTTGGACTGGTGCTAGATTGGAAATGTGTGAGGAAATGCAGATTGGGATGGGGGCGGACGAGCTGATTTTAGATGCTTAGCGTTGCCGACACCGAAGGGACCCCCTGCATAGATGCAGGTAGGAGTACGGCAAGGCGTAGCTGAGCTTCAGAAGGAGTTCTGGAATTTCATGCGGGCAGTCAGTATTCCTCAGCATGAATGCTGTGATTCTGGTCGATCTGAGATGTAATCATTTGCCGTGGGGCAAAACCTGTGGTAGAAAAAAACAAATGCTCAAGTGTTACAGGGCAGGGGAGTAAGACCTCGGAACAAAAACAAGGCCATCATAATATAAATTTCATAAATTCTCATAGGTTAAATTAATTTGACAAGGTTTGTTATGTATGAAATTCTGTCAGTTAGAGAGTGACATACACTTAAAGCTTTTATGTAGCTACTCTCCAGTTTATGTCCACCTGTTTTTCCTGAATGTTTAACCTTGTCTTACTCATTTCATCTCTAACCTGAACTTTTGCTCAATTTTATATGAAGTATCCTGTGAATTTTTATAATTTTAAGAGAAATAACCCAACATGGATTTGGTCCACTTTTTCAGTTCCTTGAAATGGAAGATGAAATTTGGTATTTTTAGCATTTTAAAATTAACATATTTTGCCTGAATCGGTCTGGCTTTGAAGTTAACCCAATCTTTACTCTTCAAAGTTTACCTTTTCCTGCAGACAGAAAGGTTAACAAAATGGAATGAAAGTTAGTGCTTTTTATCTATTCATTTTAAACTTGCTCTTTCATTACAAAATGGCTTACAACTAGTAATAGTAAATTAATCAAAGTAATTATAGTTTGCAGATGACAGAATGGGAAATAATTGCACTGTATCTACATACTATCATAAAGTCCATTACTAAAGCCACGTCATGGTTACATATCCTTGTGAAATATAACATTCCTTTGTCTAGCCTCCCGCAGTGACTTAGGAACATTTCTCAAAAATTGTTACGTGCCTGCTCTATTCTGGCGCAGTGCTCTATGTATTGTAAGACATACAAAAATAGATAATACGTGGTCTGATGGAGAGGAGGATGCATATAAAAGCACCAGCATTTACATTTGATCACTGTAATTTCGATTGAAAACTGCTCTGCTGTGATGTCACTAGCAGCACTATCTGCTGTATAATTAATCATGCAAATTAAAAAGAGGCTCACTGAGGGTGTTCTGGAAGCACACAAGCAGGCCAACTGCTTCACCTATTTGGACTTCAGCTCACCTGGAAGTGAGGAGCTGGACTAAATTTCTAGTTCTGCTTTTACAGTTCCGGCTGGCTCACAGCGTCATGCAGTAACTCTGTGACAGGAGTCCAAATCTGCGTGTGGCATTAGCTTTGGGAATTGGTGGTCCTGAGGCGCAGTCCTAGGTGCAGAGTTAGAGCTGAGTTCTGGTAGTGTTCGTTCAGCAACCCTCAGGGTTGCCACGTATAGTAGAATGGGAAGATTTCATTATAAACTTCACGAAAGCTGCTTTGCAGCTTTCAAGTCTGGCTTTGGTAAAGAGCCTATTGACCAAGTCAAGACCAACCTATTCAGTGTCTGAGCTGTAGGGTGTTTGGTGAAATATTTTACTGCTTTCCAACTCTGTATTTGGAGGTAAAGCAAGCATAGAGGTCAGACAAAATAGCTGCAGAATGCATTCTAGTGAAGAAACTATATTATTTAAAGTTTAAATGTGAGATATAATCCAACCATGCACCTGTAAATGCAGCAGTAGGTAGGCTGAGACAGGAGGACTCCATGTTTGTGGCCAGCCTGGGTTATATGAATAGCAAGACCCTGTCTCAGAAAACAACAAAAAAAAGTGAAGGACATCACCAAGATGGTTGAATCTCCAGTACTTGAGGGTGCTGCTAAGACGTTCTTGTAAAAGGAGATAAAGTGATTTGCGCTGAGTCTGCACAGTGATAGATTGGGTGTTGTAAGAAGGTGACCCCTTCTTCCTGTGCAGAGCAAAGACATTTCTCTAGAGCAAGTCCCTGCTGTGACAGGTCACCTGTGGCCATGCTGTTCTGTGGAGGCGAATTGGCCTTGGGGAAGTCACGGTGGACCCTTGGGTGGAGGACACTCGTGTTGTGCAGAGAAACGTCCATGAGGTTTTTCATAAAGTGTTAAGTTACAAGTACGAGCATAATAGTGAAAGCTACACTAATCCAAAGCATATTCAATTTATGACCATGCTAGTTCTAACTCTACTTGGAAAGTTACCAACTTGAAGGTGGAAATGTGTAAAATCAGGCCTAACTCTTGCTGTTGGACACTGAGATCTTCCTTCCTGTGGAGGAAGAGCTCGGGTCAGTGCGGGGCTAAGGGACGTGTCCCGGACCTCTGCTGCCTTCGGTGAGAGGACGAGGCGGAGACCTCGTGGGGTTCTCTGCCGGGTTAAGGCCACAGAGGGACCACTTTCCTTTCTGTGTGTTCCTTCACTTTTGTTTTAGATCCATGTGTTTCCCCATGCATACTTCAAGCACTTTAATTTTCATTTTTGTGAGTGCATGCTGGCCATACCTAGCGGTCACATCTGCGGCGGGGAGTGTAACGCATCTCAGCTCTTTGCCTGTCGCTCCCTCCTCCTTGCCTTCTCCTCCATCGGTTGGTCCCCTTCTCGTTTGCAAAAGATGTTGTTTTCCTTCATTAGGGAATGTGTGAGACTTCAGCCCAGTTAAAAGAAACACAAAGTCATTTTTTCGCAGCATCTGGAGAGGGAGTTTCACAATGCTTCTGGAAGTTCTGTAAAGAGCACTGTGTAGAATTCAGTTCAGGTGTTTTCTGTTCTTGGAGGGGTAAGTGCCATACAACACGCAAAAGTTTTAAAGCAAAAAGTTGTCTCTTCTCGGGTGCGCAGGAGCAGCAGCAGCAGCAGCAGTGACACCCACTCCCTCTCGAGGCACACAGCACCTTCTTAGTGTGGGCTCAGGCCACCGGGCCCCGTCAGCCTTAGCTTGGCACCACGTCCCGTCTCACAGACAGTGAGGAACATGCCTTTTCCACCCTTGAGGCGATAAAATAAATTAGAGGGTGCGGCATTCAGCGAGTTGAATTTTGAGCAGTATTTTTCATGCCTTCGATGTTTTAGAGCCAGCTTTCCTTCTGAAGCAGCATTTGGAAGCCAGAACAGGGGCCCTTGTGTGGGCCAGGGCGCAGGTTCTTGTGACTCTCTGGGGCCGTGAATGTGCAGTGCTGGTTCTGGTCCTCTTCCCAGTGTGGTCTGTGGGTCTGCAGCCTGGGACGACAGCGCTGTGCTTCAGTGTACATCACAAGCAAGTGTGCGCTCTGGAATGTGAAGCTCCTCCTTTGTTTGTCCTGGGTCGGGCCCAGGCTGCTTCAGCCCTGGGGGCTCCGGGACACAGCGGCCAGGGTGTGTGGAGACCGTCCCCTGTGCCCCATGCTGGCCCTCTGTGCCGTGCCTCCTCCCTTTTTTACGTTCTCTCGGGATCTCCCAGAGGACCAGTGAGCCTTGCTTTTATCTGCAACGGGAGTTTATTCTTGCTCTATGGAACAGAGGTGGATCTTTAGTATTACCACTTGTCTTCTCTAATTAGAAAACCTTGCCTCAGATTCTTGCAAATCAGAAGGGAGTGAGTTCACCCTTAGTGTCATACACAAAAGATGGCAGGAGCCACCTTTCATGGGACCCCTGTTAACCACAGAAAGCCTGAATCCCACCCACCACCCAGAGAGTGGTGTGTTGCCTTGGAGCCATCTCTTCTTTTGAGGTGTGTGGTCTTAGATTCTCAGACATCAGCCGAAATTCGCTTCCCTGTGCTGAGCGGTGCTCTGTCGAGCCTTCCACGTGATTCCCGTGTTACTGTGTGCCTGCAAGCGCCTGTGGTCATTTCAGACGGGAAGCACTGACACGTTCCCGACAGGATGCCCTGTCAGGCATGTGCGAAGTTCACTGCACACAGGAACACAGCTAGTTTGCAAGGACCACGGTGTAGCACCTCAGGTTGTGGAGGAGATGGAGATGCAGAATTACTAACGCAGTGCAGAGCCGAGGGTGCGGCCCAGGAGACCCTGCTGCGGCCCGGATGTAGGCTTTCACCGTCCAGTTTCCTGGTGAAGCTTCTTGTTACCCTTGAGAGTGGTGTTTTCGAGCAGCTCTTACTGCATTTCTGGTTGTGTACTTTTTACTTGTGATTTCTTACCACATTGCCATCACAATGTCAAATTTCAGGTTATTTTTCCAGTCTCCCACCACTGCATTTCCCCTTCTTGCCACACCTCCCTGCTCATGTCGCCACTCCTGTGTCTGTAGAACCATCGAGGGTCTGGCGAAGCATTCCTGCAGCATTTGGGGTGTGGGAATGGAGAACAAGCTAGGTGCTCTTTGAAGGCAAGAAACGAAGTGGGGTATGGGAAAGACCTTCTTGGGTAAAGACAGTGAGGGGTGCAGATGGGTTGGGACTCAGGAACGGAGCCTCAGTAGCTGGTAGGGGCCACAGGGATGCCGTCCACAGGGGTGTGTCTGTCACACTGGCCTGTGTCGAATTTCAAGGACAGTGGGGACATTTCCACCAACATCCGCTTGCCGTAGAACTGCCCAGTACAGTCGAACTAGAGACAAGTACTGCTGACCAAGAACGCAAAGCCAGCATAGCCTAACTCCTGTGTTTCTGTGGCGGGGAGAAGCTCAGGCTTGCTCATAGGTTAGAAAAGGTCCTTGTGCCTTGTGTTTAAGTATTTCGTATTATTAATTAGGCAGCTTTTAAATGTTGCAGTGATATGAGAAGAGGGCAGTTTTCAATTGCAGTTCAGTTGAAATGTAAATATTGGTGTTCATTATGCACGGCGTGGGCAATGTCACAATGAAACCCTTGCATTATTTGGTCTTGACTTACACAGTGAAATCCTACCCAGTTGCTCAGACCACGTGTCTGAGAGCCACTCTGCTCTTCGCATTTTATTAGTCGCCTGTTTCAAACACTGTCGTCCCACTCCTTTTCTATCCTATCTTCCGGCTGAGAGCTCCTCCCTTTACCAGCATAGCAATCCTCAATCCTGGCTGCTGATGTCATCGTAAAGATCTGTATCAAAGTGGCGAGTTCACTGACATGAAAGGCAACTATTTTCGTATGTTTCATGTACCTGAGTTGATAAATTGTGTAACTTTAGTGATACGACTTTACCAATAAATACCTAATCGGTGTTCTTGGAAACCAGAATTTTAAAAGTTAAATTTTATGATTTTGGATAAAATCGTTTTGCTGTGCTGCTTTGGGTGACCACAAACAGTTGCTCTGATGTTTCCCAGTATATTTGTTCATGACCACCATGCATGTTAGTTTCATGCTGAGGTATAGGATTGCTGCTTTGTGCTATTTTCCTGTGCTTTCTCTCCTGTTCAAAGCTGTTTTCCCAATGATCATATAATAGAACTGCTGAGGAGATTTTGCTCTCACAGGTGGCAGGAAATACGCAACCAACTTCTGTCGTATGTAGTTGTGGCCCATGGGAGTGAGGAGTTTTTTTCTTTTCTTTTCTTTTTTTTTTTCTTCAATGGGTAAGTGAACTTTTTTTAGTCTTTTTTTATTTTAAAAGTAAAAGGAGGAAAGCATTAACAGACAGACAACCTTTTACAAAATAGCAAAAGAACAGTACGGACAATACAGTTACAAGCAAAGTGGTAGGAAATTAACAATGCTTGTCGTATTACATATCGAT
Source organism: Chinchilla lanigera (assembly GCF_000276665.1). Taxonomy (NCBI): domain Eukaryota; kingdom Metazoa; phylum Chordata; class Mammalia; order Rodentia; family Chinchillidae; genus Chinchilla; species Chinchilla lanigera. The sequence goes on from NW_004955417.1 coordinate 28,925,849, forward strand.
ATCTTCAAAGTGGTTTCTCATGAAAACAGATAGAGACATGCAATACTGATCAATCAAGGACTCACTGACAGTTTCTTTCAGCAAAGAAATAAAAGACAGTAGAACAACTATGTTAACTATCCTGTATATACATACATACAAAATTTCTCCTTCTATTTTTTATTAAAATTTCCTAGCTTGTTACACTATCTGCAGACTTACGCTTTTGATAAATCAACACAGCAAGCTGTGAGCTTTGGAATTCTCTTTTTTTCGTCAAAGAGTTGGCTTCCCTCCTTTTCCCACTGTCCACTGACTTCCCTTGCTGAGACCTGTAGAGCAGGCGAGGATACATGAGATCTGCGTGTCCGTGCACCAGGCACACACTGAGGTAGTGGCTGGATGTACCTGAGGAGCCATAACGAGAAGGTTAATCAGCTGTGTCCCGTCCTCGTGGGTCACAAGAAAGATTTGTTGTGATAAACTTTAGATATAATAACTCCAAAAATATGTACAGGTCAAATTATGTATTTTGTTATTTTCTAAGGTTTTTTTCATCCAGAAGGGGGAAAACAAAGCCAAGCAAATTTAGCAAAAATATAGGGCAGAAAGTCCGTGTAAAAAAACCTCCTGAACTGTACTTAGTGCTTTCTTTCGATTGGAATAATCAGGCTCCTTTCTAGCACTGGTTACTTAGTTTCCTAATCTAAAACTGATTAGAGGGACCTCGGTGAGGATCGCATGGGCTAACTGTTTCCATTTCACATGTGTTGAGCATTTCTCTGTCATCAGCATTCTTCTGAAGCAGTTTTACTGTTTAGGACTGCACCGCACTCAGGGATAGGGACGCACAGCTCGGAGACCTCTTCCCTAGAACAAACATTGTGATGAACTTTTCTGGACACCGATCTTTGTCTTCTCCAATTATTTCCTGGCAGTAGAGATGGTGAGGTGAATTAATGACTCTGAGTCTGAACAGTTCTGAAGCCTTTGAAACATAGTACCTGATAGCACTCATCATTACATTTAATGACTGATATTCCCTTTTGGGTACATAAATAATAATGGCTAACGTTTTGGAATATTTATGGACAAGTATTGTTGTAAGCTTACATCACACTTGCTAACTCATTCCATCTTAAAAGTGATTACTGACATTCCTGTTTTACAGATGAGAACGGGAATCTTAGGGAAATAAAGACAGTCCCTTAGGGTCATGCAAATAATACTGGAGGAGCCAGGGTTTGCTCCCGCACACTCTAGGGGAATAGCTGACATTTACTAACGCTTTACTATAAAGAACAGGTTTTCTGAACCTCTGAGTTAACAGATTTAAAATACTACATTGTGTGGCCCGGGTATGAGTTCCACGTGCTATGGAGGCATTTTGTTCTCATTTTACAGATTCTGAAAAACGCATATGCAGGGTGTGGCAGCAGACACCTATAATCCCAGCACTCAGGGGTCATTGTGAGTTCAGGGACAGTCTGAACTACATAGCAAGATGCTGTCTCAAAAAAAAAAAAAAAAAAAAAAACCATTGAAAAGATAAAAAACAGGTAAAAATTGGAACAAGTCAAGTAACTCCCCCAAGTCCTCTAAATAATAATTGGCAAAGCAAAAACTATACTCCTGTTATTTTAGGTTTGTATTCACCGGACCCAGACAGCGTCTCCACACTGCTAAATCATTCAGAACACTTAGGTTCTTAGTATATAATAATATTACGATCACACTTGTCCGCACGCCCTTGCGTAGCTCGCCGAGCCGGGCTTCCTAGACATGGAGCCCCCGTCCTAGCACAGGGGTGATCTTAGTTCTGTCCTGAGTCACGCCCAGAGGAGCCTGTGCACATGTGGTCCCCTGGTAAGAGAACTGATGTCTTTGTGATAAAACCCACAGAGGGTGGGAGTGGCATGACTTCGAGGGGTGATGACCCTGAGCTCAGACCTGGAGGACCTCCACGGAGGCCTTGGAGGTGGGCTGTCCCTGAAGAGGGAGGGACAGGGAGCTCCTGCACTGCAGCGGCAGTGCTTAGGGTCCAGACCTGGGAGGGAGGAGGAGCTGACTTCGTCCCACAGAGGGGAAGAGGGTCACTGAACAGCCAGCCCCCCTGTGGAGTGTGTGGGCCATGAGGGGGAGTCGTGAGGTGCCATTTCTGTTGAGGCCCGAGCCTAAGGAGTTGGTATAGATTGTACGCGTGAGTGGGAGATGGGGAATCAGCCGGGACTCCAGGAAAGTGCTCATCGGATGGCTTGGTTGCTGTTGTCTCACCAGCTGCGACCTCTGCAAAGACGGAGACCTCATGCCCTTTCTTTGCTGTGGTAACCCACTGGCCCGTAGCATGCTTAGCTCTACAGAAAGTGCCTTGAAACATTACTAACTTTTTGAAGCTCCATACCTGGCTATCTTATTTATTGAATATATTTCTCCTTAGGTGGCATTCATTATTTTCATATTTTGCCATGCAGAAAGTGTAAATACATTTAGATTTATATTGTGTCTTTGTTTTTTATGTAGATGTGTGTTTGTTTACTGCTTTGTGATTCCATTCATTGCTTGTAAAAGGTCACCCCCTCCCCAAAGGCTTGACTGACAGAAGACTTTGTCTCTTTCCGTGTACTATTTTTTGTGTTTAATGCTGAAAAAACAATCTGAAATTTATTTTTTAAAAGATGTGAGATAAAAGCCTGAATTGATTTTTTTTCTAAATGGCTAACTAGTTATTTCAGCTTCATTAAGTAATTAATTCTTCCCTGTTAAGAAGTGTCTTTATTGTTAATTGAATTCTTACAAATAGTTGTCAGTTGCTAAATGTTTGTTTTAGTACCGGATCGTTAGTCCTCCATGACGCTTCATCGTGCTGATTCTGTCACATGTTTGGGGTGTATAGACTTCGGGAATATGTTTGAATTGGCTCCAAGTATTTGTTTGCAATTCGTAACTCTTTATTTATCAGACGATCTGGGGATGGATGAATATAGTAACCACTTGTCACATATAGATATTTAAATATAAATTAACTAAGTAAAATTAAGTACAATTAGGAACGCTGATTCTCAGTCCCACTGGTCCTATTTAAAGTTTGCAGATTAACCTCACAGGTGAGGTTTATAGAAAATTCCCTTCACTGTAGTTTGATTTGATTTGACTGTCAGCTCCATAGTCATTTTTCCAAGTTCTTAGAACTTGGAAACCTTGATTTTCAAACAATGTGGAAATTGAAATCCAGGACATACTTACTTGGGAGGTTACCAGCATCTTTATAGTATTTAATTTTTACTTTTAAAGATGAGATATGCAGTCATGGTTATAGTGTGCAGGTGTTTATACTTTCATTAGATTTTGTATGTTTGGTGCAAATCAATCCTAGCAGTTTCTAAGTTTTGAAATTATTTGATCTTTACATAAATATGTAATGATTATTTAGTAAGTTCTTAATTCTTCCCTCAACCACTTTTCCATTTTGATATCCTACCTTAGATTTTTAAAAGCATAGTAAGGTTTTAAAAAGAATGCTTGCATTTCATTGTATTTTCAAGCTTATTGGTATAATGTTTGGCTTGATTTTTAAAAAATCTGTTTTATCCACAATTCAGAGTTTACTGATGTTGGCTATTCTGTCTAATAAGTTTCCAAAGCTTTTTATTTTGTAGAGGAGGAGCCAGCTTTTATTCACACCCTCACCCCACCCCACTCTCCTTAGGACCCGTATAGGTTGGTCTATGGAAACGTCCTGTGGAAACCTGCTTCTGTGGCCTGTTCCTGAGTGACGTCTTCTGGGGCCATCTGCTCCAGGGTCACCTCCAGGGTCCCCATGGCCCTTCAGGCACCTGGACACCCCTCTGAGTTCTCCTTGCCCTCTGCTGCCTCTCCTAAGTGACCTCAAGCCAGAAAACTAAAAGAAGACAGTGTTTGACCTCAGTCTACTAAAAACACATCACTTATATTTTAAGATAGTGCCAGGGATATAGCTCAGCAGCACAGCACCTGCCTGGCAAGTGCAAGATCCTGAGTTCAATTCCCACTGGAAAATAAAAAAAAGACAAACTCCCGCTCATATTTTAAGATAGTAATTTTTTTTTAGCAAAAATGGTATGAAATGCTATGGTATGAAATACATACTATTAAATGGTATGAAATACATACTATTAAATACTATGAAAATGGTATTTAAATTCCAGTTGAATCTCATTATAGTAGATTTTGACTTTAAGGCATTGTTGAGCTTTGGACTTCCTAATACTTGGTCAGTGTTTGTAAAGACTTTAAGAGCTCCCTGAGACCATCATCTTAAGTGAAGTAAATCAAACAGACAACCTTAAATAGCGTGTGGCTTCCGTATATGAGAAACCTAAAATAGAAAGGAATTGAAGAGCAAAATAAAAGGTACTGGGAGCCAGGGAGAGCTTTTGCAAAAGAGAAACAGAGGGAAAGGAGCAGAGAGGAAGGCGATGCAGAAAAAAATTAAAATGTGTTGTGTGTTCATGCACCGGCTTCCCATGCTGGATGTGTGTACCAATAAAACTAAAAATTTAGAGAGAACACCTGTAAAATTGATTCTTGTTTATAGAAACAGAATGGCCTCATAGAGCATTTGATGCTGTGCGTGAGGGGTTGATTATGGTGCTCACAGTATATCTAGTCCTCATCTTCGTTTTGTTTCTTCAGTGCGACATTGGGTGTGATCCAGGATTGTTCAGATTCTCCCCTCAGCAGTGATGCCATTGATTGTTTTTGTTTGTTTGTTTGTTTGTTTTCTGGTACCAGGAATCGAACTCACGACCTTGCACTTACCAGGCAGGCGCTGTGCCGCTGAACTAAATCCCCAGCCCTTGCCATTGATTTTTGTTTTACCAAGATACCATAACTTTCATTGGCATATTCCTGAAATATTATATGATACTAATATTATGAGTCTTCCTGTATTTCCTTTTATGTTGACTGATGAATTTTTGACTGCTCTCATTTTGAAAAACTATAACTTTTACAGTATTTATCTAATGGAAAAATTAATAGGCTTTTGTTTTTGTTCTGATCTTAAAATTGCTCAGTTATCTATCTCCATAGAGACTGTATCCTTTTTTGTATTCCTAATGTTTGTACCCTAATTTTGTCCTTTTGAATGTTATTATTGGTTGCTTTTAATGTCTTTAAATGTGGGGAAGTTCTACTAAATGGCATATTTGTTACCGAATTTATGTTAGAAATTTTATTTTTACCTATTTGTCAAAATGCAAACAATTTAACTCTTTCTAGAGAGGAATTGAAATTATTTTTGGCTTCTTTTCACCTCTGCTTCTCTATTCTCTGTTGATTTAATCTGCATTCATTTTCTTTGTTACAACTCAATTCCTCTTTTATACTATTTTCTGATATTCTGATTTGTTATTTTAGTCTTAATAAGCATTTAGACCCCTGAGGGTCAAACTTTTATTGGTAATTTGACTTCTTAAAAACTATTTTTGTCTCTAGCAAGTTTCAGTGTTCCCTGAAAATTGCTTTTTGAGCATAGTTCTCTTGTTCCCAATGGTTAATAATTCATCTCTCTGAAACTGAGGCAGCATCGTACCCTAAGGACTACGGAGCTGACGCCTGTCATGGCAGCCTCTGCTGTGGTTGAGAGTGAAATGCGCCTAGAGGTCTCCTGGGCCCAGGTTGGGTGGGACTTCCGGAAGGTGATTGACGTGGGATTAATGGCCGCCACGCGCAGAGCAACCTCTTGTCTCAGCCCTTCCGCCATGGTATTTCTGCCTCACCTTAAGCCTAGAGAAACCAAAGGGCCAACCTTGGGCTGAAACTTCTGAAACCGAGAGCCAAAATAAATCCTCCTTTAAGTTGTTTTTCTCAGATGTTTGGCCACAGTGATGAAAAGCTGATTAACACAAGGTCTGAGGGTGTTTTGGTCAGCTCTGCACATAAATCTCATAGTTTATTGAATGCAGTATTCTCCCATAACCTGTCCCTACATTTTGCTAGCTTCCTCTTATATTTTTCTTTCTTTCTCTCCTCTCTCTGTCTTTCATGATTTTTGTTGGTTTTAGCCATCTATTTGACAGGCTCTTACTTTACGGGATGGAAAGATGTACTTGGGGTAGAAAGATGATTCCTCTTGCTATTTGAAAATAAAGCTAGTATGAAATACTGATTTGGGTTGTTTTTCTTAATCTAATATAGGTGGGCTTTCCTTAGGCCTGGAAATTCTTAATATGCCCAAATTCTTTATATTATAGTACCAACTCGGCATTGTTTAGGTTTACTTGAATGTGAGATTGTTTGTTGTCAGTGGGTGCAGCTTGGCCACAGTCTTCTCTGGCCTTCCCTGTCCACCTCTCATCTTTTTCATCTGTTTTTGTCGTTTTCTTGCAGTCTCAGGCTGTTTATCACGATGAGTCATGAGTATCACTAACTTAACTTCTCTGCACCATCAAGTGTGTGTATGCTATAATTATGTTTATTATTATTCTTTCATTTTGGTCACTCTGATTTTTATCATATAGTCTTTTTATTGTATGTTTGGTTTAACTGAAAAATTCCTTCAGGAATCTTTGTAATAACATGAAGCTGATTTTTAAAAAATATTATTGTATTTTATAAAGTAAATATTTTGACGGAGAAAGGCAAAAGCTTGCCTTTTTTAGCCAATAATATATTGTTTATCTTATGTTCCAAATTTCTCTTCAATTTCTGACTCCCAAGTCTTGGGTGCTCTTAAAATATATTTTTTAACATATTGAATAAGAGACCCTGCCAGGCTCTGGATTTCTCTGGTCTCCTTCAGCTGTGTTGTTTCCTGGGCCTGTCTCTTCTTGGAGAGGAAGAGGTTATGAGGAGGAGAGGGAAGGGTGTCTGTAGTGCTTCCTGGCACAGCTGGAGAGATACACAGGTTGTTCACTCCTCCTTGGGCGAGATTGGTGATGTCCTTGACTTGTGAGGGACCAGCATTGTGACCATATGGACAGCTGGTCATTGGAGGGCACTTTTGTGCTTATTGGTGAAATGCAGACTTTTCCATAGTCCCTGTGCTCTACCATGAACAGTAGCAAGTGGAACAGCCCAGAGAGGATATGTAACTGATTCTGGCAGCCCAAGAACACCAGATTCTTTCTAGAATGAAAGTGTGCTCTGTCCTGTTCTGTGCGGGGTGCTGTTGCACTCTCCAGTTTCACGGGGTTTGGGGGGAGGTTTTCTGTCTCCATTCAGTCCAAAGCGCACTTCTGTATTACGGAAAATAGATGCTATTAGCGCTACAATTTTAGAAAGTTTTTCATCCATACATTAATTTTTTTTTAGTTTTAAATTTGCTTAAGCTTTAATGGTTGAGTTAGTGATCTGCATGTTCTTTTGTTTGCTAAGTCTTACACTTTGATCACCCTAGATAATAGATAGACAAGACCTTACTGTAACGACAAGTTTACTTTTTAAGTCTTTATATTGGCACAGCAGGACTCTGGAGATGATTTCTTTGTCTTTCTGTATAGTTCTTCAGGAATTTTGCCACAGGTAGGCCAACTAAGCTTACTTAGAGTTGTGCTAAATACAGCGAAACCTCTTCCGAGCTGTGCATTAGATGAGTCTGTTCAGCTTCTCCACCTTTGCCTTTACTCCCCTTTCCCTCAGTGCTTCTCCAGAGATGGGGCAAAGTTCAGTCGCTGTGCATGGGACCTGGAGAAGTGAACATCGGGAACCCTCACCTCATCCTAGTGAGATCAGCTGAACCCGCATCCTCTACTGGACCTTTCCCGTAGTTGGCCACAGGTTGTGAAATGATCAAAACATTCAGAACCAAGCCAGCAAGTGGCCTCCACCACCTGCTTCAGGGCTGCTGCAGTTGTGTCTCAGTTAAGTCTCCAGAGAGCTCTGGGAGTGGAATCCCGGCCCAGCGTCTCCCTGAGTCAGTCCTCTGTGTGGTCCCTGGATAATTCCCAAGTCCGAAGAATTGAAAAAGCAGCCAGCGTGAGATCACATGTCTCTTTAGATGGGGACACTAGTGCTTGTCAGAAATGGCCCTACAGCACTCGCAAGTCACATTTTCTGTCAGGGATACACCACTCCCTACTAGGTCAGTGTCCACTGGCAGAGTGGACTGGGAATGGGAAAACACACAGTGACCTGAGAGGTGGTGGGCTGTGCCACCTGCCTGTCACCCTGTCCTGGGAGTGCTGAGACTCAGGCCTGCCCCCTTCCCCTCCCCACGGAGCTAGAAGACAGACCCCTGGATCTTCTCAGAGTATCTGGAAGTACAGAACAAAGCTGCTGGCCCTGGGCCCATCCCTGAGCTGCTTGGTCTTTGGGAGTGGGACCTTGAAAGGCTTCTTGTTGGCTAACCTTCATGTGGATCCAATCCACAGGAACACTAGTCACAGAGTAGAGGGTAACACAGGGGCCCAGGGGGATGATGGGTCCACCGTTCTCCTGTCCAAATGCAGAGAGAAGCTAGGTTTCCACAGGCTTCCCTAGGCTCTCTGCTGCTTGAGCCAAAGGTCGGCCTGATCCAGCGTGGAGCCTGGGAGTGGCACAGGGTGAGCAGAGCATTCTCCTGCCCGCCCTTCCTCTTCCCAGCTGTGCATTAGATGAGTCTGTTCAGCTTCTCCACCTTTCCCTTTACTCCCCTTTCCCTCAGTGCTTCTCCAAAGACGGGGCAAAGTTCAGTCGCTGTGCATGGGACCTGGAGAAGTGAACATTGGGAACTCTCACCTCATCCTAGTGAGATCAGCTGAACCTGCATCCTCTACTGGACCTTCCCGTAGTTGGCCACAGGTTGTGAAATGATCAAAACATTCAAAACCAAGCCAGCGAGTGGCCTCCACCACCTGCTTCAGTGCTGCTGCAGTTGTGGTGAAGTCCAGGGCCTGCGTGCTGAGCCGCAGAGCCAGCCCTTGCTCCATTTGATTTTATTTGGTGTTTGGAGGCAGTGCGTCTTTCCTTTAGCCTCTTTTTTTGTAATTTTAAATTTGTATACTGGTGCCTGGTTGTAGGACATAATGCTTTGCAGTCATCCTGTAGAGTTGGTGCATGTGCGTTACAGATCTTAATTCCCCTTTTATCCCCCCTCTCCTCCCCTCCCCCTCTCCATCTCCTGATCCCCTTCCCACTGAGAAAGATCTGTCTCCCTGCTTCCTATTATTTCTTTTACTTTGTTTTTTATTTATACCTTGGGCTTCTCAGAGAAGAGAAACCATGTGATATTGAAGCTTTGCATCTGATTTATTTCAGTTAACATTACGGCCTCAAGGTGCAAGTTTATCCTTCTTTATGGCAGAGTAGTACTCCACTGTATAGAAACACCACAGTTGCTTTATCCATACATCTGCTGATGGACATATAGGCTGCTTCCAAGATTTCAGCTAGTATGAGTTGTGCTGTTACACACATGTGTGCATGGGTCACTGTAACATGATGTCTTTAACTCTTTTAGGAAGATACCTTTAAGGAGAATGGCTGGGTGAAATAGAATTTCAAGTTTTAGTTTTTGAGGAATTGCCACACTAATTTCCATAGAGATTATATTAGTTCAGATTTCCACCTACACTGTAGAAGGCTTCCTTTTCCTCACAACCTCACCAGCCTTTGTTATTATTTGATTTCTTTTTTTGTTTGTTTTTTTGTTTTTTTGTTTTTCTTCCGGTACCAGGAATCAAACTCACAACCTTGTGCTTGCCAGGCAGGCACTTTGCCACTGAGCCAAATTGTCAGCCCCTATTATTTGATTTCTTGATGGCCATTCTTTCTGGGGTCAGATAGATTTATAATCTCAGTGTTGTTTTATTTTGCATTTTCTCTAATGGCCAGAGATACTGAGCATGTCTTCATGTATTTATTGGCCATTTGGACTTCTTTGATATGTCCACTTCAATTGCCCATTTTTTATTGGTTCTTTTATTTTGGGCATCTAATTTTATTTTTTGAAATAGGACCTCTGTTAATTGCTAAGATATCCAGGCTGGGGGGCTGGGGATTTAGCTCAGCGGCAAAAG
>NW_004955417.1:28935904-29000507 GCF_000276665.1 Chinchilla lanigera
ACCTGATCATGGATAAAGTAATCATGGATTACTTTAGCACTGATCATGGATAAAGTAATACTTACTGAAAAATGTGCATGTGTATGTGTTCTGCCTTCAAGTTACTTAAGAGAGGGGCTGGGGATTTAGCTCAGCGGCAAAAGTGCCTGCCTGGCAAGCGCAAGGTCGTGAGTTCGGTTCCCGGTACCGGAGAAAAACCACAAAAAAAAAAAAAAAAAAAAAAGATATCCAGGCTGGGCTAGAACTTGACATCTTCCTGCCTCAGCCTCCAAGTGACTGGAGACTACGAGTGTTTGTAGCTTCTTCATTGCTTCTTCCAGTTGGAAAGCACAGGGTTGTAGCTACAGGTGGGATCACAACGAGTGCTTTCCTTAACAGTGGATGGAACCTGGCATTGGATCCTACATTGTTCAGGTAGGATTTACAGTATTTGCTTTTATTTTTCCAAGCCATAAGTAGAGTATTTTAAGTTTGTAAAAACAGGGGGGTGAGGGCTGAAAGAATGGGTTTCTAAACAATGGCAGGAAAATAATGTCTGAACTAGGAAAAGATTAGTAACATAGAAAATCATCACCATGTTTTGCTTCAGCAGTTTGTGCTGAACCGGCCCTTGGCGGTAGTGGCCCAGTAGCAAAACAAAATAATAACAAAAACGAAAGCAAGCTGATCGGGGAAACACTGATTTGTATTAAAGGCAACTTGTTTGAAAACAGGAAAGTGTCTCCTTCTGTACTGATTCAAGTTGGCGTATTTGTGTCTGAGGTTTAAGAGTGTGAGTTAAAAGCTCGTAAGGGCGTAAGTTCCTTAGTGCTGTTGCCACTGCCTTGGACATGAGTCCAACCCTGATGCAGCTCATCTGGAGTTTTCCATCCTGAGCGCAGCGACACACATTTCTCTGGCTCCAGTGAGATAGGGGGTGGGGTTGGGGTGGGAGCTACTGCTGAGAGCCTTCCGATCTGCATGGGGGTAGTTGCTATTCATCAGCGTCTCTCGGCATGGTGCACGTGCTGTGATCCCACAACTCCAGAGGGAGGCTGAGGCATGAATGCAAGGCCAGCCTGGGCTACACAGTGAGCGATGTCCAAGCCAGCCTGGATTCCAGAGCGAGACCCTGTCCCAAAAGGCCAGAAAAAAATCCACCTGGAAACAAGAACTTTACATTTCACCACCTTCACTCAACTGAGGAAGTGCATTTTTACTCCTTATTCAAAGGGAAACGGGAGCAAGAAGCCTGTTTTTCTGTCTCCTGTGCTGGAAGCCCGTGTAGGCCTGATGGGCCCTGGCAGACCTGGGCCCTGCGGCTGCAGGAGGAGCTGGGAGGTCAGAGCTTGCCCTTTGCCTGCAGCTCCTGCCTGTGAGGCGCTTGTGTTCACTCCGCCGTGGCTCGGTTACCCAGGGTAGGGCTGTTCCTTCCCGAGAGAGAGCCCTGGCTGCTTGGTGCAGCTGCAGCCTGGAGCTGTGGCGGGCTTTGCAGCTGCATCTGTGCCCTCCGCCTCTCGGGGAGCCTGGTCTGTCACCTGGGGGTGTGTGGAGTGGGTCTCCCTGCAGATGCTGGTCCTGGAGAGGCGCTCCTGCGCCCCTTGGGAAGTGCACAGCCCGCTGCAGGCTCTTCCGTGACAGTATTGCACAGGGTTTGACTCACCCTGGTGGTGTCGCCGGCCTGTCACAGCTGGGCCGATGGAGCATGTGGGTGTTGTCTGTGCCTCCGCCACACCGCCTCTGCATCTTGTGAGGGTTTTGCAACTCGCGGTCTGTTGGAGGTGTTTTGTTTTTTTAATTTGTTCATCCCCCAAAGATGAAAGAGATCTGCCAGCATGAAGTTTGGAAAATGACACATACACCTGTGAAATTAGGCAAATTCTCTGAAGTTCGTATTCCAACCCAGACACACACTCTGCAACAATGCTTTGTTTTGTGTGATGGGTTTGTCTCCGGCGGGGCAGGTACAGGTGTGCAGGATGGGACAGGCTCAGAGAGAGGGAGAGAGCGTGCATCATTATCACTGTGTCAGACCCCAGCAGAGCCGACCTGGCCGCCCTCCAGGGCGGAGGCCACGCCTGGCTGTGAACCGAGCTCTGCGTTGCCCTCCCCTTGACTGCCCGATCGAGGTGGGGGCCATGGGCCCTAAGCCAGAGCCCTGTGTAGGTGAGCAGTGCAGGGCTGCTATGCCACCGTCTCCAGACCCCTTGGTCTGTGCCCTGAGTGTGGGGTGGCAACAGGAAGAGGAGCATGGCCGCTGGACATCTGGCCACACAGTCAGTCGTCCACACTGGCAGCCTGGCCCTGCCTGCTCGCAGGGCCCTGCCTGGCATTTTGGAGCCCCAGCCCCTGCAGAGAGGAGGGTGTGGTCTTGACGCTGTGTAAGCTGTCAGACACCTGGACAGCTGCCTTTGCTTCAAGAGCCTGAGATGCTGTCTGCTGACCTTCCTTCTGTCTCACAGCCAGGGGTGTGTGTGTGCATGTGTGTATGTGTGTGTGTGTGCCCGTGTGTGTATGCATGTACGTGTGGCCCAGGGCTCCCGGAGGGGTGGAGAAGGTGAGGGGTGACGTTTGGTGGCTGCAGTGTATTCCTTGTTACCACAGTCAGCTGAGAAAGCGCTGTCAGGCATTGGTAGGACTCTGACGTTGGTGGGCGAACGGTTCACTGGCCCTGAGTGAGTAACCCAGACCCGCCCATCAGCAGGAGAGACCTGGCTGGTTGTCCAGTTGTCCGTATCTGACCGTTGGGCATCAGTGGCAGCACCTGAAGTGTTATGCACAGTTGAGTGTGGATGATGCATGAGCTTCACGTGATTGTGCAGGTTCCGTGGAAGGACAGGAGCAGAAGTGCCTGCCCCAGACACTTGAGGCTCAGAGTCCCGCCTCAGCTTTCTGAGGTCCGCAGGTCCAGTTGGGGTCTGGGAATCGATTTGCTTTTCCAGGGAGTTTCCGGGAGCTGCAATTGCTGCTGAAACAGAGCTCAGTGTTGGGCAGACACTGTTTGCTGATTGGCTACTTATCATTAGCTAGTGAATCCAGGCTGCATCTTGAGAGCAGTTATTTTCTTAAAAATAGTTCCCCAAAGGTTAAATTAACAATTAAAGAACGAAGATGTGTGAGGTCCGTGTACCAACTCCCCACAAGCAATGTAATGGTATGTATTGCAAAATGCACTAAAAAATCTAAAAATACAAGAAGATGGAAAATTATATCATGCATGAACTAAATAAAAATCATTAAGCAGGTAAAGAATCACAGTAACAGGGCAGGGCCAGAAGTGGTGTCACCGAAATGAAGGATTAAAAAATAAATTTGATGAGAAGTGAGTCAGGCTCAAGTGTCGTTAGCTCATCAGAAAAGTTGGTGTGCTCGAAGGCCAGGTCTGGATGCAGCCTTCGCGTGGATGTCCCCCTCCCCTGACGGCTCCCCCAGAGCCGGTGCAGTGGATTAACCCCTTCCTTCCTTCCCCATGTTTCCCAGGCCCAGGTTTCATCTTTTTCTTGGCCTTAGGAAACCGCTTAGGAAAGTGTCACTGGGCCTTGCTCAGGATAGAAACATTTTGGATAATTACATGATCAAAATTTTTAGACTAGAATAGCACCTGTATTTTGGTGGAGTGCTTGCAGTTTCTAAAGCAAATGTGAACGTGTTCTTGCTGTAGTATATGAAGCTAGGGATTTTGATGACCTCAGTTACAAAGCTTTGTCAGCTGTCCATCGTGTGTCGGGCTCCGTGGAGAGGATCGCTCTCTTTCCTTCCTTCCTCGCGAGTGTTAGGAGCCCCAGTGCTCCCTTCCAGCAAACCTCTGCTTCTGGGCCGCGCAGTCCAAGGTCAGCTCTGTCCCCTATGTGTGGACACAGGCACTGGCTCTGAATAACCAGGAAAAGACAGTGGATCTCACACTGTCACACAGAACGTGTCCCCCACCACACAGCGTGATAACGGCTTAGAAATATGCAGGCAGGTGTAAGCTGGCCCTACCTTACCGCTCCTGGCCTTGGCCTTGGCCTTGATAACAATGAAGTTCAACTGAAAAATCATGGTTGAAGTATTAAGGGCAGTGACTAAACCCAAGGTGCCAGACCTGCTGCTTTCGGTTGCAAATGTGGTGAACCTGGGATTATAATGTAACAGAGGAAGTAAGAAGAACGCTCAAGTGACTGGGGTTTAGGGTGCCACAGCAGGAGCCTTTTCTGGCTCCCTCCATTTAAAATGGAATTTTTGTTTTGTTTTCCTTCCTTGCTTTCACCAGTTTCATACCTGGTGTACACAGTCTGTCTTCTTAGTGGGATTCTCCACTCTTTCCTTTCGGGCCGGGGCCGTCTGCTCTCAGCACTGCTGCTACCCAGAGGCCATGCACAGCACCTGTGGTAAATACGAGTGCAGTGCAGAAAGAATGGGAGGGTGGACATCCGAATTCTCAGGAAGAGAACAAGGTACCATGGAGAGGCTGGGGAACATTAGAGACGTGGAAAATGCCAGGGCTGGGGTGCAGCTGGCTTCACTCAGAGGGAAAACACTTGCTTAGCATACTGCAGGCCCTGGGTTCAGTCCCAGCACCAACAAACATGCACACACACACACACACACACACACACACACACACACACACACTGCACAACACACAAGTCACAAGCTTCAGATAATATCATCATAATTGTTCTATTTTATTATTAGTTGTTGTTAGTCCCTTATTGTGCCAAGTTTATGAATCAAGCCCTTGGTAGGTGTGTGTGTCAGTGTTATACAAGGTGTGGTTTTGGTGGGTTTAACTGTTCACTGGGGCCTTGTGATTTGTCTTCCCATGGACGAAGGTGAATACTGCTTCATGTTTGTAAAGACTACACTGCCTCAGTTTTTCATGATAGGGCTGCCACCTTCTGTAAACCGAGGACAACTTCATGGGCCTCTGATTACAAAATATTTGAATTTCCCTACCATCTCTGTCGTTAACTTCCTGGGTCAGCAGATGGGGCATTTACTAATGAGTTAAATTTTCTTAATGCTTGAGTTACTTTTTGGTAGTAAATTAGTCATTAGAGATTCTGGTTCCAACTTTGTCTGTATTTTTCCTCTAGCTGCTTCTTTCTGTGATGTCCATATTTAACCTACTGTATAAATTTAGTTGCCGATTGCAAGGTTTACATATGTTCTAATAAAATTGTTGTTTTCCTGGTAGCATCATTCAGTTAATTTGAAATCTCCCAAAGCAAGGGTTTTCAGGAAAAATGCATTTAAGTTATTTAAAATCTTTTCTGGTTTATATGCCAAAAGATGTTAATGCTGCCGTGTTTAAAAGTGGCCAAAGACTTTATAGAGAAGGATATTGCTTCACTTTTTTCAGATTAAAGAGTACATTTTTCCCCCTAAAGAAACAATTTGAATAAGACTTGACCCTTCCTCTCCATTTTACAATGATGTATGGTCACATTGAACCCACCATTAGAATTTCTCTAATATCTTCCCTTGCGTTAACATTTCAAAACTCAATTTAAATATTCACATGCCTCGTTTTTAATAAACTTAACAAAATTCAGGTAATTTCCTTCAACTTTCTTGATTGAACGACAGCAGTTGGTACAGACATTAAAAAAAGTTGTACAGCTATGAGCAAAGCCCAAATCAATTATATATAAGAAATAACACATGGAAAGAAATTAATCAAAAGGAGGAACTTCTACTATATGATTCTCTGGTCTGTTACCTGCAGGCAACAACCGTAAATGAAAAAAAATCAACATTCTTCTGGTAGATAAGGAGAAAAATTAATAATAAAAATGTTTCTTTCCCACTGGATCCCTGATGCAGCCATTGTGGAAAGTGGGAGAGCACAGGATGAATTTGCTCTCTTGAAATAATGGTTTTTAGACTATGGAATTGAGGTTTTCTTGCTGGTAGGCTTGATATCATGAGTTCCTAGTAGGATTGGCACAGTCCCAAGAGCAGCCCTGTCTCTGCCCCATCATTAAATGTCTCAGCGGGGTGTGCAGGACACGGGTGTCCTAGCAAGTGGGTAGGGTTGTCCCTTGTGCCACAGGGACATGAATGCAGCCGCTGCGTCTCCAGAGAGGAACTCCTGAGCAACTCCGAGACACACTGAGGGAAAGCGTGCAAGTACTTTACAGCTAATCATGCTCACACCCATAGTGAGAAGGTAGGCACACGGCTTTGTGGGATTTCGTTCTTTATTTTACAGCTGAGGCTACCTTTTTTCTATTTTTAATTGAACAAACAGGGTGTATGGCTACAAATGCTCCCCTGAAATCTTCAAGGATACAATGTAGAAATATACACGTTTAAATAACAGGCATGCAGTTTAAACGGACTCTTTCATTTTCATCAAATACAGAAAAATGTAGTAGAAGTTTAACTCCTTTTATCTCCCAACATAGTGTGTATGTATATAGGGTTTGATATATTTGTATACACATATGTTGAGTGTAAACCAGAATTTGCTCCCTTTGTTTTTATGTTTATGTTTTAAAAGGTAGTGTCACCCACTAAAAGTAGCTCAATTATAATGTGCTAATTCAAGCATGGTGCATATTAAATTGTGAGGTTCAAGGCCCCCGTTTTATATATAAGGTTGCTGTATGTGGCTTCTTAGTCCTTTGTGTGAGTCAGTCCAGTGCAAGGAACTTACGAGGGAGCAGGAGCTAGCCACTCGGGCAGAGCTTCAACATTTTCATCTTCATTCATGCATTAAGATTTTGAGAATTTTTTCCGGTTGGTGTGGGTTCTTTGTTCTGTGTATGAGTAAAATGATGTAAAGTTTGGGATAAAAGTTTTTAATTTTCAATGTCAGTAATACCTGCTATAAAAAGGACTCAAAATGATAAATGTTGAGAAGCACCAGAATAAAAAACACTCTGGAAATTTTTGTGTGTTTTCCTGGCGAAACTCACCTAGCTGAATTTCGGAGCACACCGGTCGATGATTACAATTACTGGAATGGTAGTATTTTAATGTGACTTTCTCCCCACCTGCCAGACGCAATCAGGGCTGCCCAGAGCTCTGAAACAATCTCATTTTGCTCAGTGGCTAGTCTTGTGCAGCCTCCGGAATGCGGAGAATATTAATGGGTGGAGCAGAGACGGAGTGCTCCCTGCAGTAGCATTATTATAGGGCGCCTTGTCCTCATCAAATGCAGGCAAAGCCCAGCCAACCTGGTGTCTAAAAAATCAATGCCAGCGAGCATTCAAGAGATAGGACCTTTTCTGGGGAATATTGCACAGGCACCATAGAATGAATTTGGCACTTCCTTCCGTTCCTCATATATGAGGATATATATTAATTTCTGTAGAATTTAATTTATTTCTTGGATGCGTCTTATTCTGAAGAGCTTTTCATTTATCCAAGAAAAGCTATTCTGCATTTCGGTGAAGGTTCGGTCCTAGCAGAACGCCAGTCAGAGGTATTCATCGCGGCAGCTACGTGGGAAGAGACATGCATCCCATTTCGTATTTGCTACACTGGTCCTTACCATTTCTTGCATTTCATCATTGTGTTAACTTTAATGTTCCTGAACTTTTACTTATATTTTATTTTTTCTCTCCAGCTGTCTTTTTGTCAAGTTCTAGCTCTTATGTTGCTTACTGTGGATGTGTTTTGGGGGTTTTCTTTAACCCCCTGAAACTGTCCCAACAGAAATGCATTTCTCTGGGGAAGGAAGTTGTTCCTGTAAATGCAGAGCTGTATATATCTAGTTCTTTATTCTCAATCCGTCAGTGACTCTGCTGTCAATGAATGGGTTATAATTACTTGATACTGAACATTCTGCTGCCCTTTATCCACTCCTGATTATTGAAATAATGCGCAGAGGGAGACTTCTCTGGTGTGTCCACCTTCGGTTGGACACGGTTGCCCAGTGTTGCTGACTGTTGGAAGCTGGGAGGCGGTGGTGTGTCCACCATCACTGCTGGTCAGATTCTGCAGAAGCTCCTTTCTCTGCCCGGCTGGATCTCTTGAGGGCAGAGGTAGCTGTGGCCACTTCAGAGGGTCCCAAGTTCTCAGTTGTCTCTCTTCTCCCACACTGGCGCTGCTGCTCTGCACCCATTGGTTTTCCAGTGTAAACCGTGAGGGCAGCCTCCTTATTTGTGCTGAGAGCAATTCACAGCAGTATGGGCCTCACCTAGAGCACCACTGGTTATACCCAGAGTTCTAGGATAGACAGTGAATTATTAGCATTCAAACATGAGGTAAATGTTGATATTTACAAACATCAGGACGATTAATTCTGGCAAGTGTGTTTGGATATCTGTACATCGAAAGCAATTGAAGAGCTGGTATGCAGATTTCCTTACACTTGCCTGCCGAGTGGTCTCAATCAGAAGTAATTTTCTCCATGAGGGCACATGGAGCTCAGTTGTGAGCCTTTTCTGAGTAGATATTATTATTTGTGTCAAATTACGTGTGGTGATTTTTCTGAAGTGGACTTCGGTACCCAGTAATCCATACCCAGGAGCTTCCTTCATTCCCTCCTTCATTGGTGCTGTTAATTACCCTGTGCTTCAAGTGTCTCTCACCCTCTTAAAATGTTAGTTTATGGCCACCGATGATCTGTTTCTTAAAGAAACATGCAATAGGGAGAGAAGAGAGAGCTCGGATCTAAAACCATAAATTCTGTGCATTTTAAGAGAGCCACTCTTCTCCGCATCTGATTTGGTGGCATGGTTAAGGAAAGGGTTATTAAGTTCACATTTTAAACCAAGCTTTACAAATCTGACGTTTGCTTTTGGAGCAATGCAAGATGGCCATTCATCACTTTCTTGTGGCCCATGCTAAATATCGGCAGTGAGAGAGCATGTGTTTTGAACACGTGAGTTCAAAGGGTGCTCAGTTTTTATTTCGGTTTTTGCAGTTTGTTTTTGAAAGTAAATGTTTTTTTGAAAATAAGTTGCATGCTTGGAATTGCAAAGTGTTAGCCGACACTAAAGTAAAACAAGCCTTGTAATACTATGCTATCAATTTAGAAGTACACACACACACACACACACACACACACACACACACACACTCCACATTGACTTGGTTTGAGTTTTACTAAGCATAAATCAATGCTTTGTGGTTTTGTTTTCTTTCAGATTTTCACCGGAGCTTATCTATTGAACCTTTAATAAACTGTTAATTTTGAATTTTATTTCACATAACAAAAGCTTATTTATTGTTAGTATTTTGAATAATCATTCAATTACATTCCATCCTAAATAAAGCCTCTTCAAAAATGTTACTGTGTATGCTCAAAATTTCATTTTTAGAAGAAACCATTTTATTACTGTTAATTTTATTGCTATATGCATTGCTGTCTTTAGTATATGCAGACATTCCATTTTTCATATTTTATATGTGAGTCATTTGAAATATTTATCTTACAATTGGAGCTTTACTCTTTGTTAGCAAAACTCAGCGTATATGTTATCAAAGAATATATTCTTAAAGAAGTATATATTGTCATTTCTGTGTAGTTGTTATTAAAGTGTTTACTTTTCAGGTTGATTCACTGTGGATATAAATTATGTAAGTAATAAATATTAGTAATTCACTATTTCAGTTTCAGGAAGTCTAAAAATGATCTTCTTCCTTTTTGGAGGAGAGGTGGGAACCTAATATTTTGGTTCATTTTCAGTAATCTGAGAAGCACAGAAGAGATTTGTCAATTTTTAGTGTAGATCTTCAAACATCTGTGTATAAGTAACCATGTAAATCGGAATTAACGATTTTCTGAGCTTTGTGTTTATGGCGTTACCTATGTATTACAGTTTTGTTTCTGAAGAACAGGTTTGCAATGACCAGAGAACGGTTTACATAGTACAGTGTTATATAAATAAATGCTATTGAAATACTGAGTTTGCAAATCCCATTTTTTTCATTTAGTAGCTTGCAACCTTTTTCGTTAACTGACCCCTGAAACTTTACATTCCAGATCTGGAAACTAAAAATAGTAATATCCCCAGTATCCCCGGCTCACCAGGTCATTCAGAGATCATGTAAGGAAGTGGTTTCAAGCTCCCACTTGAGCCCTAAATGAGAGAGCTCCACGGGGCTTCTTCTGACCTAGCCTGTTACCGTAATGAAGTTGTTTGAAAAGTAAAAAGAAAGGAAATACTCTATCAGCGCCCTCATTAGACTCCGCATTAATAATGAAACCTGTCTTCTGAAATTATCAAATACATATTTTAAGGATTGTAATATTTTACATTATTGTTACTTTATATATTTCTTGCATGTTTGATATAGCTATTTTAAAAAGTGGAAGATTATAAATGTTCAACTTGAAATAGTTAGTGGGAGGTTAAAAAGTGTGTGAGAGCCATGACTTCCGAGTGTGACTTGTGCAAACCCTGGCCCCACGACCCTTCCGCCCCGCCGGGAGCATCAGGACCGTGGAAGAAGGCGGAGTGGGGACAGCATGTTTGGAGTCCGGGCATCTCTTGTCCTAAAAAGGACAAAGAATCTCCGAGAGAAATCTTTTGCGTGTTCCTTAACTTAAACCCATGTAGCTAGCTGTACTTTTATAGATATGTCCAGTCCTCTGCAAACTGGCCCTGGGGAAAACCCAAGATACATCTTGTGTGTGTGCGAGGTCTGTGTATGCAGGAACATGTTCCTGTTACAGACTCACCATAAAAACTGTACGATGTACATCCTAAGTTATTTCTAAGATGTCTCCTCAACCCTGAATGTTTTCGGGCCCA
Organism: Chinchilla lanigera; assembly: GCF_000276665.1. Classification (NCBI taxonomy): domain Eukaryota; kingdom Metazoa; phylum Chordata; class Mammalia; order Rodentia; family Chinchillidae; genus Chinchilla; species Chinchilla lanigera. The sequence goes on from NW_004955417.1 coordinate 28,946,578, forward strand.
TTTCTATGAAGCAGGAGGTAGAGGCTTTCTGGACCTTCGTGTATTTAGCCCATCTGATGGCCGGAGTGACAATCAGTACAAATTACCATAATTGTATTCTTCGGTGCCGTTGCCTCACTGCTTCCTCAGGAGTAGATGTAGACTTCTGCTTAGGGGAGTGAGTCAGAGACTGCGGCTTCAGAGGCATTAGAGTCACACAGGGCGCACGCTGTCCCCACACGGCGCACTGAGAGCCAGCTGAACAACTCCAGCCCTCCCTTTCCTTTCAGCGAAATAGGTCCATTAATGTAGTGCACTGCGCTCTCATTCTCTCCCAGGGAGTTGTATTTTTATTACTGAAAAAGTATCACATAAATACAAATTACATTTTTTCATTAGAAAACTACTTTTCATTTCAGAAAAAATTCAATTAATTATGAATAGGGTTATGCTTTCATCAGGGAGAGAAATATGTAATTTTTCTTCAAGCCTCAAACACATATAATGAAATCTTTTCTTGGAATCCACTCTTAAGATGGATTTTTAAAAGTATAGACTTTATTAAAATCTCAGTTCAATTAAAATGCATTCAATTACTTTAAATCTTTATTAAAATCTCAGGTAAAATTGTCCAACAGTGTAAAAGAGACTTGTACTCTTTAGCAGGCAGTTAATTCTAACAAATGAACATAAAGTACACACTTTCGCTCTTTAGGAGAGAATAAAAACTAAGTTTGGGGTGGGGGTGGGGATGCCCGTGACCTCTCCCCAGGGCCAGCACTTCCTGTGGCATGGGATGGCATCTCCCTGCGTGAGCCCCTGTGATGCTGCTCGGCTTTCCTTGCCCCCAGTGCTGGCCTCACAGAGACCCCCTGTCAGGATTTTGTGTCACTGTCTTCTTGGATGTGCCTGGTACAGTGTCCCTGATTCTCTTTCAAGGGCCGCTTGAAGACGCCATTGAGGACGAGGAGGAAGAGTGTCCCTCAGAAGAGACAGACGTCCTCTCCAAAGGAGACTTTCCCCTGGAGGAAAGCTTTCCCTCCGGATTTGGGCCCGGAAATCTGAGCTGCGAAGAAGTGGAATACTTTTGTAACAAAGGTAATCCTTGGTGGTTGAATGTCTGATGTGAGTCCACTTCGGGGATTTTAAAAATAGACCATCGGGTGAGGGAAAAAATGTCCTCCAAGTCTGAAACAGTTCGTCAGTCTGAGATCATGTGCCTAATTTCAACATGTTGAGGAACAGAAGAAGTTACTTCATTTCAGGAAGAAGCCATTTTCATACTTCAGCAAATATTTTCATGCTGATTGGCCAGTTATCGATACAGCATTTAAAGTTTATCACCCACTCATTCCTTCAGCAAGTATTTACTGAGCTCAGTTGTGGGCAGGGCTCTACATCAGGCCCTGAGTGTTAGCACCAGAGCGGCGGAGAGAACCTAGCCCCAGCTTCTGGGTTACTCGCTCCTTTGGAAAACTGAATGCCTTAGACTACACTGAGGAAGGTCCTTTCTAGGGACTGCAAAATAAGGAAATGCACAACCCTTTCAACATGCCAGGCCCTCTTTCACGTCTCTGACACTCTTCCGAGGCAGCACCTGAGCTGTAGCTTGGGTTACTGCTAAGCCTGACTGGGAGCCAGGCGGCCTTGCCAGTGTTCTGTCCTTGCTGGGCGTGCATATGCATACGCATATGCTCGCTTTCGCTAAAAGTCAGTCCAAGGTTTCTTGAGATTCTTTTTTATGGTTTATTTTTATTTGATTGCTTTGTCTCTGCCAGAGAGGTGGATCTTCTATTTCCTCCACACCAGCGCATGGTGTCCGGGATTTGGAGGTCACTTCTTGGGTGTGAAACAGCTGCTTCTGCTGCTTTACCGTGGGGGTTTCCCAGGGTATGTGGCGAGATGGCCTGGAGACAGTCGCTGTCTCCTACGTCAGAGACTTGGTTGAAAATAGAATAGTGTGGAGAGAGGCCTTCTTTGCTGATGTCGACTTAGTTGTTCTGTGTGCTACAAGCGTTTTGTGATGATCTGTAGCTATGGCAGTGCATATAAGAGCTGGCTGAAGGTGGAGAGCTTTTAAACTTGCATTTTGAAGACATTTTGTTCCTTTTCTTCACCAGGAAAGACATTGTATGGCCCATGCTAGAGCACCTACCTCATGTGGTATTGCAATAAAGGGGAGGAACCAGCACAAGGTGCCATTTTTCCTTTTGGCTGTTATAGCTACAAGAGTCACTGTACAGATATGGAGCTTTGTCAGTTTAGTTCTTCTGAGGAGGCAGTCTTGAGGGTTAGGATGAGATATATTTTAAATTTGGAGAGATCACTGCTGAAGGCTTATGTTCAGTGAGAGCTGTTTAAGTCAGTCGTTTCTCAGAAGAAAATAAACTTGCAGAGATGTGTTCGTGATGATGATAACAATGAGCTTAAGACAATAAAGCCCACCTACTTGGAATCCTAACTCATGAAAAATAACGAACAACAGGCCTGTAAGAACTAAGAAAAGACAGTGAAGGACAATTATTGCAAATAGTATTCAGTGGGTATTATTGGATACAGTGGAAATTTTCAGAAAGGTTAAATGTACACAAAATTGTATTTAATATGATGCAGAGACCACATTAAAAATACATAATACATGTATTGTAAAATAATTCTGTGATATTTACTTTGAAACTTAGAAAGTCCTGGTAGGTGAGAATAAGAATTCTTATTTTTTATTACATTTTCAGGGTAAATACTAATATTAATTATTTTCAAATGACTGTGGCCTGTGGAATAGGAAAAGAAATGACTTTTTTCGTCTTCTAGCGTGTGAGACCAAGGAATTCCCAGTGAAGGTCAGGTGGAAGCATTTGGGAGGAAGGCAGCTTTGGTAGATATGGTCTCCCTTTGAGTTCACACATAGGACATTACCCATTTTTCATTTAACTTGATTAGCTGCAGCAGGAAGAGAAAAGTTTCTCTCTGGGAAATTAGAACCCACAATTTCTATGGAAATTCATGCTTGTCTCAGTGACACACAGTTACGTTTTATTAGCAGTTGTAGAGAGATGATAATTAGCAGTTAAAAGAATAGAAGTATATAAATAGTTAATACCGTCAGTATCATGATTGGAAAAGCACATAAGAAGTGTTCATCTGAAGGGAAACATTTTTACCCAGGATTTGTGACTGAAAGTTGCTTTTCATCATCCACGACAACTTAAAATTTGTCAATATATACAGGATGTAAGTCATATTATTTGGACTTGCTTTGTCTAAAGGACTTTCCATGACCAAATTATGTTTACTTTAACGAATCTGTTTGATGAAAATTTTGAACATTAAATGTTGGTTCTTATTAAAAATGATAGTCTAAAATGGCCAACCACAAAACATGGCTAAAATATCTGAATTCTTTGAACAGAACGTTTTGCCACATTTCTGGGGGAGGATAATGAGAATACATGTAGAGGTACGATACATTTTTAGTCATACTTCAGTAACTGAGTTATGTCTAAAACTATCACATGCCATTGTAACTTTTTAAATGAAAATGAAAGTCTATTTGTACATCCATGAATGTATAGCTTACCATTAGATAAAAGTTCCTACTTCTGCTTGAAGCATGGCTTCTCTATTTTGTAGGATATTTCAGAATGACTCTGTATTTACTTACTGTAATATTTTCCTTGGCTTCACATTGATGTTGCCTGTGTTCTGGTTAATGGAAATTTTTTCTACAAGTCTCAAAGTACTCATTAGTATTACTAAAGTTTCTGGTCATTATATAAAACATATTGTCAAATGTGACCTCACCCGCTCTAATAACGCAAATTCCACAGAACTCCCTAAATATGTTTGTCTGAATTTTATGTTAGCTTCAATGTATAAAATTCTTAATTATATGACCCTCTTCCAAAGATATACTTGGAATAGTTGCAGACCTAAAATTGAACATGGCGGTTCTATTGATGTTTCCCGTGACATTCTACGTTCATTAATTAATTGCTTATTTCATGTCCTTATTTCTCATCTTCAAAAAGAAATGAACTGTGTTTACAAAAGATGCTGCTGCAGGCTTGCTATGGTACTCTGAGATTTTTTTTTACATTAGGAAAATAGAAAGCAGTTCTTTCCATTTATATCATCTCCTTTTGTTCACGAGTTCAGATTGCTTGGCCTCTTGCCTTCACAGTATCTCCAAGAGGAAGGAAACAAGCAAGAATTATTTCCTTGAATTTACAGATGACGAAGACATCAAGACTGGGGCCCTGAGCGCTACATATTTCCGGGGGTACTGAGTTATTTGCTTCCGTTATTCCTTCTTCCTTTCTTCTGCTTTCCGCACGAGACGTGGAAGTTTATCTGTGCACGCGTAGAACTAACAGAGCTAGGGAAATGGAAGCACACGTGGCTGTGAAGGCAACCTTCACAGTTTTAGTCCTGGCCCCGGATGGAGGAGGAACCCTTTCATGTATTAGCAATTCTTAGGGAAACTCAAAAACTGAATTTCGTAGTAGACTTGGCCTGGAGCAATTCTAAAACTAGTTTACTATGATCGTTTTGGAAGAGGGTTTCCTCCCTGAAATACTCAAGTTTGCTGCTGACGGAAGTAAGATAAACATGTCTTGGGCAGCATTCCAGGAGGATATTACAGGATATGTGCATAGGAAGGAGAGGTCAGATGGGTGTCATTGTAAGTTAGCAAAATGTAGTGCTAGTGAAAGAAAATAACCCCAGTGAAACAACCCGTCCTTGGCGACTCTGGGTCGTAGTAACAGTTATCTGGACGTTACCTAGGGTCTTCACACAGTGTTCACTGGAGTCGTGATCCCTGCACAGACTAAAAGGGAGGCTGATGACATCAGACTTGATTTTGGAAGACTGAAGGCCACGCTTGTGGTCTGCTATCCGCATTTGCAGAATGACGAGGCTCACGCGGAACGTGCGTACAGTAGAGGCAGGCTACAGTTAGAGGTTTTCAGTCTGGAAAGGTCAAGGTTGACAAAGCCGGTCATGATGGAAACTCACAAAATTAAATGTGATGCTAGGCGTTCTCACCATACCCCCGAAGAGTCAGCACAGGTGGTGTATGGAAGGGAAAGGTCGGGTTAAACTTCCTTTAAAAGAGGACCACGTAAGGGACCTTAAAATAGAAAAAAACCAGTTCCGGTACACTTTGATTTGGCTCTAGCCCAGAAGCAGTTACTGTGAAGCCAGCCATCAAGGTGAACAGGCCCTGAATGGGGCTGGCAGTGTCCAGCACTCAGCCATGGGCTTAGCAGGCCTTAGGTGCCAAGCTGTCTTGGTGCTGGGACAGCACTGACAGAAGTCAGTCCCCCTTGCAGGAGGATGGAGAGAGAGGAGCAGACCACACGCACGTCCTTGAGGTGGTGAAGAGGAGCAGCGTGGTGGTGGAGACGCCGTGCATGTGCATAGGCTGCTTCATAAAGGGCAGTGGGCACGTGGAGGCGTAGTGGCCCTGGGGCTCGTGTCGCAGAAAGCCAGAAGAGGACAGCAGAGAGCTGGGGAGCGGCCAGGTGCAGTCCCACCTGTGCGGCCTGCTGCTCTGCGTGTGTGGAGGGGGTGGAGAGGACAGAACTGCGATCTGTGAGCCCCGGCGGGGGGAGGGAGGAGACGGGAAGAAGAGCGTGGCCAGGGTGCCGTCCGCACAGGTCGGGAGAGCGAAAGCAAAGCTTAAAGCAGGAAGTGGAAACAGGTGCACTGAGGAAGCTGCGGGAGCTGCAGACCAGCCGGTCAGAAGTGGCTCTGGGCCTAGCTGGGAGGAGGCTCCACCTGCATCTCATTTATGTGGGTTCCAGAGCAGCCGCCACCGCTGAGAGTGAGGGAGTCATTTGTCCCTTCCCAGGTGGCGGATTCGGGTGTGTGCTTTATGCATCTTTCCACTCCCTGGAATGGAGAGGGGAAGAGCAGGAGGCATGGCAGTCAGACCCAGACGCAGCACCGTGGCCGACCAGCCGGGCTGCGGACGCAGTGGGCATCCCTGACCACAGCCATGCCCGTCACCGTGCGGTCTTGTTGCTTTGTTTACAAAAGAAGGCGTCCCTGGGGAGAAGTGCTATTTGTGCTAGGACTGCACGTAACAAGCCTGAGCCTGACTTATTGGTATTAATCCCCCGCAACCTTCTCACCACACATGAAGGTAAAACCAAAATATCATGACCGAGATCCTTCCTTCTGAGGAGAAATCAAACACATGCCATTATCCCTTTTTGAGATGTGGTTGGGTAGGTGTTCATCTGTTCATGCTGTTTTGTCTCTTTTTTTCTTTCCTTGTGTTGCTACTCTTTTGGTTTGGAAACCCTGCGGATCTTTCACGAACCCCTTTGCACCCGAGGTCCATCCTTCCCCCGTTCTGCCTCCAGTGTCATGATTCCACCTTCGGCCGTTCGGGTTGAGGAACTGGAAGCAGCATCCTTCTTCTGCAGCCCTGTCTGCCCCTCTTTTTTTTTGAGTTCAGGAAGGAAGGAAGGAGATCTTTACAGGCAACTTTGCTCCTTTTTTCTTAACGGGATTAAGCAGCTTGGCTATTTAAATTCTTGCATATAACACTGACATTTCCAGGGTGTGTTTGGGGCGGGAGTTCAAAGAGAAGGAACAGCAAGAAAAGCCAATATGACTTTGTTTTTTACCTTGCTGGAGGAGCTGCCGTGCAGATCGCCTCTAAGCTTATTGACCTGAATCTCTGACTCCTTGTTTCCTCTGGATTTGGCTGGAGTGGACACACTGATGGAGGACTGATAGGGCTGATTGAGCGGCCCCAGCCCTGCTTGGCAGGGACCGGTGCGTCCCCTCCCTCCCCACCCGTGACAGCATTGTTCCTTGGCAAACCTTGGGCCTTCCTGGATCCAGCGCCGCTCCATTTTTTGAAGAAAACATTTAAAGATCATTAGTGTTTTTTACCTGAGTTATCCAGCAGTGAAAAATGGCAAGTCATTCTTCTTCGGAGATATAAACAGGGCTGTAATACTTGTGTTCTTACTGGGGGCGGGAAAGAAATGTACGTTGTGATAGTCTGTGTCTCTCTTTTAGAACCATCTTAAAATCTCCACAGCAGAGTTTTTGCTGGGAATCAGACTGAGTTTTATTTAAAACCACAATTGCTGGAAACAGGAATGCATTTCAGTGAACTCCGTTTTTATGGGAAAGCCAGCATTTTCTCGGTTTTAGGGAATCAGAAGGCGTGCAGATTTTGGCTGTAACCGAGCGTTCTGTGTGAAGGGGCTCGATACTCGCCTCCCTCACCTCCGACCCCAGGTGTGTCCCCGAAAACCTCAACAGAGCCAAAGGGGCTGAGTTTATGTAAAGTGTGAAATGCCTCACGGAGCCCTCACCTGTGACTGAGGTGGTAACACATGCCACGTGTTTACATGTGCAGGCCCCATTCGTTGTTTTACTGTGAGCTGAGCATTAACACATCTCGCTTGAACAGTTAGCTAGAGGTCTTTTTCAAGTTAAGACTCAGGAATATGTGTAATCGTCTAATTCTTGGGTAGTTTCTCAAACAATTTCATAGTGTAATAAAGTATATTTCAGTTTGTATCTGTCGAGATAAGTCAGGTGTTGGGAGAATCTGCTTAGTTTTAGTCACATCTTTATTTCACCTAAGCAACATCATAAATAATAAAAAGTAAAATTAATATAAAATATTTTACTATTTAGAGAAATTGGCTGTTCAGTTTTATGCTTAAACTTTTTGTAAATGCCAAGAATTTTTTTGAGCTGTAAGGTTTATTTATGTTTGTTTTCCTTATAATGTTGAATGTCAGAAGGAAAATAAGAATTGATTTCATCACTGGGTATTTTCTGCAGGCATCTGGATATTAGGAAACATCTGCAGTATTTATTCACTTTTTTACTTTTACTCTTGATAGGGAATTAATTAAACTATTACACTTAGCCAAGAAATATAAAAGAATAACTTATTTGTAAGACCCTTAAAATTTTTTCATTTTATCAGTAATTTTTTGGGCTGAATGAAGAACCTATGTCTTGAAAGAAGTAGTTTTGATCAAGTTGTAATTATATTAATAGGAATTTAAAATTAAGATGCTATTTCAATTATATTTTGATCCTGTTGTTATTTGAATAGGGATCTACATTCACATGTGCTAGCCATTTAATCTGCTAAGTCTTAATTTACATTTCTACTTCAAAGAAAATTAAAAGTATGGATGGCGTCAGGGATACCTGGATGACTAATTTATTCTGATCATATGGAATTAACATGGTTGACAGCCCTGAATCTGCCCGTTGGTCGTGTAGGAGTTGAGCTTAAACAATAGCATTCTGGGAAAACCATGGAACTTGGAAGTAGCTTGTTCTCTTTCACTTCTACCTTTAACCATCAAAATGATATAAAAACATTTTCTTGGCTTTACACTAATATTTTGTAGATTTAAATCAAATGCAGTTTCCAGAGCTCTTAATCTTCTGATAAAATTTGTATTTTCCACTAGTGTCTAAAATTCTTGCAGTGTTTTTGCGGTCATTTAGGAGGCAACAGGCAGTATTAAGCACCTGCCCACCCAGTACTGATGGGATGATCTTTATCTCTGGGAGGACTAAACGTAGAATGTGTGGCAGGAAATGCAGAAAGCGGGGGTATGATGAATTTAATTGTAGTAATAAACTCAGTCACATTTTTGTTGTTCTTAAAAGGTCAAGTAAAAATATCTGAATGTGTTGCACCAATAATACTGATAACGAATGCAAATTGCTGTCTCAGCTTCTTTCTTGTAGTGCAGTGAGATTCCAAAGATTGGCACTGAGACTGTCTGCCATTTTTAATAATTATAATAATGATAATCACAGCTTTCACTTGCTGCCTGCTCCTGGGAGTCAGGCGTCTCGCTGTAGACAGATCATCTCTAATCAGCTCACTGTCCTGCAGGGTAGTTGTGCTTCTCACCTGTGACTTCCAGAGCTTCAGTACTTTGGCCAAAGGCAGGAAGTTACAGGGATGTTTACAGATCCATCAGAACTGTTTGCATAGGCCTTTTGGTCTGGTAGAAATGTTTGCAAAGTGAACTCTTTCAAGCACTTTGACCTTCACAAAGAATAAGACTAAATAAAAAACAGGGAAAGGAAGGAAGGAGGAGGAGGAGGAGAGGGCATTGTTTGGAGGGAAGGCTCAGGGTGCTGTGAAAACTTTTCACTTTCTGAAGGAAATGCAGTACAGCAGATGGCGAGGGGAGAAGCGAGATAAACACAGGCACCGAGAAAGTAAGCAATACATTCTAACAGGTTCCGTATCAAAGATCTGGAGAAGCAGGCAGATTAGACCAGGAGCAGCTCTGAAGCCTGACAAGACCGTATCTTCCCGAGCTCTGGCGCGGGGCGCAGATGGAAGGAATTGCACAGACGCTGGGACGAGATTGTCCTGACAGTGAGGGAGGGCTCGGGGGATTCTTAGAGGCGTGCATTTATCGAGGTGGAAATCTGTGGTGCAGATATGCGAAACACTGCCCTCTATTTAAAAGTGAGAATTCTGTAATTTCTGTGGTTGCCATAGAATTAGCACCAACCCCTTTATTTGGATAAACTATTTGTTTCCATGCACATTAGGATCCAAGCTAGTTACCAAAATGCTAAGAACCTATGTTACTTGTTCCACCTATGTAAGCATTGGCACATGTCAGTGATCCTACAGGTCCATGTATGTTTAGAGGCAGGGAAAGACTATACCATGCATATTCTTGCTAAGCTTGGTGGTGCACATTTGTAAGCCTGGCTCCTCAGGAGGCTGAGGCAGGAGGCTCACAAGTTGAAGCAATGCCTGGGCCTTTTAGCAAGACTCTTTCTCAGAAATAATAAAGAGCTAGGATTTAGCTTAGTATGGAGGCCCTGGGTTCATTGTACACACACGCGTGCGCGCACGCACACACACACACACACAGGATGGTCTCCTTTCTTTGGGATAGGATGATAAAGGACGGAAACGCGAACCTATCCATGAGCAAGATGAGTGTGTAAGGGTAGGGATGTGAGTTTGCACACCCAGCATGTGTGCAGCTCACTTGATCCTCGTACTCTGTGCTGCTGGGCCCTGCTCACCCTGTCTTCTAAAGGATTTCCAACACACGGGAAGTCTTAGAAAAACAACAGTTCTACAAAAATAGGGAGTCATACTGCAAGACATAGCTTAAGTCTTAAGGAAAGACATTTTAGAAAGAAGGAGGTCTGTTCTCCACGATATTGGTCACTGCGTGAGGACGTCCAAGAGGAGCTAAACGTGCCCTAAAGACACACGGTCATCTGTGAGAGGCGTGCATGGTAAAACCTAAGTGCTCATACTGTGCTCACGCTTGATCGCCAGGTAAGCATTAGATGTGCTCATTCTCTTCTTTTGGTTTATTTCACAGCTGTTTAATTACTGTTATATCAAATGATAGTTCAAAATAGTGCTGCGCAAATCTCTTCTTTTTATAATTTCTATTATTAGGCTGTTTGCAGTGCATGATGATTGCATTCTTCCTGGGGAATTGGTGCACACACGTCGCACGTCTTACTTTTTATCCCTTTTCCTCCCCCTCCCCACCCCATATCCTGATCCCCTTCCCACTGAGAAAGATCTGTCTCTCTACTTCCTATTATTTCTTTTATTTTGCTCTTTATTAATACTTTGAGGTTTTCATATAAGAGAAACGATGTGATATTTAAGCTGGCATACTTGATTTATTTCATTTAACTGTATGGTTTCAAGATGCATCCATTTTCCTCAAATGATTTGTTTATCCTTCTTTGTGGCATAGTAGCACTGCATGGTGTGTAAATACTACATTTTCTTTATCCGTTCTTCTGCTGATGGACATATATGCTGTTTCAGTATTGAGTGATTGTGAATTGTGCTGCTGTAAACATGGGTGTGCATGTATCCCTGTAGTATGATGACTTTGACTCTTTCAGGAAGATACCCAGAAGGGAATAGGTGGGTCAAATGGAAAGTCTATGTTTAGGTTTTTGAGGAATCTCCACACTGATTTCCATAGTGGTTGTGTACTAGCTTACATTTCCACCAACAATGTGGAAGGGCTTCTTTTCCCAGAGCCTCACCAGCGTTTATTATTATTTGATTTTTTGGTGATGACCTTTCTTTCTGTGGTAAGATGTAATCTCAGTGTAGTTTTAATTAGCATTTCTCTAATGGCCGGTGATGTTGAACATTTCTTCATGTATTTGTTGGCCATTAGTACTTCTTATGAGAAATGTCTATTCATTTCACTTGCCCATTTTTTGATTGGGCTACTTATTTTGGGGAATCTAATGTTTTTTAAGTTCTTTGTATTTTCTTTATATTATTTCTCTGTCAGAGGAATAATCGGAATTTTTCCCATTCTCTAAGTTGTCTGTTGGTTGTTTCTTTTGGTGTGCAGAAGCATTTTAATTTGACGTGACCCCGTGTGTTGATTCTTGCATTCTTTCCTGTGCAGCTGGAATTCTGTCCTAAAGTCCTTGTCTGCACCTGTGACATTGAGAGTTCTACCACTTCTTTCAGCAGATTGTTTCTATTGTAGCGTTTTTATCTTTGATTCATTTTGATTTTTGTTTAGTACATAATGAGAGATACAAGAATAGGTTCAATCTTCTGCATGTGGATAACTGGCTTCTCAACACCATTTGTTAGAGGCTGTCTCTCCTCCAGTGTATGTTTTTGGCCCCTTTGTGAGAGATGAAATAGCTGAATGTGCCCAGCGATGTTTCTGCATCCACTATTCTGTTCTACTGATCCTAATATGGCTTTTTGTGCCAGTACTGTGCTGTTTTCATCACTGCAGCTTTGTAATATAACTTCAAGTCTGGAATTGTGATGCCTCACACTTTGCTTTTGATACCCAGGATTGGTTTTGCTTTCCTGGGTCTCTTCTTTTAGTTCTATATGAATTTTAGGATTGTTTTATCCAGACCTGTGAAGAATGCTGTTGGTATTTTGATTCGGAGTGTGTTAAATCAGTACATTAGTTTTGGAAATATGGCCATTTTGACTACATTGAGCAAATCTAAAACTTGAGCAGTTCAAATGCATTTTAGATACTATTTTGGAATTCTGAAGCTTGTTTAACTATGGTTTCTGGATACCTGAGCATTTTGAGTGCAACACACAGAATGGTAGTTCTGACCCTTTTCTATACTGACTTCTTAGAGGCAGGTTTTCTGTGAGGTTGATGAGCTTAACTTTCAGGGCCACTCATTTGCTTCTGTAAGACCCTGAACCTAAATTTATAGTTATAACTTTGTGCTTCTCTTAATGAAGGCTCCTGGATTCTATAAGCTTCAGGCCCCATGAAGCCTGCATCCACCCAATTGGTAAATGTAGTAAACGGGTGAGCTCATAGGAGACCACAGTGACCAAAAGGCTGAGTGTGACTTCAGTTTCTGAATTTGTTGAGGTGCTTCAGTGAGATGACAACATGTCTTTGTATTTATATTACCTGTCCAAGTTCTAAATTTATTATTGTAAATTGTCTTCAGCCTAAAGAAAGTATGGTGTTCCCGAAAAGCCCCACTTTCAGAGAGCTGTGTTAAGAACTGATCCAGAGATAGAAAATGTTTTCCTGTGCTCCTGGAAGTCTGGAAGCTGTTGTGGTTCTTTGAGTGTTTTGCTCATGTTATCTCTGTTGGTCAAGGACTGTGGTAGGCACTGAGAGGGGTGGGGGAGGCCTTGCAGTGAAACACACCCCTCTGGGTCCTGTGATAGCATGTGGGACCATCCTGGTGTGGGAAGCTAGGAGTGGGTCTCAGTGAGGACAAGCCTGCATGACTTGGGATGTTTTCTCTCCTGCCTGGACTATGGAAGCTCCATTAGGATGAGGTCCACCTGTAAGAACAGCAGACCTGAGGCTGTGAGCAGCCTCCGAACTGTTTGGCTTGTGTCCCATTGTCCAGAACATCGTCTTAGGGGTGGGCCTCACTGAAAGGGAAGCTGGGAAATAGGGCATTTCATGAGGTGGCCACATGCCCACTCTAATAACTGCAAGACGCATAGCTTTAATTTGATTTGCTTGGTTATTGGGATAATCAGTGAGTCACAGCATGGTGGAAGCTAGTGCATCCAGAACCTTCTGCGATCTGATCAATATTTACTTACTACTCATTTTTATTTTTTATTTTACTTGTACAGGTTTACTGCTCATGTCCTTTGCAGTCATTTTGGGGAGTGGTGATGTGTACGCACCACTGCTTGCTTGTTTCTCTTTTTTAAGCCCCTGCCCTTCCTCTCCCTCCCTCCACTCTCCTCCAGTTCCCCTGTCCAAGTTTTCATTCTTGTTGATATTATTGTCTTAGCTCATATTATGGCCTAGCTTGTTTACATTGGTTAGGACTATCAGGTTCCTGGGCAGGGCACATCTTGATTCCTCTCATTTCCCCTTCCCCTCCTCCTCACCCCTCACTCTTGTTCAGTTGGACCCATTCTCCCTGTTGCAAGAACTCCATGTGCTAGTCTCCTTGTATCATCCTTTATTATTCTTTTTATTTGTGCTTTGCCTAACTCAAACGAAAGATACCATACAGTATTGAAGCTTGTGTGTCTGGTTCATTTCTCTCAACACTGTATTTTCCAAGTGCATCATTTTCCCACAAATGTCCCATATCTGTCATTCTTTGTAGCAGAGTAGTATTCCATTATATATAGAAACCATGTTGTCTTTATCCAGCTGTCTGTTGATGAGTATACATTTTTTGAACAGCTGGTTTGCCAGATGTTGACAGACACACTCTGGACACCATGCTGAGCCGAGAAGCCCTGGGCATCCTATGATCACAGTGATACAGGCGCACACATTAAAGCACTGATCAAGCAAATGGAAAGCAGGTTTGCCCACCTCAGGAAGGCAGAGGAAGTGTCCTTGAGGTTGCAACCTTTAGCGTCAGGCAGATGCTGAAAGGCCTTAACTGGACCGGAAGCAGCAGGTGGGTTCAGGTTTGAGAAAACACCATGTGGGTGATGCCAAGCGAGCGAAGAGCTGGAGACACAGACAGGACAGAGGGACCAGGGAACACGGGGGTGAAAGGCTGAGGCAGGAAGGAGGGGCGGCTTAGGAAACAAAGGCATCTTCAGAGCTGAAGCGGTTAATGCAGACCTGAGCTTCCATAGACCACAGTAGAAAGAGAGCAGAGAGTGCATAATTGAGGTGGCCACCCGACAGGACCGTCAGCTGATCGGGAGCACCCTGTCCCCTCTTTCGGAGGTGAGTCGCGCCCCGTGAGGGTGTCTGGGTGGTGCTCTGCACCTCACATTCGGCCAGAGGCCCGAGCCGTGGTTAGCTGGTGTCCCTGAACATGCTCCATCCTCTGGCTACATCCGCATTGGAAAGTGCGGCTCAGCATTGGGAAGTGCGGCTCGAGTGAGTGACACACAGGGCATTCAGGGAGCCCTGCAGTGAGGACTGATTGCTAATGGAGTAGGGCCAGAGCAGCCCCTCCATGATGAGCCATTTTGTTAAAAAAAATAAAAAAAAGCAAAGCAGAAAGAGTGAGAGTATGTGGAAAGTGTTGTTCAAATACCATTACTTTCTCAAATTGGTGTAATCTTTCTGGGTACACTGCATTGCTTGGAGAGAACATTTCAGAGGTTGCAAGATAGGGCTTTACTTTCTGTTGATCAGGATGATGAAGATGATGGCGATGATGGTGCTCATGTTGCTGCTGTTGTTCTGGAGTGGGTGCTGGTTGCCAATCCGAAGGAGCGGTGATTACCAGGTGGCAGGAGGATGCCGAGGATGCATCAGCTCCCGTTCAGAGCATCCTTGTTTCCACACCCCAGGCCACAGTGTCTCTTCCTTAGAGCAAGAGATGTCTTTGGCATTTGAATTCTCTAACCAGAATATTAGTGCCATTGAGACATTCTTTTGCAGGAGAATAGAAAAGACAGTAAAAAAAATTAAAACATAAACATGTGTTTGAAGCATCTTTTAAAGTAGATTTTTCTGTCCCTCACACACAGTTATTTATATGATTGCCCCTTCCAGAACATTAAGAGAAATAATAAAGATTACTCAGTGATAATCTGATGAGACGTTGGCTTATTTTCTGGCATGTGGAAATTTCCTGTATGCTGGAGATCTTTACTGGACTTAGACTTTGGGAAAAATCCTTTTGCATATAGAAGAAGCTATTTGAATCAGGAATAAATGTTCAGTGCTTAGAAAGAATTTATAAAATACTATTCTTTCTTCCTAAGTTATCAAGACTTTAATTGTGCCTGTTGTATGATATAATTGCCGTGCACCTGAGTATTTTAAATAATTTCCCCCTTACTAGCTATCACAGAGCCCTGCCAATTACAGTCCACACTACAATCCACACTGTAGTCCAGTTACAGTGCACACTGTAGACATTTAGTTTCCTCCCAGAATAGCGCACTTAACCCTGGACTGCTGTTAGCAATTGTGCAGGACTGAGCACTCATCGGGGACCGAAAATTCTCCTTGAATAAGTGGAAATTTTACTCTTTTGATCTGTTTAATCTTTCATATACTGGGGTTGGAAAAAGGGTACTCTCAAAATAACAACATTACATAGGAAAACCCAAGTAAGTTACTTATAAGAAAATCACTCACATTTTAAAAAATAATTACATATGAATGCAGTTATCTAGAACATAGAAAAACTCTGTATGTCATACATTGAAGGAGGGCCCTAGTTGCATGCTGTGATCGGGATGTAAGAAGAAATTGAACCAACTCTTGTGAAACCATTGAAATGTTTGGATTTCCTTTTCGATATTTTCATAAAGGGTCAGCACTTGTGGGTATTTACTTTTGTTTCTGATTGTATGTGACCAGAGCTATAATTTGGCAAAGTAGGGTAATCTAACCCGACTCTTTTTCTTGAGTAACTTGCAACTAAACAGTTTTTAAAGGCTAAACAATATGTGAGCTATTAGGCAAGCAAACACACACTGAGCCGTAAACTTTATAGTGTCCTCGCCCTTCAGTAGGAGCTGCAGTTTTCTGTTTTTGACTGCAGTCCTTTACCCAGAGCTATCTTGTCTGATGATAAAACCACAAGTGTGTGAAGCTCACACATTTTTCATCTCTTTTATGACCTTATCTTTCATGCGCGGCTTCTGTGAAGGTACCCTAACTATAGGAAGCACCTGGAAAACATATGTGATATCTATTCTCCGATAAGCAGTTGTGAACAAGAAAGTAGATCTGTCACTCCTGAACTGTTCATTGTTAAAAAATACTTTGATGATTTAGCTGATTGCAAAATACATTATAGGGCTGACTAACAGCTCCCATAGCACTCGTAGTCAAGAAGTTCAATAGTTACATTGTACAAGAATTTCTATAAGAGGTTAATATTGATAGGAACTACATGGATTAAAAGAGCAGCCAGCTGCTTGCATGGCTGCTTTCAGACACGAAACACTGCTGGTGTTTTGTGCTGAGAGTGACGGAACCAGAATGTGGCACATCTTTAATTGCTATGGGGGTGTTTAACTTTCAGTGAAAAGGTGTTTGTTTACATTCTTTAAACTATTTTTGCTCGGCAGGGAGAGCCAGCGCTCTCACCAGTTCCCCGACAATACCTGATGTGGTATTTAAAGATGCTGCTTCATGAGCTTCAGAGCCCATATTCTCGTGTGCCTCCCGGGTCATTTATAGTGTGCATTATACGGTTCAATAACACCTCCGTCTCCTCCTGCGGGGCTCCCCTTGATTCTGAAAAACAGGCTAAGAAAAATGGAAGGGCCCAGAAAATGCCTATGATATTTTTTTAAAAGAACAACAAAAGAGTTTAATCTTGCAGTCGAAAGCCATTAACTCAATAGCTATAATTTTAGAAATATTATGGTTTTGTTATTGCTTGACATTTATTCTGCTTCATCATTTTGTGAATTGGTCTCTGGATAGAGGTAGTAGTTATCCCGTTAAATATATTTATGCTTTGCTACGAATACGCTGAAATTTCTATTTAAAAGTCTGTGAATAAGGAACTTAGAAAGTAAACAATTGAACAGCGAACGCAGTCCTGCCGCTTTCGGTCATTCTCTTCCAGCGCCCGTTCCTGTGCCTACCGATAGAGCTTTTGAAGGAGTGTCTTTGCAAACGTGTCATCATTATCTTGGTTATTAATTTTGCATGCCATTTTCCTGAGCAACTTCATAGTGCTGATTTCCAATATAAGAGAATCAGAGATGGATAGACGTGAACACGAAATAATTGTCAATAAAGTCAGTGCCGTTCCAGGAAATCACGGAGCTGAAATTGGGTTATACCAAAACTAAATTGTGCTTACAGATCTTCCCCCAGAAGGAGTGCATTGAAAGGAAACAAGCAAGTCTTCACTGTGAAGAAAAGGAGTAATTTTAAAAAGTATTTCAGAGATTTCATATCTGATTAAATTATTTTAGTCATTTCATTTTTTATTAGTAAAATATTTAAAAACGAATTAGCTGAAGAATTACCATAAAAATGAGGATTAGTTTTCTCAGATAAAGTTTGAGGATGAAGAGTACAAGAGTTGAACAATGTGACATACTTTAGTTATTAAACAGTCATAACATGCAGAAGGCAGTTGATTAGCAAATGTCATGATATTACCATCCATTATGGTGAAAGGAATTAAACCAAAATCTAGCTTTCTAACTGGGCAGTGAGCAATGGCTATTCATTACACATCTACGTGTACCTGGTTTTCCTAACTGCCATGTAAAGCGAGAAAGCTTAGATATCATTCTTACGAAGATGAAATCCCCGAACTTCCTCTTCCTTGGACGCATGGGCTAAGCAGGGTCACTGTGTGCTGCGGGTCGCCTCCCAGGCCGCAGCTCCCCATCTCTGTGCTCCCTGTGTTGTATTGACCGTGATGCTCGTGTGGCTCAGGAGAGCGCTCCTCAGCTCAGGACTGCCATGGTCAAACCTTGTCTCTGACACTGGCTGGCAGAGCCCGGCGTCTTCCGTGCCCCTGTCCTCAGGCTCATCTTCCCGGAGTACAGGACACTGTTATGTGGCACAGAGCTCAGGGTGGCATCATCCCATTTGGGCTTGATGTACAACCTGAGCTTGTGGGTGCGACCTCTGCCTTCTTTGTCTGTGTTATTCCAGCGTTGAGCTCACAGCAGATACTGAGATGAGTACAAAATGCATTCCGTTGTGTTTTCTATATCCGCGTGTGTCATTTCTTGGGACATCCTTGTAGTTTAGTCATCTTTCTCTTTTTTTGCACTGTTTCTTTAAGAAAACGTGGTTTGTAATTTGCTTTGAAGACTAAAGGTTTTAACTTTAAACTGTTATCCCTCTTGGAATTTACTTTTATTAATGTGGTATATGTTGCATACTTACCCAGTTTCATAAATAGCTTCAGATTTGTGCAAAATGAACTTTTGAGCTGTTAATTGTGTGCAGTCAGCTGTTTTTACAGTACTTCTTTAACTAAATACTCAGTGATACTTATTTTCGGTAGTTCTAGCTCTGAGTGCTCCGTAATTAGAGCACATCGTTCAGTGGATCAGGATTACGGATACCTGCTATTGCTGCAGATGGAGGTGAATGTTAAATGTAAGGTCTGCCTTGTGATTTGGAAGTTAAATGATATGAGTAAAACATTTTATTATTCAAAATTACTAGTTCAGTCCAGCCCTTAATACACTGAATTGTAATATTTTCATTTTGAGTGATTTAATAAATTTCTCTGCAACAGATATCTCCCAGAGGGGCTGGGGATTTAGCTCAGCGGCAAAAGCGCCTGCCTGGCAAGTGCAAGGTCATGAGTTCGGTTCCCAGTACCGGAGAAAAACAAACAAACAAAAAATCTCCCAGAGATTTGCAGGCATTTTCCATTTCCTTTTCTTAGTAGGGACGGGATGAGAGTAATAATGGGTACATTTGGCCGATACTGAATGAGGAAGGGACGTCCTACAGAAAGAGCATTTCTCACGCTGCTTCTCTTTGGTATCTTGAGCCTTTGTCTGGAGCTACTGCTGCACCCTCGAGCTGTCCAGGTTCACTGCCAGTGTGATGTTGCTGTTGCCTCCTCTGTAAAATCTCCATTACTATCATATTCTCATGTGGGATTCTTTGGGCGGATGGGTGCTCTTTAATCTGAAAATCCTTTCCAGCCATAAAGCCACTAGACTTTGCACCTTCGGGGTTCATTTTCTTCCAGGGCCAAGCTTCCAGCACGTGGGCTGTTTGGCTGGTCCCAGCTCCAGGAGGCTTCTGTGACACAGAGGCTGCCTTGGTGAAGCTTGGTCTGGGTTCACCGTGTCTGTGTGAGGCTGTGTCATCGTGAACTCCCATCCAAGCACTGGTCACCAGATCGCAAGTCCCTCTGGACTCTGCCCCACCTTGGTCTGGGAGTTGCATAGGAGAAAGAGCCAGCCTGTATCCCATTCTCAGTACCTGACGGCATCCAGAAAGTACTGTTTTAGTACAGGATTACAGAACATTTCGTGTCACCTCTGTTTGGAGCAATGATCATATTTTTGATTCAACTGAAACCTTTAACTTTTCACGTTTGTGATTACAGTGTATTTTTCCAAACACACTTCTCATCATAGTTTTCTCATATTACTAGTTTTCCTTCCCAAAATGTCACTTGTTTAATAAATGCATCAGAGTACCTTAAACCATAGTCTACAGAAATTGGTGGGAATTCTGAGACAAGGCAGAGTGTGGCTGTGGAACCAGGTAAGGAAAACTCAAGAGACCTGCGTGCTGACAGGTGCGCTCATAGATATCCCGTAAATATGTGTTGATGACTGTATTTGTGTCACATGAGCACAGAGCTCCCCCCCCCCCCGCCCCCAAGCACCTCCAGGGCTTCTCACGGCCTTTGACATGAGGGTCAGCACCTGAAGTTAATTGCATAGATTCCTCATGGTCAGTCTCCTTGTGCAGAGCTGTCTCCCACTTTTTATACATTAGGTCTCTTCACTCAGAATTATTCATGAGCTCCATTAACTGTGTTTTCTCAATCAGTGGTTACTACTGTTATGCATATTGGTTGTCTCAAGTAGACTGTAGAGTCCTTAACAGAAAATATATTTATTTCACTTATGAGTATGGTCTCTAGTTGCATCCATTTATCTATAAAAGCTTCAAGTTTATCTTTCTTTTTAGCTGAGTAATACTCCATTGTATAAAATACCACATCTTTTCTATCCATTCCTCAGTTGATGGACATTTCTTTTTAGCTGAGTAATACTCCATTGTATAAAATAGCACATCTTTTCTATCCATTCCTCAGTTGATGGACATTTGGACAATATTTCCAAGATTGAACTATTACAAATTGCATTGCTATAAACATGAGTGCACATATATTGTTGTGGTATGATGTTTTCGGTTCTTCTGGAAAAATATCCAGGAGGGGAATAGCTGGATTGAATGGGACCTCTTGTCCTAGTTTACTGATGTTAATCTCCAGACTGATCTCCACAGTGTTTACACCAGTCTATACACCCACCAACAGTGGAGAAGAGTTCCTTTTTCCCCATAGCCCCTCCAGCAGTTGTTATTGGTTGATTTCTTGATGATAGTCATTCTTTCTGGGGTGAGATGGAATCTCAGGGTTGTTTTAATTTGCATTTCTCAAATGATTAATGATGTTGAACATTTTCACATGTATTTATGTGCCATTTGTGTATATTCATCTGAGAAGTGTGTGCCCATTTTTGAATCGGGTCTTTGAATTTGGGCGGGGTGGGGCTGATGTTTTTTGATTCTTTATATGTTCTAGATAGAAATCCTTTGTCCGAGGGACAGTAGGCTAAAATTTCTTCCCAATTTGTGGGTTTCCTTTTTACTCTGTTGGTGATTTCAGTAAAATGAGATCCCAGTTGTTAATTCTTTGAAGTATTTCATGGGCAGTTTGGGTTTTTGTTCAAGAACTCTCTATCAACCCCTGTGTCTTCAAGATTTTTACCTACTTTCTCTTTCAGTAGATTTAGTGTTTCTGTTTTAATATTTAGATCTGTGATCCATTTTGACTTTGAGTTTGGTGCATGGTGATAGACATGGGTCTATTTTCAGTCTTCGGCATGTGGCAAGTGAGTTTTTCCAGCACCATTTATTAAAGAGGCTATCTTTCTTCCAGTGAACTAGTTTGGCCCCTTTGTCAAAGATCAGGTGGCTGAGTGTGTACTGTCTCACTAGTGTGAGAACCTGAAAGAGTGAATAAAAACTAGGAGGTGTGATAGATATTGTGAAAGTTAAGGAAACTACTCAAAAGAATAACTAGGATGAGGGAAAAGAGAAAAGAAAGAACGAGAAAATTATGTATGTATGTATATACAGGATAGCTAATATAGCTGTACTACTGACTTCTATTGCTTTATTGAAAGGAACAGTTAATATTTAATTGTTTGATCAATCCTACATGTCTATATTTGTTTATCTGCGTAACTAGTTTCAAGATATCAGTATGTAATATAATCATCGTCGTTAATTTCCTATCACCTTGTCTGAAATTTTGTATTGCTTGTATTGTTTTTGTCTTGTTTTGGAAATGTATGTGTGTTTGTTAGTATGTTTTTGTTCTTTTACCTTTAAAATAAAAAAATAAAATATATTTTAAAATTCTTTCATATTTCTTATATCTTGCAAAATAAGCATCATAAATATTAATGATTAATTACATTTTGCCTGGGTACCATGTGTCCAGCAATTAAAATAGTATAGTAAAGGGGGCTGGGGATTTAGCTCAGTGGCAAAAGCGCCTGCCTGCCAAGCGCAAGGTCGTGAGTTCGGTTCCCGGTACCAAAGAAAAACAAAAACAAAAACAAACAAACAAAAAAATAGTATAGTAAAATTCAGGAAGATTTACTTCTTTGTTTGAACAGAAGGATAATGTGGCTAGTATTTTAATATAAACCCTAACCTCTCTAAGTGGTTCTGCTCAGAATTTTACTGTCTGCTCTCTGGGCCCTTGGATGGATGATTTTTAACAGCATGGCCTCATGCTTACTCCTAACGGGCTGTTCTGGGATGATCACTGTTTGGGTCTTCACAGTTCTTTCAACTGGAGAAGGGAGAGAGCAAAAGGATACATTACAAAGAATACTACGCTGGCAGTTAGGTGACACAGCTTCGACTTCAAACTTTGTACAGGCTGAGGGTGGTGGTGGCTTTAGTGACGCCCTCTGTGCTTGCTTCTAGAGGCGCTATCCTCTTGTTGGAATATGCTGCTACCGTGACAAGGGCAAGGCCTTGTTCCTGAATCCTGGAAGATTTGGGAGGGATGCTTGATGCGCTTGATACCCAATGCAGTTGTGTCCACCAGCTTTCCATTACTGTAACAAAATCCTGAGATAATCAACTCAAAACAAAGGGCTTTATTGTGGCTCACGGTTTTAGAGGGCACAGTCCATGGTTGGTCGGCCTGTGGCTGTGGTGAAGAAATGCGTCATGGTGGGAATGTGTAGCAGAGAAAGCCCTCGCCTCAGGGACAGAGTGAAAGGGAGCAGAGCAAGGGCCAGGATCCTAACACCTGCTTCAAGTGCTCTCCACCAATGACCAGAAGACCCCCTCAGTCCAGTCAGCCCCACCTCCTAAAGACTGCACCACCTCCCAGTAACAACAGGAAGGGCCTGTGGGTGGGGGCTTACCCAATCCAGAGTACCAGTGTAGCTGGCAGACCCTGAAGACAACTCTGCCCCTACCTGCACATTAATTTCCTGGACAGTAAATCAGTCTAACTTGGGACACATGCTCTTCAAGTCCCCACCAGGTCCTCCACATCCCTGTTTCAGGGTTCCTGAGCAGTGAGGAATGGCTTGAATGGGATGGATACCCTACAGATACTACAGATTGCACTCTCAGCTTGTCACTGTGGGGCAAGTTCCCTGGGTGCATGCTCTGCACCAGCCCCAGGATGAGCCCCGTTCAGTCTATGGAATGCAGCCAGAAGGTTGCCTTCTTAGTGGTAGATCGCATGTGTGCTCTGGCCTCAAGGGAACAGAAAGTGTTGGCAAGGCAAGGTCTTCCCCATTTGCCTCGGTCTCTCTGGTGATGCCTTAGAAGACTGAGGTAGCACACTGATGTGTTGGTATGTAGCGTTATATCAACCAGGAGAACGTTTTCAACTTCTGCTGTCCTTCGCATATTGGTGAAAAAAATCTCAGTTTCATAGCCCCATGATTTAAAAATTCCTTTAGTATTTGCTTGTTTTCCTTTCTCAGCCAAGGCAATAAGAACATAGGCCCAGGGTCTCAATAGATGTAAAACCTAGAGTTTGATAGCATTGTCTGTGTTTCTATGAAATCTATCATTCTGATTATCTTCTATTTTTGTCATGTGATACTGATTTTCCATGTATAGCAGTGGTAAGTTTTTGTTTTTTTAAGTTGCTTTTTAAAGCAAGATTTCTAACTTAAACTTTAAAAAGAAATTATAAGAAGAGACTCTATTTAAAGAAAGTGGTGCACAAAATACGGCAGAGGTGGTGATTGGCTTCAAACCGGGAAAGTGGATGAGGCCCTTGGAAAGAAACAGATGTGTCATTAAGGCTCCTGGGGGAACTGGTCTGACTCAGGGGCGGGCTCCTCTACAGAAGTTTACTGCAGAGTGCACAGCTGTGGGATGGGCTTGGGGAACCAGCAACGGGTGGGAAGCCTCAGGGCTCCCAGGAGTGGGAAGCTGCTGGTGACTCGGCTCCAGAAGGAAAGAGAAGCTAGTTTTGGAGCTTAGGAAGCAGGAGGGGTCTCTAAATTCAGTGGAAGACCATCAGTGATTCTGGGTCAACGTGCAAGCACCTGACTCTGCTACTTCTGTACGTTGCTTCTCTGCTCTGCTACCATTGGCTGAACTCAACCAGAAAACAGAAGACAAAGGAGATGGAGGTCCCTGAGGTCAGCCTCCATGGGCATAAGACAGGGCAGAGAAGAAGTCCTTGGACATAGCAGGAAGGGCAAATAGAAAAGATCTGAGATGTTCAGAGCCTCTGATCTAGCTAAGGAGACTCTAGCTATGCCAGCCGGCTCACTGCAAGGCATTGATTCAATCCTTACATAAACACAGGCTGAGACTCAAATCCTCACCCCTGGAGTCGGGGACCGAAGCAGTCAGTGCAGATGCCGCGAGCCTCCTGCATACCTGGCCTGGCGTCCATCTCTGAATGGGGACAGTGGGCAGACCGTCACTAGGCAAGGACTGGGCAAGCAGAGTCAGCTAGGGGTATCCACGTTTTGGGGTAGCAAAGGCCACAGAGCCCACTCTGTGCGGGCTCAAGATCTGGCCTGCTCATGTTGGACCAGTGAGAACAGAACTCCTCCTCCGACCTCCGGTGATAGTTGGTTCTTCTAGTAACCTGGAAAAGGAGAACGCAGGGTGGCAACATTTCCTTGTACCTCCCTTGGCACTTTGCCCTTCTCCTCCAAGGGTTCCGCAGCTCCAGGTGGGATCTGTGTTTTTCTGCATGTGTCCTGCAGCACCTGCTAGGGTTCCTTACACACAGTGGGTACTCATACAGTACCTCTTGAGAGTTTCCTTGACATTCATTCTGGTCAGTGTAAAAGGGCGAGATAACTCGGTCTCCCAAGAGCTTCTGATTCCAGGCATGGGACTCAATGGTGTGGTCTGGTTGTGGGTTTTATTCCTTCTGACCCCAGACCAGTGCTCCCCTGTGAAGGAAACGGAATTCGATAGCGGTGCCCGTGAGTGTCTGTGCTCTCACCTTTATTCCAGTTTTCAAAATCATTCATCTGATAATGCTGCACTTAAATGAATGTGAAATATATGTGGTTTAAGGCTCAAAATTGAGATCACCATCAGATGAATGTCCTGTAGGGTAATAACGATTTCCTGGAAGTTTTGGGTTTTCTGCCTTACTGTGATGCTTCACAAGTTCAGCATTTTTCTCTTGTAAAATTGCATAAGATATAAATACCATTAGAACTTTGGACAACTACATGGGAAATGGTTGAGTGTTCAGAGAAGCGGGTGGGCTAGCCATTTGCTTTGAAACGCTAGTGCAACAAGATTCAAGACGTGCAGGCTTCACCCTCGCCTGCTATTCTGTTGTCTACTGTCTATCAGCAATTATAGCTCGGTGTTATTTAATGTCTGCACCATGCTAAAGTAAAGATTACTTTCTTTTAGAATTGAGTCTACTTTGCCACATTACCACTTAAGATGAAGGGGTTCATAACTTAGACATTTACCTTTAAAATACGCTTGCATTGTGAATGTTTTTTCTCCTTTACTGTAGCTTCATTGGTACCCAAAACGCATTTTTCTTTTTTAAGGAAAGCACTACCTGCACTTACCCGAGGTCCAGCGTTACTTTCTGGCTTCCTGCCTCGTGAGCGCCTGGTCACTGGCTGTCTGTTTGTGACCGTCGCTTACCTATGGTGTCCTGACACCATGTCTTTGGAAGAAATGACGCCAGTTTTAGCAAGCGTAGAGCTGGAGAACAACAAAAATCTTCAAAGTAACCTAAACTCAACCACAAACAGAAACATGTCTCACCCAAAGTTATTTCATTACATTCTAATTTGTCTTCCCTGTACAAAAATTACTTGATGCACACCTCTAATCCCAGTACTTGGAAGGCAGAGGCAGGAGGATTGCAGACTGGGCAGGTTAACCATTTATCCAGACCTTGTCCCAAAAAAGTTTAAAATAGGTAGGGAATATAGCTCTGTGCAAGGTCCCGTGGGTTCAATCCCTAGTACTAAAAGAAATATATATATAATTTGGAAATAAATGAATTAAGTTTTTCTGTATGGAAAAACTAAAAAAATTATATATTGCTGTCTGATTTTCTTCTTACATTTAATAATAACTCCGAAGGAAAACGTAGATGGAATGCTCTTTATTGTCTATAGTAATTTTATGTATTTATTAGTTAATAACTGATGATTTTGTTTATACTTAAGCCACAATAAATAGCAAAATAATTAGTGATGGACATTTATCAGGTGATAATGTAACAACTCTTTAATTGGATGTATAGTACGGACAGCTCTCTACACAGGGTTGGGGGTCACGGAACCCTCTTAATGACCTTCTGTTTCTCCCGTGTTGGTGTCTCTCAGGTGACGATGAAGGGGTCCAGGAGGCGGCAGAGTCAGACGGGGACACACAGCCAGAGAAGCCAGGGCCGCCTGGAGTGGAGGCGGAGGACTGGGATGGCCCAGGTAGGGCAGAGAAGCAGCATTTAACCATTTTTGCTTTTATTGAGAAGTTACGCTTTTCCTCCTTAAAGTTTAGTTGGCTTGGGAAACTTACAGTCTCTCAACTCTGATTTAAAAAAATATATATTTTTTGTTTCTTGTTTACTGGGGTGTTTAAATACACATCGCTATTTAGAGAAGATATTTATCCATTTGTTAAATAAACTTAAAAACCCAGAGTTCCATCTTTGTTTGAGTTTCCACCTTTTTTCCCTTTGATACTCATTTAAAATTGATCAATTCTACTTGCTACTTTGCTGTGAGCAGAGATTCCTTAAGCTACATTTAAATTCAAATTGGGCACAGTTTGAAAGCTTACAAAGTCAGAAACAACAATACTTATAGAACTGGCTTTTTCAGTTACGTATGCCACAATTCATACACTGAACCTCAATATATATTTGGAAGTTGAAGAGTTGTTGAAGATGCCCTTTTTTGATTCGACATTTTGGCAGCATTTCCATTTTTGTGAATAAAATTAAATTTACATTTAAAAGATCCAATATTTCGTCATTGCTGCAAAAACAAACAATAACAAAAACCTGATCAAAAATGCTCCAAATTACCAATATAGCTTTATACAATTTAGAACGTGTATAGGAACTCTGTGGGAAATAACCTACGATTTGTTACTAAGTAACTTACTACTGATGGTGTATTTATAAATGGAAACCATTATGTCATAATGCTTAAAAATAGAAGCAAGTTTTGAAATAGTTTTAGCTATGATTTCCAAAGCAGTAACATTTTTCATTAAGAAAGATCCCTACATTGAAATCACATTTTCACCCGTGCATGACTTTGCAAATTGCTCTCCACTGTGCATGAAGAGGAGAGGGATCCAGTGGTAATTTTCTGAAACCAGCAGCTGGAAAATATAATGCAAACAGAAATGAAGATACAGTATATCTGATTATTATGATGTCATTTCTAATGTTATTCATGATACACACAAATGTTTGTATTCTGCATGCTACAGCGTAATGCTATTCAAGGTTTTGGGTTAAATTGTATTATATTTAAAATACAATAACACCACATTTTAAGAGTTTGGAAGAAGGTGCAGACTTCCGATATTTTTACCTTACTGTATGATGCTTCTGACTTATCAATGTGGGGAAAATTCCCTTAATTAAAAAAAAGAGAGAGAAACAAAGACTTCAGGGAAAAGTCTTACTTTAGATGTGGTAACATATAACTTAAAATAATGTGGGAATTACCTATTTTATGTGTGTGGAATTAAATATGTGTATGTTTAGAAGAGTTCACACATTTAAAAATTAGTTTGGGTGGCCTTTCAGATATGCCTGCTTGCGAAAGAGCTGCATTCTGTCTCCTCTCATTGCGGGGCAGATTCGTGGTGTAGGTTTCTCTCTGTCCTGGGCTCCTGCTTCCCAGGTCTGGAGGAAGAAGGAAACTTGGTGAGTGATCAAAGCCAGTGCCACCCTTTCCGGATGCTTCTCCAGAAATAAAGTTGAATTATTGGCTAAGATGAAGAAAGGGGAGGGTGAAAAAAGCAAAGAATCCCATCATGCTGACTTCAAAATGAGGTTTTAGTTTTCAGGTAAATTCTACTTGTGTCTTTGATTTAATGTAATTTTTTCTCCTCCTTTTGGTGCAAGTGTTTGTACCGCTTCTGGTGACATGTGTGTTTGTTAAAACTTTGAAGGAAAAATGTCTGACTCTAACCAGGTACTCTTAGAAGAAAATACTCCCTTTGTGTGTTATAAAATTCTTAACACATTTTCCTCCTTAGGTATGCAGAAAATAAAAAAGAAGGGAAAGAAAGGAAAAAAGGTTGTATTATTTACCCTCCATGAATTAATGAGTTTAATTCATAGCAAAAGAATATGTCTTGAATATTTATTGCTTTTCTAAGTAGAATATTCATTCATTTCTGAGAAAGTGTGGAAGGTATTTTTTATACTCTTGCTGCTGCATAACTAGCATTTGCTTTAGGATTGTTGCCTAGATTTCTGTTATTCAGAGAACAGTATTGGCACTTTCCAAGTGTGTGAGAAGGATAAATTCTTTCTGGATTTACTGACAGTCCCCAGCAAAGTGGAGAGTGGGCTGTGCGTCCCAGTTTCTGGATTTCTGCTCTGGATTTGCCAATCCTCCCTTGCTGGGAGGTTGCAACAAATTGCGGAGTTTCTCAGTGCCTGTGTCTTCCTTGAAAATATAGAACGTAATAGTACCAACTTTTAGGAAAAAATGAATCAATTCACACATATAAAGTCTAGTAATGATGATTATGGCTTTGGAGTCAGTGCGTCTTGAGGAAGAGGAAGTTGATTCTCACATACCATGCTTTATTTTAGCCAGAATAGATGATAAGGAACACTAAATTCCCCCATGTGTTGCATTTATCCCAAAACTTCACATAAAATGCATTTAGAAGGAAAAAAATCCTTCTCAGAGTTTTTAGTGCCCAGTAGTCTGCCTGATACTATAAAGGGTGAACTTTTGTAGTACTAAACTTTACTTTTTGGTTTAATCACAAATTACTGGTTGAAGCATGAGGTCAGAGCCAGGTGTGATTTCAAGGTCTCCTGATTTCAAAGCCCTGTTGTCCGGTACTGAGAGTCACCCTAAGAGAGAAGTTTCTCTAAAAATGGAACAGAATTCTAAGATGAGGAAATTATCTAAAGAATTTCAAGCAGAGAGCTGACATCACTGAAGATGGATCAGGATTTATGTTATTTTTGAAGAGTTTGATTGAAGACAATGCCACAGCTGTCCTTGATGGCCCCATTCAATAATGAATCAGCTCCTGCCTGAACTGTTCTATTTTCGTCAAATGCGAGTTCCTCAGTTTACAAAGCCTTTCCCCTTACTTGTTATTCAATAAAAAGGTGCATTCGGAACTCCTAATTGAACAAGCTGTTGTTAACTCTTAATGATGAGGTAGAGTCTAAACAGTCTTTAGGAAAATTAGCTTCCATTTGTAAATATTTCTCTGGTAAAACTCCATAATGCCCAACCGGCTGCACTTATTTAAATATTCTTTTGAATCATGTGCTGTTTGAATGGAAAGACGGATACACACTATGCCAATAGAAAAGTCACTCTCTCTGTGTTTCAGTTTTCCCACATCTAATTTTAAATTTCATTGTCAATTTTTCCTTTTGTAAGAATTTCCGGATACTCGTTTGCTTAGAATCCAATTCCTGGAGTACCTGCTGTTCAGTTCTGCCTTTTGATCTGGATTTGCCCAAGCTTTTCCTGTACCATTGCCTTCCTTTTTAAGTAACTCCTTCTTGGTTACCACCTTCATAAGTTTCATGCTTTGTCAGCTTCACAAACCCTTCAGCTTATGAAGAATATTATGCCCTTAATTATTGAATAACTATTTTTTGTGCAGTTATAGCTGTGGAAAGCTCCTGGGACTCTTTCTAGAAATGCTTTTCAGATCCTTGCTTTCCTGAAAAAAAAACAACTGGTTGAGACAAGTGGAAAAAGGTAGTAAGGTTTTACATTTATTAAATATATTGTAGGTAGGAAAAAAAATATGCTGTGCAGAGTAAGTGAGGTTTGATTACAAGTAGGAAAACAAGTCCAGTCTTCGGAGAGTAGAATAGCTCCTGAAAGAGCAGACAGTGACCACCAGCTCCGTGGCCACCATCTTTTTAATCCTCCATTCCTCACGCTGACATCAGATCTAGGTTGTCCTATTAGCAACCTGTTTATTGGTTGCACTTTCTGATTGGCCCCAAGTACAGGGCTTGTGAATGTTTTCTGTCTGTGTGCCACGTCTCTGAGGTTGGGAGGTCACACCCACTTCCACAGAGGTTCGCCATACCAAGGCTCCTGCCTCAGAATCAGGTCTGTGTTTGCTCACTTACACAGCCTTATGACTTCTGTCATGTTGACCAGTCTAGCCTCAGTTTCCTTACCTTTAAAATGGGAATAATAATAACTTCTTGGAAATATTGTTAGCAGGATAGAATTTGAAAGAGATGATGGTCACAGTATCCAGCATAGAGCTTGAGAGAACAGGGGGCCTTTTCCACATTGATGGCCTTTCCTGACCCTAGGACCAGATCTTGTTAAACGCTATCCAGTCTGTCTTCTCACACTGAGCAATGGTTGGATGCCAATTCTGCTCTGAAAATAGTGCTTATGACAAATGTAACTGATATCTGTGAAGGGCTGGTCACACGTGGATCTGGTTTATGCATGCATTTGGGATGATTTTAGGAGCCAAGTCCCCTTTTCAGAAATTGAGATGTGAACCAAAAGCAAAAACTAAATAGTTGGTTCTATTTTTTTTTTAATCTAGAGAAAATAAAGTTGATTTTCTTCAAGGAAAAAAAAAAAAAAAAAACTCTTTAGAGCCACATTGCAGGCCCTGGAATGGAAAGCTACCTTATGTGCTTGGAGTTAGAAGAAGAGGGAAGGGGGTTCAGCCTGTCCATCCTCACCTCTACTCAGATAAGCTCTTTAGATCACGCCAGACAGCTCTCAGGATGCCAGTGCACTGGGTTCTATTAGGAAAACCTGGCTACTTCCTATACTTGGTAAAAGTGAAAAATTGGGTGTGTCTGGACAGCACTGCGTGAAGTTGATCTCACCCTTGGATTTACAGTAAATAGAAATAGAATCTCAATATATGACTCAAATGTGTAAATTAGTATATTTACCCACAAATAATGTGTATCTGTGTGCACATTCACAGACAAAAATTTTGAGCAGTTTCCTTGACATGAACTTTTCAAGAGAAGTATATGCTGTTATTTAAATACATTTTGATATTTATTTATATGTTAAGCCTGGGTCATTAAAATAGAGTAGAAAATCAAACCCTGTATTGATGATTTGATGAATTAATGGAATGAATTAGGAACCATTAAAAATGATATATGATGGAACATCAAACCTTGCAGCTATCTGCTGAATGTGATCTGAGTATCCATCACAGGCAATTATTGTGGGGCGGTACAATGAGCAGAGGAGAGGGAAACACTTACTGTGTGCATTAGTTCTGTGTTAACTGTTACATAACTTACTAGCTGTGTGACCTGAGCAAGCTATTGATACTCTAAGGCCTTGGCGTTCATAGAATGGGGCTGACAATGATAACTAATTAGTAAGATTTTGTATGCAAGGTGTGGAGCGCAGAGCTTCACAAATGCTCTATAGATCTTTCTTAATATTACTTTTACTGTCTTTTTGACAATTGTGCCTTAGTAGCCATTGCAGTATCTTCCATACATATCCTCCTTGAGCCTAGCACAGTAAATAAGCTTTCTGAAATAATTTTATCATGTAAAAATCACCAGAAGATTATGTTTACCATGGTCTGTTTTATTTGATCTAAAACATGATGGAGGGGCTGGGGATTTAGCTCAGCGGCAAAGCGCCTGCCTGGCAAGCACAAGGTCGTGAGTTCGGTTCCTGGTACTGGAGAAAAACAAAAACAAAAACAAACAAACAAATAAAACATGATGGAGTTCGATGCCTGTTTTTCTTTGCTGTTTTCTTTTGGCACTGGGAATCGAACTCAGGACCTTGTGCTTGCCAGGCAGGCACTTGTGCTAATCTGTTTCCCCAGCTACAGACTGTAAAGATCAAGTGTCTAAAGTCAGACATGCATGTTTGTTGCATGTAGACCGGGGGGGGGGTGTGGTCTGAAGTCTCTGAAGAGGGTGCCTATTGCTTAACATTGGAGTGCAGGCAGCTGATTGGGCTCTGTCTGCTTTGTGCGGAAATTGAACTGGGAAGATGGGGAGTGTTTTGCATAAAGTGGAACGGAAGCCAGGAGACCTCTATGACAGAGAAGCACACACTTAATGGTAGGTTTTTTTTCTTACCCTTCTTTACTGATCCAAAGAAGGGCTTGAAGATTACAGTGCTGATTTCGTTCCCTTTTTGATTGGAAAAATGTGGTAGATAGAAGATCTGGGAAATGCCATTTGAAGTAAATTAACAGACACCTATGAAACATAGTTAAGCATAGATACAGTCTGACAGTAAGAAGAATATTGTGAGAAGCGGGGGGGAAAGCGTAGAATGACTGTGTATTACTCTGACAGTGAATTGGTATTATCTCTGCTATCAGATAATGCAGTTATCATTAATTTTCACATTTGCATTTCAATCTTTGGAAGGAAATGACTCTTGCCGGATGAAGATAAGAGCTCTGTACCACTGTAATGAACCATCATTTTATCCCAGGCTTTGTGTCCCTATGAAAATGAGGCTGGAGGAGTAGGTGTCTGTGTGCATGTGTGTGTCCAAGCATACGCATGTGTGTATGTGTATGTGATGTGTATATGCATGTGTGTGCACCAGGAGAGATTGGAGAACTATTCCAACCAAGTGTCAAAAATTTCTACAGACTTTTGAGCCCTTTATGAAACAAGAGGGGGCAGAAATAAATCTTCTGTAGTGCAGTTAAGTGGATATTGGATTAAAAGATGAAAGCCTTGCTCTTTGTAGAACAGAATGCTGCATGAACAGAGTGAAAAACTCCTCTTGATCTTATTCCCTTATCCAGTGTGCGCTGTCTTACGGAATTAGGACACGCGTAAACTCGGTAAAAAAATACAAGTAGATTGGATCACTGTTTGCAAAGACACTTAACTTTTCAAGGTATAAAGAACTGTATGAAACAGACCATTTAATCATTCCACTTTATAGTTCTTTAGCTATAAGAACTGTGTAAGAATGGGAATTAAGGATATTTAGATAATGACTTCTTTTAGATTTTGCAAACACCTCATTTGTTTATGCAAGTTTAATTGAGAAATTCATGTTAAAGGATAATGAATTCGAGATTAATTTTCTTGGGGCTTTCCCTTGCAGTGACCTTTTTCTCAAAAATACTTCTGCAAAATAAATATAATTTCAAGTTTTATAACTGTGTCATTGTCCCTGAAGCACATCACAGAGTTAATCTTGTCACTGTCCTACACTCTCCCCCCATGGTAAAATTCATGATTCCCCTGTTTACAGTAGAAGCTCCCTAACTAAACTATAATCCTTGTGTCCTCTAAAGTCTACTGTCTGAAGCCTTATGGGTTGAGTTCCGCCCTCCCAAAATGAACATGTTGAAGTCCTGACCTTCCAGCACCTCACAAAGCAATATGATTTGGAAGGAGAGATGTTGAAGATCTAACTGGTTAACCTGAGATCATCCTGGAGTAGGGTAATCTAATCTAATCTAATCTAATCTAATCTAATCTAATCTAATCTAATCTAATCTAATCATTGTGACCCTGCAAGAAACAAAACTGTGGAGACAAACACACCTAGAGGGAGAACAACACTGTCTAAGCCATTCAAATGTGTCTTCCAAAGAGTTCCATTGTTTCTATCAGAATGATGTTGAAGCACTTGAAAGACCTGATAAAAGAACATCACCAAAAATTTTAGGTCTGGGGAAACAACTTGAGTGCACTTAGGCAGAAAATCCTAGAGACGCCCAAGGAAACTACACTTCGACAGCTCCAAAGCTGCTTCTCCATCCCACCCCACTAGGGTGACACAAACTGGAATCCAGGGTGAAGCATCTGAACGTTGTTCATGTAACTCGAATCCCAATCCATGAACAGTCCCTGCGGAAGGAACGGGCAGAACATTCAGGAGAGACCACTGCGGAGGAGTGGCTGGAGAGCACCGGGACAACCAGAAGAAGTAGAGGCGTTCTGCGGGGACGGAGGACCACGTTGGGTTACGTGACGCCGAGGTCAGACCGGAAGCTGAAGGTGTTCCTGGGCAGTTAGGCACTTGCAGGTCTTCATGACTTTTCCTGCAGACTGAGCCAGGAAGAAGTGAGAGGGAGAGGTGAGCGTGCCACAGACGCTCTTGTAACCAATACCTGTATTCTTGACTGCCCTGTAAATTCTGGAACTTCTCTGGAACTCTGCATTCATGGAGAAAGTCATTCATTACCGTGTACCTCTGACTCCTTCCCGAAAAGGTTCCAAACTTCAGAATTTAAGTGTACACTTCCAGAGAAATTTGTTCCCATATTAAATTTTTCCAAATCCACTGCTTATTTTTTCCAGATTATTGGAAGTTGTTTTTGTTCCTTGTCCCTTGATGGCTTTAGGCTTTCTATACTACATTTCAGTCATTTCTTTTAAGTTTCATCATTCCAGCCTTTACCTCTTACTAACTTGGGTTTACCAGTTCATAGATTTGTGAAGTTTATCCTCAGTGTAACTGATAATGTGCTCCATTCGATAATCATAGATTAGGAGAGGTGTAGTATGGATTAGAGGTATGGTCTCCCTTTCTTTCAAGGGCCCAGATGGAACTGCACTGTTTCACTCCTGTTGCTCCTGTTGTTGTTATAACCCTGGAAGCACACTTGGACCTTGGGGATGAGGACATCTCTGTTCTCATAATCAGCTCTCACTCCTAGCTGGCAGCTCATCCCTGCATAAATAAAATTTACATACAAGTGCCAGATCCTCTCCTCTTCTCTTGTACCCTGGCAGACCCGCACTGAATTCATTAATTTAATTAGTTGAAGCATTTGTTGAAGAAATATGCACGGGGCTCAGAGTCTGAGGAGAAAAAGATGACTTTGACCTAACAGCAGCCCCAGAGAGTGGCTGGTGTGCAGGAGAAGAGGGAAGACTCTGGGGATGAGAGTGGAGCTCTGGTTACCCATGGCGGGGCGCAGAGAGGAGGTCTCTGCTGACCGTGACCGGAAGTGGGAGTGGGAGTCCCCTGGCCTGGGTGGTAACTTCGCCTTGGACTCTACTGAAGTTGTTTTTGATGGAGAGAAAATGTTTAGTTTTTTGCAAGAAACAAAACAAAACCCTTCCTGGAAATTCCGCTGTGTGAAGGCCTCTGCATGCAATAGCCACCTTCCCTGGGTGGCACGACCCTTGGTCCTTGTCCTGCCTGAAGGATGGGGCTCTCAAGATGGGGACACTGCAAGCCACCGATGGGCACGGGGTGCAGACTATAGCCGCTGGCTGGACGAGGACTTCCTGTCCACACACCCTAGAGGGGCAGCAGGGGGAGCGCCCCAGGAAGCTGGGTCTGGGCCTGTGTGTAGCTCAGACACTGCCTCCCAACCTCGCCTGGCACTGGAGCCTGGGGGACCTCACCTTGGCTGGGGAGGCCTTGGAGGATTTGGGTGGAAGAGGAGGGAAAGCCCTGGGGGTGGGGCCTGGGCCTTTGGCTCACAAGACTTTGAGAAAAATTCCTTTGGCCATAAAAGAAAATTGCAAAGGGCTGTTGTATTTTAAATTTTTTAAATTTAATACATTGTCACAAGGAAGGAAGGAATGAAAGGAACATGTTGGCTGTTACCTGCAGTTTACGTGGGGTGATGCGCAAATACCTGCACATCACTTTCTGGGTTTTCATGGCAAAATCACCTCCTTCTCCTGCCTCTGAAGCTTGAACCCCGGGTCTTGTTACATTTCCCTGACGGGCCTTGAACATGTGATCCTCCTGCTTCAGCCTCCCAAGTAGCTGGGATTACAGGTGTGCAGGACCACGCCCAGCCGGAATCTCTTCTGGATGGTAACAGGCAGCACAGCACTCTCTGCAACCACCTCTGTGTGCAGAAAGTCACAGACCTTCCCCAGGGAGTGAGACTTTAACACTTTCCTTTGCTTTTCTGCCCATTGCTGTTTTAACATAATGAACATTTTAGCGGAAGTAGTATGCAGAAAACACACAAGTATGTGTTAATAGTAGTTGAGACATGTTATTTCTCACATAATTACACAGGCTCTAAGCCAGGTAACATAAAAGTGATTGAGTATCTTAGATTGACAGCACTCTTTCAATATGTTTTTAATAAAAATGCATTATTTAATGTTATGGTATTCAGTTACATTTTCTGTATCATGCAATCAAAATTAAAAAAAAATACAAAAGAAAAGAAAAAAAGAGCAGGAAGCATTTTTCTCCATTTATAGCCTTTCCTCTTCCCTTTATCCCAACCCGTTTTCCTTTAAATTAGATGCTTTGCAAGAATGTTACTGTATTTCTCAGTTCAGGGCATTTTTCATTACCTTATAAATTAAATAAAAGGGAACACAGGATGTGTAAACAATAATTATAGTAATGTGATGAAAACAACAGCTGCTTAATAGGACAATAAATGAAATATTTTAAAATTATGCCCACCATTTCTAATACTGTAACTAAACAAAACAAATCTTCTTAAAACTGTTGTTATTTTTTTTTAAAGTCGCTAGACTAGCCCTTTTTAATTAGGCAGATAGGAGCAGTGGTGTCCCAGGCTGGGTGTGAGGGCCTGTTGTCCCTTGGTGATGAGCACTTCCTGTCTTGGGGACCTGCAGTGGACAAAGGCCGCAGCTCCTCCTACAAGGTGTGCGCTGTTCTGGGAGGCAGTAGTAGTGGAGCCACAGCCAGGGAACCTGAACAGCGGAAGTGTTTCCTTCCTATTCTGGAGGCCAAGATGGGGGTGCCAGAGGGTCGTCTGGGTTGGGCCTCACTCCCTGCTTGTCCTTCCCTGGCCTGTCCTCCTCATGAGAACCCTGTCCTGCTGGACTAGGGCCCCATTCTGTGACTCACTTAACCTGTCACCTCCCTGAGCAGTGAGTCTCCAGGCCCCTTCCCTCTGAGGCCTTAGCTCCATCCTGTGACCCTGGATGGGACAGATCCAGTCCTTACAGAATGGGTGAGGGTGCAGTAACTGAAGTCTTCCCAGGGAAAGGACGGGGAGATCTGGGCAGGTGGCCCAGCCAGGGATGGGAGAAAGGGGACTTCCCCTCCCTGTACTAGAGTATGGGACTCCTGTCTGGAAGAATGGGTGTCCTGAGGTGTGGGTGAGGGGAGGGGAGGCCTGACCCGCAGTGGGCCACTGAAGTGGGCTGGCCCGGAGCCCAGGCCTCTTGAACCTCTGCAGAGAGGAGAGCTTCACAGTGGTGGCAGCAGGCAGACAGCTCGCCAGGGGCGTCCGCAGCCTGGCTGGTCTGCTGGGGTTTGAAGTGGGGCTTGCTGTCAGAGTCCTGGGGAATCTGGGTGCAGGAGGATCTCAAGAGGGTCAGGCAAAAGTGGGTGATTTCCCCAAGCTGAGGAATGAAGAAGCGGGAGCCAGGGAAGGCAGTCTGGCCCTGCGCGGGGAGGCCAGGCGGGTCGTTTGGTGCAGTAGAGCCTGGAGCCCCGGGGTCCGTATGGGGCAGGAGCAGTCAGGCTCACACTGCTCAGGGCAGTGGTCCAGGGCAGGGCTGGGACAGTGAGGAGCGGTGGCGCGGGCCTGTGTTCACCTTGGAACTGGGTATGAGTGCAGAGGAGGAGAGACACACACCTGGCTCTCTGTGTGTCAGTGTGTGCACGAGTGTGCAGGTGCGTGTGTGTATGTATGCGTGTGTGCTTGTGCAGGTGATTTCCTTCCCTTGAGCTAAGTTAAAGCCGGGCTCCTTGTGGCTGTAGGAATAAAACATACTGTTTTTATCCTCTAAGGGAAAAATGGTTTATTCATTTTGAAAAAAAGTGGAATTGTTTTGTTGTTAAATTTAGTGATTATATTTACATGGAGTGTAAACTAAAAATAAGTATGAAGTTTTTAA
Organism: Chinchilla lanigera; assembly: GCF_000276665.1. Lineage (NCBI taxonomy): Eukaryota > Metazoa > Chordata > Mammalia > Rodentia > Chinchillidae > Chinchilla > Chinchilla lanigera. The sequence continues at coordinate 28,984,198 of NW_004955417.1, forward strand.
AAGCACACGATCACATAAAATGCACATTTTTCACATTCTTGACATAATGGTGTATATTACAGGAAAAATGCTTTGATGATAAAGAACAAGTAGATATTTTTGAAAAGCTCAAATTATTAATTCATGTAAAATCATAATTACAATTATGTGGCAAAATTAATTTCCTATAAAATAGGGTTTTCTGTCTTGAAAATGGAACCAAATTATTTCAGGAACTCATATAGCTTGAGGCTAACATTTCATGCCAATAATTCATTATTAATATATAGTGGAATATTTTAGCACATTTTTTAAATTAAAAGAAGAAGTTGTTAGCTAATTCAGTCTTCTCGATTTTACTCATTCTTTAATTTTAAAGGTAAACAGAGCAAAATGAAAAACAGCCAGATATTTTACTATTGTAAAATAAAGACAGCATTATATTTGACTATGAGAAAATGAATGAAATTTTTTAACCATAGCTTAAAAGTACCTGAAATTAATAATAGTCCGAATTCCCTTTGGGCACTTAGTAACCAGTCTGTGTAATCCCAGACATGTCATCCAGTTGGGCTCCATGACAGTCATTTCACAAACCTAAATCATTCAGACAAAAGGGTTGATAAGGATAGAATTAGTAAGTCAGAGTCCCGAGAGCATTTCTTTTTCAGTGCTCTTCTCTTCAAAGGGCAAAACAGAAACTACCAAGGATGAGCACTGCAGTCACACATTCTGCTCTGGGCGTTGCGTGCACCCCCGTGACTCTCCTTTTCCTTCGGATTTGTGACACCTGGCAATTACTGAGAGTTTCCACTGGGCCATTTACTGTGACCGGCACAAAAGGTGTAAAAGTAACCTCTCCTTGCGTTCTCTCTTAACAACTCCAGGGGTGCTGTTCCCATGGTGGCTGTGAGAAAACTGCAGCCTGGGAACAGTAACTCGCTGGCGACTCACCCGGGGCACAGGGCCCGTGACGTGGCTGAAACCCAGCGCCTAGCTCCGGAGACTGACCTGTCTCTGCGTCCTTCCTCTGTAGTTTTTATGCAACGAGCCTTTCTGGGTAGTGACCTCTGTTACTTGATACCACAGTTTAGTATCCCTCCTCCCAAATGGGGCTCTACCCTTACCATTCACCAAAAATACAAGCCAGGAAAATACATTTCCTATTTCTTCTCAGCCGTTTGTTGAGTTTAATGTCATGAACTTTTCAGAATCTAAGCTTTCCTTTTCTTACGGTTTAGATCTGAAACACACCCCACGCTCCTTCTGTATGTGGAAGGTGGCTGGCTTGTGGGGCACCACCCTCATCCCTACATTCATCGCTGGGTGAGTCTGTCCTGACGGTGACGTTGCAAGGTGGGGCCTGGTGAGAGGCGGGTCCCGGGGCGTGTGGCGGGAAGGCTGCATCTCCCTCCCCGCGTCCTCCTCCTCTCGCTTCCTGACTGCCAGCAGGTGAGGCGCTCTCCTCTGCCAGACCTCTCCACCACGCGGCTTCTGCCTTGGAGCTGTTGGGCTGTAGAACGAGCCCCCTGAAACTGTGAGCTCAAAATCTTTCCTCCTTTCAGCTGTGAGCGTCCTGTATTTTGGCCCAGCCACAGGAAAGTGACCTAGACATCTCTCTTTTTGTTTACTGTGTTTAATTCTTCATTTATCTCCAACCTAGAAAACACACATTCACATTCATGGACACCCCTGGCTCCAGTCACTGTCGTTTATTTTACATCTGAGGAAGTTGAAATTCAAATAAACTTAGTAATGAGCTGGGAAGGGACCGGGCCAGGATGCTAACGCTGAGAGCAGTAGTCAGCAGCACTGTCACCCTGCGGACAGAGGACACTGCCTAGTATGGAGGCGCCATGAGGAGTCTCCCTGCGTTCTCTGCTCCGTTCCCAGGCCAGGTCGGTTGTCCTCATTCCAGGACTGAGGACATTAAGCCGTAGAATGTGAGGTGCTTACCCAGCCTCTGTGCTGATGGGGAGCAAGTCAAGCCCTACCTCTGCTGCCAGTAAGAGGGACACTGATGAGGAAAAGGGGCTGAGGCTGCCTTGAAATTCCAGGGGTAGGGAGCAGGAGTAAAGGCAATAGGTCGGGGTGCAAATGTTTTCAGATCCTGCCTCTTGACTTCACTGCTCAGTACGCTTGGACAAATCAGCCTTCTGCCCTTCTGCCCACCAACTGTCTCTTCCTTGAAATGGGAGAGCTGTCCTCCTGCTTCCTCGGCTTTTGTGAGGATCACAGAACAAAAGTCAGGAGAGGAGGCCTTTGGGAGTGACAGCTGCATGATGTCATCACCATCATCACCGTCATCGCCCCCGGCGTTTTCATCACATTCTTAGTTCACTCCCAGACTCTTCTCTGCCGCTTCTGATCTCACCCTTGTATCCATTCTGTTTCTTACAAGTACTGAGTGGCCAGAGAAAGAGGGAGTCCGTTTGTGTTCTTTGTTCAGAAAATTATGGTCTTCTTTAGGCTTCAACTTTCTTGATTAGAAAAAGGCACAATTAGCTGGAGTATTTCAGATGAATTTGAGGTATTAAAATAGTTTAGATTAAAAAAATGATCTAGGCATTTGCTACTTAGGCTCAGCCTCTTGTACGATGAATTTGGGGTGACTTAAAAATATGAAATATAAAATGATAGAAAAAGTATTGAGGCAGATAAAAGAAAACATGAACAGGAAAATAATAGAACAGAAGATAATATAATTAATAGATAGCTAGACCACAGGGTCCAGAAGAGTTGCTCAAAATGAGCTGAAAATACAATTTTAAACTTCTTTATAGCCAGTCTTTTAAGTGTGTCCTTATATTCATTTTTAAACTGATCAACATTAGGGGTAAGTACATTAAAAATCATATGTGTGATGTTCAAAGTAAAAAAGGATTGTCACTCTTTATTAGATATGTAGCAGGATTGCAATAATGAGGGATCAGCTAACAATTTGGAATTCATGGAGGGTAGTGGATATTAACTTAACACAAATTACTCATTTACTACTCAGTGGGCAGACTAGCAAATAAAATAGTTATCTGCCAAATCCCTTTATTTCAGCTTTCGTATTTAAATGAAATGAAAAGACCCAAGTTCACCCAGCGGATCTTGGGTCTCCTTTTGATAAGGGAGTGTGAAGGAAAGTTTTGACTTTATAAAAAGGTTGTAGCTTTCTTTTTCCAAAAAGAAAAAAAAAATTTTTTCATCGGTTCCATTGATGACAGCACACGGCACAGCCGTCCTTTCCTTATGCACAGTTCTGCCCTCACCTCCCAACTTGTACAAGGAAGGCCTTGAAGGACCGAGCCCGCCAGCTCCCCGGAAGGAACTGCTCTGAGTGGTGCCAGTCCTGTGGCTGGGAGCGCCGCCTGCCACCTGTGGGAGGGTCTTGGGCCAAGCCCTGCCTCTCCCTGGTGCTTTCTCTCTGAGGTTCTCCTTGGTCCCAGAGCCTCACAGATGGCTCCAGTTGCCTTCTTGTCCCTCTTCCTTCAGCACACCCCCCACACCCTCAACAGTGCTGCCTTCAGGGCCCCGTACTCCACGAATTTGGTGGCTTTTGGTTTTACTGTCCATCTACAATTGCTTCTTGACTTTCAGAAGGTGAAACAAGAAAGTGTAAAATACCAGCAGCTCCTTCCTTTTAGATCTCAAAAAAACAAAAAACAGAACAACAAAACATTCACTGCTTTCTATTTGGGATGTTTCACAGAAATTCCTTTTGATGAAAAGTCATGTATGGGCTTATCGTTATTTGAATAAATAATGGTAAAACGAAGGATGCGGGAGTTAGCAGTGAAGGCTGATGATATGGTATTCATAGACAACTCTTTCAAACAGAGCCAGTGCATAAGACATTTTTACCGATTTCAATTTGTAAGAAAAGTATTTCATTAGAGGTGAAAAGGGAGTGAGAAAACCATCCATCAAGATGTGGGAGAATGCGGGCTCCCGAGGAGCGCGGCCCCGAGGACCACTGGGTGCACAGATGCAGATTAGGTCTGGAAGCTGAGGGTGTGAAAGGGATTTAATGGTGGGTGGATTATAGAAATCCATGTAACAATGTTAAATAATTACAGTTCCAGCCGAGATCAAAGCGCTGCTGATTGAACGCCCTCAAGCTGATAGCATGAAGGGTCTTGAAGGGAAAAATCCCGCCTCAGAGACTGGTCAGCCTGACAGACACTGGCAGTGATCTGGCCGCGTCCATGGGCATCGAGAGCGGCCAAGGCGGGCAGGGCGGTGGAGGGGCCGGGAGACTAGGGAGTGACCCCTCTGAGCCCCACCCAAGACAGACCCTGCTCGGGCTGTGTGCAGCAAATTTGAAATCGCTGAGAAAGTATGTCTAAGGCTGACTCTTTCGTTTGGAGGGCAGGAAAGGATGCGGGAGTTAGCAGTGAAGGCTGTTGATACGGTATTCACAGAAACTCTTCCAAACAGAGCCAGTGCATGAGTACTCAGTCAACGGTACTGTGGAGTCAGTGGGAAATTCCGCAATTAATTTATTTTCCATTCTTGATTTTGCCCTTTGTGGAGCATTTCACTTTCGCTGCATACATGCAGTTATTTGCAAAAGGACCAAAGAGTATCTTGACTATCAAAAAGAATAAAATGAAAACACATGCATGTGAATGTGTTTGTTGATTTTGTAATGTTCCTAATAGAAAATAAACTGTGGAATAATAAAATAATTGAAGTCAATTCTAAAACATGACAGCCATTAAAATTAACCCCAAACAAAAGTGCTGGACAAACTTAACGTAGAACTATATCCCCACCTATTACTGTTTGTCTGTCTGTGCATCCATGATAATAAGAAATAGTAGGCTAGTTTTCCATCTTGTAGGTGCAACTTTTAATTTAGAGAAAGGGAAATTGCTATTTTTAAGTCACCCTAAAAATGCAAAGCCAACAAATATTAAAACTAGATTCATACAAATATTTTTCTGCTTTATATTATCCACTTGAAACTATGTACGTTTTGAACTGTAGACTTGAAAAGCTCACCGCGTAGAGATGGTTTTTAATGACTTCTACCGAGCCGGAATTATACCTAAGGAGGAACAGGGCAGGTGTTTCAGCCAGGTGACTGCAGCTTTGTGACTTCAGATGTGCGGGACTGAGCCAGCCACCTGGTGTGGTGTTTGAAACCATTTTTGTTAGGAGACAAAATATTGACCCAAATATTCAATCATTTCTTAAGAGGTTGGTAGCATTTTAGAAGAACGTGCCTTTTGATAGATAAAATATGACTGTGTGAGAAGAACTTAGTAAATTTTCTCCTAGTTTGATCACATTTGTACAGCTACTCTGTTAGGAGTGTTTTTAAAATGAAGACTCTCTGCCGTCTGCTGCTCTTGTAGAAATCACCGGTGTGAAAGACAGCCCCTCGTCACTTCTGTGTGATGAATAGGTCAGGGTGATGGTTTCCTCAGGTAGAGCGTTTACGAAGTTACATCTCCTTTTTAATACTTTGACATGAAATGCAGTTCCTTTGCCAATCTAATTTTTACTTTTAAAGGGTTATGAATGTGTTAGCTGCAATTTCTTTTCTAATCTATGAGAAGCATCATTTTTCATCTGTAAAACATTATTTAAAACCATATTCATTAGTAGTGGCAAAGGTGATAAGAAATTATGAGGCTATTTTAATGAATATATACGTATATATTAAATAGTGTCTGTGTAGTTGAAAACAATAAAAAGTATAAATTAAGACAATTTCTACAAACTACCAGCTAATTATTAATCAGTTTTATAGTTTTCCACATATTCTTATGTTTAAGATATCCAGTATTCTAAAGCTAATCTTATATGTTTAACAAAGGAGTAATTTGGTTATTTTATTTCCATTTCTTTTCATTCTACCTTTTTATTTATATGTCCACAAAACATCTTTTTTTAATTGTTTTTAATAGACCCTTCTATACCACAGAGGTTCATACAATACAGAAAGGCCTATCAGCTACCTGCATTTTTACGTGTACTGAGATGCCAAGACATTAGCTTGCAACTTAAATTGTTTCAATGTTTAAAGTAATATCATTGTGCCTCACATGTGAGTATTGCCAGAGGAAATGATTTTAAAAATTGCCGCATTTCCTTATGTTGTGGGAGATGTTCGTTCTAAGAGGATACGTGGACATGACTTGATAAGTTCAGGACTGAGTATAAAATCTGAAATTACTAAGAGTGAAACAGCTAGAGTATTTAGATAAAACTGAATTCCAACCCGGCTGCTATTCAGTTACATCCGAGTTGGGGTAACCTTGGTAGTTTTGCATGGTGGCTCTGCGTTTCAGTTTCCCAGTGGAAATGCCTGTGTCTCCTATTTGTTGTGAGAATTACACATTAGATGTGTTTCTTACTTGCCGCACTGCAGGGGGCGCTGGACAGAGGGCCGCCTGGGGACCGTCCAGCTTCCTGTACCATGAATGTGCAGGTTCCGTGGAGGAGTGTGGCTCACACCCCGCACCTCCCAGCGGTGTCCTCCTTGGGACACAGTTCACTGCACAGAAGGGAAAGTCCAGACTCTTGGAAGGCAGCACTGTGGGTCCACTTCCTTCTCGTCTCTGACCCCTTTTTTCCCACATCAAGGAGCTGATGATACCTGTTGTTCAGCCCTCCGTATGGAGGGGCTCAGGTACCAAGAGTTACTATTATTGTTCTTAATACCCGAAAGACTGGGATATAACTGGCTTTTTAAAAATGTTGATGAGTTAATAAATATTAGTTGCATTTGGAAGTCTGCTGGATGGCTTTGAAATCATATATCACTATGAGATATTCCCAGATGTTTTCTTTCTTTCTGGATCTGGATGTGAGCTGAAGGCCTTTGCACTGAACTACATCCCTGGTTTTTTAGGCAATTAATTAATTAATTCTGATTTTGAGACAGGGTCTTGGCTAAGTCGCCAAATTGCCCAGGCTGTCGTCGAACCTGTGATCTTCCTGCCCAGCCTGCCAGAGTGCTGGGGTGGCGGCATGCACTACCACACCTGGCTTTAAAGTGGCTTGACAGCAGTGCTTGTTTTAATGATTCCAAAAGTAATAGGCTGAGTCTTTGAGGAGAACAAAGAATGATTTGGGGTTCACGGAAGGAAAAGGATGCTGTGGCACTAATCTGACCATCCTTAGTGTAGTAAACCCTTCTCACTTCATTGCTACCTAGAACCCTTCTTGAAGAAAGTCCCCTTTTCCCAGTACTGCTTGTGCCTCCACCTCCATGAGGTTCCTGACCTCACCACCCTTTGCCCACTGTCTCGTCACACTGATGGGGGCATGTCACTGCCTGTGCCCTTGCAGGTGACTCTGTACCAGGAGTCCTGTGATTGGCACATTTTTATTGCATGCTTACCAGATTTGGGGCTCAGAGAGGAGCAGCATAGGCCGTGCATAGCTTAGGTTGCTCATGGGCTGGGTTGGGAGAGGCAGAAACGTACCTCACTTGTGTTTATCATGGTTGACACTCTTTGAGGATAGTAATCAAAGTCACAAGGAAGTGCCGGCAGAAGTTAATCTTTTCCAGACTGCAGTGGTAGCACTTTACGAGGTTAAGATCGCCAGCATCTTTTGACACAAGAGATGTCATACTCAGTTCACTCTCAGCAGAATCGACTGCCTTCTAAGTGTGATGGTCAGTGTGTAGATCTTGGCTGCCCAAGTACTAGTGGGCTTCCTTCAGAGACCGTGATCAGGGCTGGACGGTTGCATGCAGACCCTTTCCGTGGTCCCCAAATGGAAACTCACCCGGTGGGCACTTTATTTTAAATTTTCCATTAATATCAGCTCTGACTAGAGCAGAGACTCTGCTTCATTATAACTTTATCAGAACCATTTATTAAATTCGATGCACCTGCATAGCCCCTTTATCATAAAAATAATTCAGATTAAACTGCCAAGGTTTGACCTTCTCACAGAACTATTTGGATTATTACCCATGACCCCAATTTTCTAGGCCAGTGTTTCACAGAATGTAGTCTCTGGATTACTTGAGCACCTTCCCAGATAAGCGAAATCATGAAATCCATAAAATTTTATGCACAGTGATCTTTGAAAACCTATATACACACCTGAAGAATAAGGCCGGTGAACTTTAACAGTCTGACACTTACTTTGGCAACGTCTTAGGGAAAAGTAGAGTTTAGCCAGCATCCCAGTATGCCTTTGAAGAATCAGTGTAAGGTTCGTGATGGAATTTCAAACATAAGCAGAGTAGTTCCTCACATTATTTGCTTGGTCCTGCTGCTTTAAAATCTGAAAACTGCTAGGGAATCTGAAGTACCTTAGCTGTCGGTGCACTCCTTCATCCACGTTGGCATCCTTGATGGTTTACTTAGAAAACATTTTCCCCCCACTATCGTAAAAAGCATGCCATCAAATCACTAGTGTTTAGAGTTCACTTAATCACTAAACTGAAGAACAGTTTAAATATGAAAAATAACCAACCAGTGCTGTTGGCACATGACTTGTTTCCTGTTCATTACCCCTCTGCTGTCCCCACCAACAGCGTGCCTTTCCCTTCCCCTCTAGCCTGACTCACCTTGCAAGATGGGAGTAGAATCTTCTAGGATCCTTCTCTCTCCTGAGGGCCTGCTGTAGGAACAGGGGTTTCTACAATTTATTTAGTAACTAATCGAATGTCACCTAGTGATATCTGATGTCCTGTTGCTGTAAAATGATGTTTGCAGTCTTCTTGGGAAGGTTTTCCATGCCAGTGCTCTCTGTCCCTCCCTGCCTGACGCGCTCTTCACTCTGCCCCAATGGTGCCCATTGCGAGCGGGCAGTAAATATTTAATGACTTGAAGTCCACTCAGTTCCAGTGGGTTAGGAAGAAAACAACAGCTATGGCATAGAGGGCTTGAAGGGAGCACACATGGAGTGTAGAGGTCCCTGAGAGGTAGCTGGATGTCTTAGCAATCTTTCATAGCTAGACACAAGCCATGGAGAGTAACAGAATGAAAAGAATGCATCCTTGACTTCGAAAGCCTTAAGAAATACGGACACTCAGACTTAGAAAAAGGACTTTGTATTAGTACATCTATTATCTTGGTATATATGCACACACACATAAAAATAATACATAATGTACACACGTACATCTGTAAACACACAAGCTTTCCATAGCAGGGAGAATATAATTGACTTATTCTTCAGTTTTGGAGCTTAGCTTGGAAAGGTTCCAAAGCACTTACACAGGGCTCTGTGGCCTTAAACAGCTACCCTGCCATATGGCAGTTTTACTACTGTGGAGTCCAGTTGTAATTGATTTATATTAGATTATGATGAGATACTTGATAGTCCATTAAGGAAGTGACTAAACTAGGTTCCTGACTACTGGGTGTGCTCCTGGATAAAATCTGAGATTTTGTTTTCAGTTTTTGGTTTTGATCTTCTTATCTGTCTCTCCTTGTTTGGGTGTTTTCCTGTCTCAAACTTCTGCGGCAGGGGAGGTACACCACCTGCACGTATTAGCAGTCACTTTGCTCTAAGTTTGATGGAAAGTCATTACGCTACAGTCTTCATTCTTCAGGCCAGCACTCGGCTACAATTAAGTTCTCAATTACCTGTGTTGACTGGGGTCAAGAAGAGCATAAATCCCCTCTGAGTAAAGTAACAAGCACAGCAGTTCAAAGTGTTTTAACATTTTTAAAACAAGATCCTAATAAGAAGCAAGATTAGGAAAGATTTGCAATTTTCCTCCTTTTGTTTCTTATCTTTTCTTAAGGTTATTGATAAGTAACAAAATGACTGAGAAGCAACCACCAGGAGAAAAAAGAATACATATTATATATATATAACCCCTTAAATGTTAAAACAGTATAATGAGTCTATGGGAAATTTACATTGTTTATCTTCTTATCATCTAATTTAATAGTTAAACATTAACCATCATCCATTAGTTAATGTGCAATTACATAACAATTTGCAAACTTAATAGGTGAGTATTTAAAATCAAGGCAATTAAAACCATCTTACGATTGGCCAAGTGTAGAAGCGATTGTGGGAAGTACGTGGGTTTTAAAATTCTTGCCTTGAATGAATACCACTCCTCCCAACCCAAGCCCTCCCCCCCCCAGCAAAAAAAAAAACCAAAAGAGAAAAACACCTTTCACTTCTTTTACTTTTTGGAATCTTTGCTGCACCACAGTGTCCCAGCCCTGGGGCCCTCTGGGAGAGCTCCCTCTCAGCGTAGGGAGGCTTCTCCAAAGCCCCAGGGTTCAGTGGTCAGACCAATTCAGTCAAAATAAAGAACACCCATATAAGCAAATAAAATGTGGATTTAATACAGAGTTCCTGATTTATTGAAAAACATTGGCTAAAAGTACTTCATTTCTTTTACGGCAGCAATAAAGAGATTTTACAGTTAGTAACATATAACTTAGAGGAGTGACAAATTTGGTACTTAAAAAATATTTAGGTTAAAAACAACCCTGTCACTTCTACTAAGTCATTTTTAGAGCATAATCATTTTAATTCTTCCCTCTCTCTAATTTTATAACCGGGAGACAACCTTCCCAGGAAAATCCCTAACCCCTTGTAAAATACCGCTCTGTTTCTCATTGTTACGGCCTCGCAATGATTAGTTGGAAGTTATGTTTGACCTAGAAATTAGGAAACACTTTGCGTTTCCTCTTGGTACCTTGTGCACATAAATAAACTCCATCAATTCTAAAGGGCTTAAAAGTACAAGTTTCACGGAAACCTTGGGTTGTGAGCAGCGCCCAGGCGTTCATTTAGCGTTTCGGATGTGCTGAGGAGAGGGTGTCCAGTTACAGTTCCACAGCCAAAGAAAATGCCCGAGGGCTAAAAGATTTACACTGAGCAGTAACTGCCCTGCGTGGAAGAGAATTTGTGTATGCGGGTTGGCAGATTTCAATAAAACCCAAAAAGCATTTTTAATGTCCTCTCTGGTGTCAGTAGAGCATGGTTTTTCTTGCAGGGAAGTGGAGGCAACAAAATTCTTCAGCTGCTGTCAACTTGTGCAGCAGCGTTTCTGCCCGGTCACTTGTGGATTCACCGGACCATTTCTTGTCTTACGAGACAACGCTCAACTTTCATATGTAATTTGGGAGTTCATTTCAGAAAATCAGGATTTTTCAAAAGTGAGCCTTGAAAGGGCAGACAGAAGGAGTGGTACTCAAAACGGGATGAGCGTCATACATCTGGGTGCAACTCTGTGGAACAGCTAAGAGCAGAGCTGTGGTCAGAATTTCCTGGAACAGTACTGGTAATCACGCTTCTCTGTGGAAGATTTAGATGTGTACCTACGAGTTGACAGTATTTGTGATGCATATTTATCCTTGATAATGCCCTGTGCTACTGTTTTCCAGACAAATGCAACTTCTGTTTGCTCTTAAGATGTTTCTCCTCGCAGAGAGCTGGGGTGCCTCTCACCACTTTCCCTGAGGGGAAGTTCTCCCTGGGACGCTCTCTGTCCTTGATGTTAATGGCTCTGAGTCCTTTCCATTCGCCCCTGACTGAGTGGAAGTTCTGTGGGATGTGAATCTTGGCCATTAATTAAGCTTTCTATATTATTACTGGTAATTAGCACAGCGGATGGCTCAGAACAGGCAGTTGATATTTATGGGGTGGGTGAAGAACTTCACCTATTGCACTTTTTATTTTGCACATAAAATCTCCCTTTTTAAAATTTGCATGTTCAAATGGTGATCTGGATGTAGGGTGGGCAGAGGGGATTTGAGCGTCGGGGATGGGACTGAGAGGGGGTAGGGTATGCTCACAGCCAGCACTCTTCACTTCCAGGTATGAATCCTCAGGTACTCTACAGACCACTCAAGAACTGGACACTGTGAAAAGCCTGCAGGCCCACCATGTGACCCTACCCTGTTCCTACAGTTCTGCAGTTTACACACAGGAAAGCATTCTTAGTAATGAAACCATAACAGACGTAGCAGAGAAGAGGTTCTTTGAGAAGGACTCAGGAAGTGGATTCTTTGCACATTTTTCAAGAACTGGGCAAACTGGTTAACCTGTTTTTGATAATAACCACAGTGAAATAATTTCCATCAGCTGATTTCATCCTGATAATAATCACATAGGGAGGGAAGTAAAAGCTGTCACCATTAGATTCTCCAAATTAGCGCTCTGAGTAGAAGTAAAATGCTTTTATGGAAGAGTGTCTAGCGGTTTTCTTTAACTTTCTCCTGAGACGTCTCTATTAGTGATGATCTTGAAAGAGATAGCATGGCAGCACTTACATCCATTCATATTAGGTAATGGATCTTCCATTCCACCAACCTGGAAACTTTGATCTGAATAATTTACATGTCTTTCTCAAGATTCTGTAACCAGTGAGTGGCAAGTCTGGGCCTGGAAACTGCATCTCCAACTACTTGAAATTCTTCTTGCCCTCATTCCACTACTCTTACCACCTTTCTGATTCTCGGTGCCTGGACTAAGGGACGTGTTCGTCAATTGTTTCCTTGGTGCACAGTGCATTTACTCCAGGGATAAGAAAAAATGGATTCTTTCAAAAATTGGAGCACGAATCACTGGTCAAATGTGCAGCCCGGCAGTGAGTGCTGGACAGGACTCTACTTCATTGCTTCCCCTCTGGATGCGCTCCACACTGTACATGCACTGGCCACGGGACGGAAGCCCCCCCACTTCAGCTGCAATGGCAACTCAGCCCCGTGTCTTCAGGCTGTGTGGTTTGGATAATTGCTGTAGCTTCTCCAGTCTAACATTTCCTTGGTTGTAACATCAAATACCACTTAAAACTGATTAGAAGACTGTCATAGTGTGGGGTTTTTGCAAGAGGAACAGTATAATGCAGGACAATAATAGTCACCCAAAGAATTGTACACAAAGAGAGTGCAAGAAATCTGTCCACACACTAAATACCAGAGTCCAGCTGAGGGTCTGGATCCCATGGTAATGTCTTCCATCAGTCCAACTGAAGACCTAGCGCCTTGCACAATGCCCCCTACGAGTCCCACTGGAGGCCTAGAGCCCATGACAATGTCTCATGCAGGCCTGTTTCATGGATCTACGCTGGAAGGCGTAAAGGTCAGTGGTAGAAGCTAGAAAGTCTGTGCCAGCAGGATGAAGGATCTGTGCCAGCAGGCTGAGGGATCTGCACTGGAGCCAGGAAACAATGCTGAAAGTAAAAACCAGAGCTCCCCTGAAAGGTACCACAGCCATCCTCAGCAGCAGTAAGGTCCCAAGCTCCTCTGATGATAACAGCGAGGCTTCTATCAGGAAAGCCAGCATGACAAGCTCCTCCAATAGAACCAACAGCTCCAGCAGCTTCTACCAGCTCCCAACAGCCTCCTTCTTCTTGTCCAGCTCTGCCTGTTATGCTGCCAGCAACAGCTGTTGGGTGGGCCTCCCACACCCAGCACCATGCTAGTTCCATTCAGCTGGGTGTTACAAGCTGACCATCAGTTATCAATCCACCACAAAGACTGATCAATAATGTCTGTTGAACTCCAAATAAATTCTACTATGACAATTCTATTTAGATATTGTTAAAAAAATCTTGAGTTTCCACTCATCCAGCTCTCTAAGAATGGAATGTTCCAGAAGGAATGACTGTCTTCCATCTCCCCAGGATGGCTGAGGCTGCCCTTTCAGTGCAGGTCCAGGGACAGGCATGGGACACCCATCCTGTGTCCTACTTCTGCAGGCTTATATGGGTGGGCTGGGGGAAAGCTCCTCAGTCTCCTGTATTTTTGAGATTTTTAATGGAAATGTAGACCATCATTTCATAAAGTCCAGATGTCTTAGAATTGGCAGGTGGCTTAGAGATACAGGTAGTGTAAATTCTCTGACCACCTTTGCAGATACTGAGTGGGGCCTGGGACCAACCTTACTAAGCCCCCATCCCATTCTAATGACCACTCTTCTGAGGCTCTGCCTTGGAAGAGTCCTGGTCAGTGCTGGGCCTCCTCATCCTCATCCTTCATGGAAGCCCCAGGGTACTCTTCCAACTCCACTGAAATGGCTCCTCAGCTTTGACCCCAGTGTAGTTTACTGAGCATAAAAGAGTCAGGGATAATCATATGTGTTCTTTTTCTCTTTCTTGCTGTGTTAGCATTTCCATCTACAATGGTCCCCAAAGCCTCATGCGTTTGGAAGGTAATTGCATTGAGTGGGCACTCTAGATGCCTTGCTGTTTGGAGGTGGGGTCGGGTCAGAAGGGAAGGGTCACTGAAGGCTTCACCTGGAAGGACTCTGCTTCCTCCCTGGCTCCTCTCTCCCTCTCTGCTTCCTGTCCACCATGCCATGAGCAGCGCTCCTCCCCCAGGCCTCTCTGCCATGCTGCCCCGCCTTGGAGCCACCCAACCATGGACTAAAACCTGTACAACTGTGAGCGAAGGTAAACCTCTCCACCTTCAAATTGTAGGTGTCAGGTGTTTTTTCCCAACAAGAAAAGTGACTGAGTAATGGTGGTTCTTCATAATCATACAATAGTAGCTCGAAATAGTGTAGAATTACTTTTGAGAAAAAGTCCATCTCTCCTCTTTTAGTGTTAGTCTTTCAAATTGTGCACCATGACCTTAGCTGACCTGATGGTGGGAGAGGCTGGATGAGTCTTAGTCTTAGGTTAATTTTACTTTGACCCAATTTATGGAACCTCAAGGTTTAAAATTCAGGTCCATCTGAGGAAACTCTTGTCATTTCGAGAAAACGAACGACAGGCACAGGCAGGCATTCCTCTGTGCTTTCTTGCTTTCTTGTAAGTATTTACATTTTCTTTCAAAACTTGTTTTTGTATATTCCCCAATAAGGTTGTTTCATATACTTATTTATATTTTACTATCTGGTCCTCGAGCGCAGGTTACGGAATGTAGATCTCGTTCTCTTCTGGTTACTAATTGCAGTTCTTGTACGCGGAAGTTAGTGGCCAAAATGTCCATCTTCTTCCGGATCCCTTAAGCAATGTGGTCATGCCTACAGCTTCCTTTAAAATCAGTGCCACTTAGTTAAAGCCTGTGCAACCAGGGAAATCATTAACGCCAGTGTTCTTGAGACACAGCAATTAGAAATCAGCCGCTCTAAACAAACAGGAATTTGTTGCAAGAACTTACTGCCTGTCGTGTTTTTGCAGTTCATTGGCACCAGTGTTACGGGGAATAAAAGAATGTTTAAAGCTTCAGGAAGTGGAAGGCATTAAAAGCTTGTTTGTTTGTTTGAAAGAAGAGCGTTGCTTTTCTACAGTTTGCAGTTATGTTGTCAAACATGTTTACAGAAATGATGAGTGCTGGTGTGGTGGGCTCTTGTTCATGGTGGATCAATAGCTGATACTTTGTCAGACTAGTACTGTAAGATTCGATCCATTTTTCTGCATACCAGGTATCCCACGTGGGTTAGTCTTCTTCTGTTTCCAAGCTGCTTTTGTTACAATGCATGAGTTGAGGCGCTGAAGCTCTGGTGAGTCCCTGGGCCTCCAGGTGAGTGGCAAGTCTGTGGCCAGTAATCATGAGCCTTGAGTGGTTATCAGCGGAACAGCCGTGTGGGAGGGAGGCAGTGTAGCAGTGCGCTGTGTTCTCACTGGCTTTCCTCATGGGTAGCTACTCTGAGCTTCCTCTTTCTAATGTAAACTTCAAAGTCTGCTTTCCAGTGTGCAGGGAGCAATTGCGTTTCTTAATGTCAAGTTCTGGTGTTTGAAAGAGAAGTTCGGTATTTTCTGGAGGAGCATGGGCACCTCATCCAACTCGCTACTTCTTTCTTCCTTTTTGAGTCTTCATTTTCGCGTGCCTGCATTCCTACATGTGTCCTCCACCTACTAAGCAGTTGTGTTGCACAACTCTGCACCTATGTATAAAACTACCTGGACAATCTCAGCACCGTCACTAGGATGCCGGCAGGTTCCAGGTGTGCGTGTTACCTCAGAGGAGGGAGGTGCATCAGGTGCAGCTCCTGCTCTTTTTCTAAACGTGAACCACAAACATCAGGTAGACTTTTTACTTTGCAAGTGTAAGCAAAGTTTATACAATGGGTAGAGTGCTGTGCTAGAATGTGATTTAAGAGAAAAAGGTGTATTCTGCAGAAAATGGAAGAAATTTCTTTGCAACAAGAAGTATTTTCATACGTAATAACTCCAGGGAATACAGGTTTCCTAGTTAATGAATAGCAGCACTGAGGAAATATATTTCACAAAATGTCAGTTCACAAAATAAATAATAGCAAAATTCAGAGAAAGTCTTGTTTCCTCTGGGCTGGGAGAACACGTTATAACTGTCCTTTTAGTGTGAAAATAATATTTTAAAAAATTTAGGCTGTGTTCTTCCTTTAATTCACCTTCCGTCCGTCCTTCCTTTCTTCTATCCTTCCTTCCTTCCTTCCTTCCTTCCTTCCTTCCTTCCTTCCTTCCT